>NC_090265.1:342942143-343542143 GCF_040414725.1 Anabrus simplex | reverse complement strand
CTCCTTTACTCATATAATTTATATATATCAGAAAGCATAAAGGTCCAATAATACTGCCTTGAGGAATTCCCCTCTTAATTATTACAGGGTCAGATAAAGCTTCACTTCTTCTAATTCTCTGAGATCTATTTTCTAGAAATATAGCAACCCAATCAGTCACTCTTTTGTCTAGTCCAATTGCACTCATTTTTGCCAGTAGTCTCCCATGATCCACCCTATCAAATGCTTTAGACAGGTCAATCACGATACAGTCCATTTGACCTCCAGAATCCAAGATATCTGCTATATCTTACTGGAATCCTACAAGTTGAGCTTCAGTGGAATAACCTTTCCTAAAACCGAACTGCTTTCTATCGAACCAGTTATTAATTTCACAAACATGTCTAATATAATCAGAAAGAATGCCTTCCCAAAGCTTACATACAACGCATGTCAAACTGGCCTGTAATTTACAGCTTTATGTCTATCACCCTTTCCTTTATACACAGGGGCTACAATAGCAACTCTCCATTCATCTGGTATAGCTCCTCCGGCCAAACAATAATCAAATAAGTACCTCAGATATGGTACTATATCCCAACCCATTGTCTTTGGTATATCCCCAGAAATCTGATCAATTCCAGCCGCTTTTCTTGTTTTCAACTTTTGTATCTTATTGTAAATGTCATTGTTATCATATGTAAATTTTAATACTTCATTGGCCTTAGTCTCCTCCTCTATCTCAACATTTTCCTTGTAACAACAATCTTTACATACTGCTGACTGAATACTTCTGCCTTTTGAAGATCCTCACATACACACTCTCCTTGTTCATTAATTATTCCTGGAATGTCCTTCTTGGAACCTGTTTCTGCTTTAAAATACCGCTTTACATCGCACCGACACAGATAGGCCTTATTGCGACGATGGGATAGGAAAGGGCTAGGAGTGGAAAGGAAGCGGCCGTGTCTTTAATTTTCCTGGTGTGAAAATGGAAAAAAAAACGGAAAACCGTCTTCAGGGTTGCCGACAGTAGGGTTCGAACCCACTATCTCCCGGAAGAAAACTCACAGCTGCCCGTCCCTAATCGCACGGCCAACACGCATGGCTTTTTAATTTATTATTATTATTATTATTATTATTATTATTATTATTATTATTATTATTATTACGGGGTTACCCGTGGACCAGCAGAGGTGAAAGAAGGTGCCGGGATGAATGGGTCTAGCTACAAAGTCAAAGTTAATTTAAAATTTTAACAAAGGTTATATTTTCAAAAAACAACAAAATTTTAACAACTTTTCACTTAGTGAAATAACAATGACATAGCAACTTAGAAACAATACCTAGAAAGATCCAAGACTTCAGAATTTTAACACTCTTGGGCTACAAGCCCCTAGTTTTACAATTTTTAGCTCCTAGCTCAACTTTACAAAACCACAAATTTGTTCAAAGGGCAGAAATCCCCTAATACATGGAGCACTTGCTCCCAATTTACAATATCAAGCCTCCCAGAGGCATTCTTACAATACTTGAAAAGAGCTGACGTGCTCTCAGTGTTCCCAGCCTACTCAAGGCAACACAATGTGAAAATCTAATAATCACTGGCCTTACAAGGCACTATTTACAAATAGCAATCTTATTACACAGAGATATCTAGTACCCAACCTACGGGGCCTTAGTGAAAAAGAACAGGTTCAATAAACGGCCCGAATACAACTGGAATGGAGTCAAAGATTGAGCTCCCCCCCAAAAATTACAGACCTATAGGACATTTGGCCAACGAAACAGGGGCTAATCCCAAACAACTGAGGTAGCGCGAATGGAGATAACTTCAATACATTGGAGAAACAAAATGCGGCACCTCGAACCAAGATAAAGGGGAGTTCTAGAGGGTATATCACTCTCTATCTCCGGTTTACAGTTAAAGATTTATGAAATTTTACATGAGCCGAAAGGAGATTTACATTTAGAGAAGTTAGTTACATAGTTAAAGTTTCGAACTTTTCCTTCGAGTTAAACTGCGAAGCTAGCAAAGGTGAAGATGTTAAGTGGCCATACCTTGTCGGAGTGCTGCTGCCTGATGAAAGAGGCACCTCCCGCCTCCTGCTTGACACCCACACTTAGTTAGATGTTGATCAAATGGCCAAGAGACGTGAAACTCCGCAGTTTATAAACCCTCAGGGAAGGTTCGAGACCTTTCATGAATAATCAAGAGACACCCACAGAGTTTTATTGGTTAAAATCAAAAGTTACACTCAAAATCGAAGAAGAAATATGGGATTGGTTGGAAATTAATTACAGAAATTAGGTATTGGCTGGATTCAAAACTGGCGGAAAGAAAATATAAATATTGCCAACCCTAAAATGAATGAACGAAATTTAGTAAAGATAAAACTTATGAATACAAAGTTTCTTCAAAAAAGGTTCCCTTACTTCGCACCAGGGTGCATGATCAAAGTTTGTTAGTAGTGACATCTATGAGAGAATGTCCAAACTTCTTGATGAAGGGAAAGCAAAACAAGTTGAAATTTACACAGTACTGGGAACTTCACAATCGCAATTTTTTTTTTTTTTTTGCTAGTTGTTTTACGTCGCACCGACACAGATAGGTCTTACGGCGACGATGGGACAGGAAAGGGCTAGGAGTGGGAAGGAAGCGGCCGTGGCCTTAATTAAGGTACAGCCCCAGCATTTGCCTGGTGTGAAAATGGGAAACCACGGAAAACCATTTTCAGGGCTGCCGACAGTGGGGTTCGAACCTACTATCTCCCGAATACTGGATACTGGCCGCACTTAAGCGACTGCAGCTATCGAGCTCGGTAATCGCAAAATTAAGATAGTGACATCTTCTGAGTAAAAGTTTAAATAGGTCTAGTTTCAAGTTCAATGTTTCTCCTGTAGAGGAGTTTTTTGGGCGCAAGATTTAAATGCGCGGCGTTGGGGTGTACCTCCCGGTACAATTATTATTATTATTATTATTATTATTATTATTATTATTATTATTATTATTATTATTATTATTATTATTATTATTATTGTTATTGTTATTATTATTATTATTATTATTATTATTATTATTATTATTATTATTATTATTATTATTATTATTATAATTGGGTGGTTTATTTTATTGCTACTAAATATTATGAATAAAGTTAATCGCCACATTCAAACTTCGTAGCTCGTAATCTGTCAGGAAACACTAAAGAAAATATTGAACTGTCAACAAGCCCGAATTGTTATTAATCTTATAATTCCGGACATGTCTCCGAAGTTACTGAAACATGTACTTACAAACTGTTTTACATCGCACCCACACAGATAGGTCTTATGGTAAATGAAATGGCGTATGGCTTTTAGTGCCGGGTGTGTCCGAGGACAAGTTCGGCTCGCCAGATGCAGGTCTTTTGATTTGACACCCGTAGGCGACCTGCGCGTCGTGATGAGGATGAAATGATGATGAAGACGACACATACACCCAGCCCCCGTGCCGACCCTGCCGGGAATCGAAACCGGGACCCCTGTGACCAAAGGCCAGCACGCTAACCATTTATCCATGGAGGCGGACGGTTTTATGGTGACGACGGTATAGGAAAGTGCTAGGAGTGAGAAGGAAGCGACCGTGGCCTTAAGTTAGATGCCATCCCGACATTTGCGTGGAAAAAAGTGGGAACCAACGGAAAGCCACTCCGAGGATGGCTGAGGTGGGGATCGAACCCCTTTACTCATGTGACCTCCCGAGGCTGAGCGGGCCCCGTTCCAACACTCGTACCACTTTTAGAATTTCGTGGCAGAGCCGGGAATTGAACCGGGCTTCCAGGGGTGGCAGCTAATCACACTAACCACTACACTACAGATGTGGGTGAACATGAACGTCCAAAGGTACTGTTCTATTCCTCCATAGGAACTGCTCAAAATGACTTCCGTTAGCTCGACGACAAGCTTCCATGCGGTGACACCACGAAGCTCTCACCCGCCTCCACACCTCCACGTCAGCTCTCACAGTTGCGACGGCATCCCAGATTCGTTATCGTAGAGTTGCTTCATCGGCAATTTCTACTTTTTACACCAAGTCTGTGAGGTTCCCCCAGAAATAAAAGTCCAGTGGACTTAAATCGGGGGATGACGATGGCCAATTGACGGAACCATATCGACCAACCCACCGGTTCGGGAAACGGCTATCTAGATGGTGATGATGCTTGTTGTTTAAAGGGGCCTAATATCGAAGGTCATCGGCCCAGCGGCGATCTAGGAATCGACGAACGTTCATACTGACATGAGGAATTGCCCAGTCGTACGTATACTACATTCGCTGACGTAGCTGTATTGGAATGCCGTCCAGACGCTCTGACGGAAAAGACAGCAGAAAGTGGAAGTGACTGGAACCATTTAGTCGTGCAGACAGTGCCATCAGTCAGAAAGCTGATCTCCCAAATTCCGGGTCCAAGATTTATAGAAATCTTGTGCTGGAAATGACTTTGGTGAATGGCATAATGGTTTTCTTCTGTCCATGTCTGGGCATTGTGAAAATTAATGAAACACTCCCAAGTAAAGGATGCCTCCTCTGCAACTAACACGTCGTGCGGGAAATCTGCATTACGTTCACATTGTTGCAAGAACCAGGTACAGAATTCAGCTCTTGGTAGGTAATCTGATTCTTGGAGATGTTGAACTCTCTGGTAGTAGTATGGGTACAATATGTGTTCACACAGTGTACGGTGAGCAGTCCAGTTAGATTTACGTACTTACCTTGCCAAGATCCTTGGTCTCTCTTCGACAAGTCGTAAAATTTATTCTTCCCTCAGAACCTCCGCAGGATCACGATGAGGTCCACGACCCTCGATCCGAGGAAGAAGCGAGCCAATATCCCGGAGCCTTTGGTGCACAGCGACGAACGTTCGGCTATTAAGAATACGGCGGTTTGGAAATCGTTGTCTATACAGCTCCCTCACTGCATGTTCAGATCCTCCAGATGCTCTGTAAACGAGGTGAATATCAACTAACTCGCCACAAGTAAATGTTTCCAATATGTAATCAAATGGCTATAGTGATGTCAGCTCTACAACTGTCCCACGACTGAGCACCAGTGGAGCCTAAATCCACTACGCATACCAATCAGATGGGAAAACTAACTGACGCAGCTGTTACACCGACAATCCAAGTGACTTTACACTCAGCGTAAACAAATGAATGCGGCACTGGATTTAGGCTCCACACAAATACATCTTGGAATAATCAGTGGAGCTAAGTCATATGCAATAATAATGGAAATGAAATTAACATCTACAGCCTGTTTCCAGTCATTCGACTGGGCCAGAAAAGGACTGATTGAAGCCCTCTTCTAGCGGCGAAGATCGGAATTGTGCCGGCTGTCGAAGCCTGTCCCACTCTTCTGGGGCGATGATTAATGACTGACGGATGAAATGATATTGGAGAGTGTTGCAGGAATGAAAAATGACAGAGAAAACCGGAGTACCCGGAGTAAACCTGTCCCTCCTCCGCTTTGTCCAGCACAAATCTCACATGGAGTGACCGTGATATGAACCACGCTACCCAGCAGTGAGAGGCTGACGCGCTGCCGCCTTAGCCATGAGGATATTATTATTATTATTATTATTATTATTATTATTATTATTATTATTATTATTATTATTATTATTATTATTATTATTATTATTATTATTATTATTGACTACTCGCCAATAATGTCTGCCCAGAAAATACTTCTCATCGTTTATAACTATGGATCTCAACAGTTGTATAATGTCCTAAATATGACATATTAAAGTTTACTTCGCACCGACAGAGACTGGTCTTATGGCAACGATGGGACAGAAAAGGGATAGAAGTGGGAAAGAAGCGGCCGTGGCCTTAATAAATGTACAGCCCCAGCCAGCATGTTGCTGGTGTGAAAATGGGAGACCACAGAAAACCATCTTCAGGGCTGCCGACAGTGGCGTTCAAACCCACTATCTCCCGAATACAAGCTCACAGCTGCGCGCCGCTAACTGCACGATCAACTTACTCTAATCTCCAATGCCGGGCTGAGTAGCTCGAACGATAGAGCGCTGGTCTTCTGATCCCAACTTGGCAGGTTCGATGGCGGCTCAGTTCGGTGGTATTTGAACGTGCTCAAATACGCTAGTCTCGTGTCTTTAAATTTACTTGCATTAAAAATCCTGCGCTGCAACATTCTGGCAACTCGGCGCCTCCGAAAACCGTGAAAATGAGTTCGTGTAACGTAAAGACATTATTATTATTATTATTATTAATAATAATATTATTACTATTATTAAAAATAGTAGTCGTAGTAACATTATTATCACGGAAGTTCTAATTAAACGAGTCAAGTACATTCATCATTTTACCTATCGGCACTTACTGTCCAGTTATAAGCCATCTATTACAAATACCCGGCGGCACTTCCATAGTAGCTTTTTATCCTTCGAACAATGTTCACGCATGGATGCAACTACGATTTTTGAAATTTGTCTCATTAATAACAATTTCACTGAATACTTATACCCTTTTTCGCAGTGTCCACCGTCCTTTCACTGACCTGAACATGTAATGAACATAGCACAGACAACTCACATTGTCTATTGTCAGAAATTCATCGTAGACTGTCACAATAACAGCACAGAAATGTCGCGTCCATTTTTTCATTAACTCATTAATTATTTCCCTTCATTTTTGTCACCTTGGATCACTGAATAATGCCACTGGTGTCTTATAAATCACACTCAACTGCATTACACTTGATTCGCATGTATGTGCTGGTACGGATCTTCGACGTCACACACTGTACGTAAACGACTACAAAATAACACTCGGCGGCAACATGAGAGGGTACAAGAGTGGATATTTCCGTAAAGTTTATGTGTACTTTTCACAAAGAGTACCCTTGACCGGTTTTCGAATACAGGAAGCGGCCTGGCACGTGAGTCAGCCTCCCCTACTTGCCAAGCGGTTAGGGGAAGTGCACAACAACGATAAGGAACAGGTTTAACATCCCCTATACTCTTGCATGTAACAAGCTTTAACAGCTTCATTTCTAATAATAATAATAATAATAATAATAATAATAATAATAATAATAATAATAATAATAATAATATTAATAATAATATTAATAATAATATTTTTTTGCGAGGGATTGTGGAAAATCTTCAAAAAGACACTTGTGAAGGGTCCGCACTCCACAAGTGTGTGGGATTCTTACCCACTAAAAACCACACACCCTTTTCCCACGATGTGAGTCATCACCCCGGAACCGCTCTCGCATTACTTCAGGGTGATATCGTGCTTTGTCTTTCAGACGTCTTCTTTCTTCATTTCTCCTTTACGAACGTCCGTATGCTTCCAAATCCTTTTTCTTCTGACGAAGGATGTCCTTCACATGTACTGCCACGCCATCCCAGGATTCCTGGTTTCGCAGCATCACCGAAATAACATTATCTGTTGTCAGCTCTCCTAGTTCAGTTTCCACACATCTTCTCTGAATTGTCCAATGGCCGCATACAAAAAAGGTGTGATATACGTCGTCAATATCATCGCAGTATATGCATGCTGCGTCACTCGCTCTGCCCACTTTATGCAGGAATTTCCGGAAATATCCATGCCCTGTTAGAAGCTGCGTGAGGTAGTAATTTACTTCACCATGGGTCCTTTCAACCCAGATATCCAAGCGTGGTATCAGTCGCTTGGTCCATTTGCCTCGAGGGTCACTTTCCCATCTGAGTTGCCATCGCCTCATCAGTTGACTGAAGGCGCGCTTCTTTGCACATTTCTTTCCCAGCTCTCCTTTGGTACGCCAGATTTCATGCCGCTCCAATGCGAGTATATCTATTGGGGCTATTGCTGCCACCGTGAGGATTGCCGGTTCAGAAACAGTGCGATATGCACATGTGATACGTAAAGCCGCTCTCCGTTGTACGGCAGCTATCCTTCTCCGATACCAAGCAAAGCTCGAGGATTCAGCCCAGATTTCAGAACCATATAGAAGCACTGACTGAACCGTCGACATGAGAAGACGTCGTTTACTGGATTTCGGACCTTTAATATTTCCCATTAGTCTGCTAAGCGCAGTCATGTATTTTACTGCCTTGTCTGTCACTCTCTGAATATGAGTCCAGAATGTGAGCTTGGAGTCAAGTGTCACTCCTAGATATTTTGTGCTCGCAGATGTTTCTATCACTAACTCTCCAACAGTCATTGGTACAAGAGTTTCGATCCTTTTCCTCGTCAGAAGAACTATCTCCGTTTTGTGTTCGGCTAATGTTAGACTGTGGCTCATCATCCATTCTTTTATGCGCTGCATCACCTGGTTCAGTTTAATTTGAGCCATTTCAACATCACGAGCTACTATCAAGGCGGCCACATCATCAGCGTAGCCCACAAGCTTCGTGTCCTCTGGCATCTCCACACGTAACAAGCCATCATACATTATGTTCCAAAGATCTGGACCAAGGATCGATCCCTGCGCTGCACCAGCCGTCAGACGCTTTGTCTTTTCTCCATCTTCCGTATCATACAACAGAGTGCGATCTTTGAAGTAATCTCTCATTATGCGCATAAGATATTGTGGTAGCTTGAACGTTTCTTCAAGAGCTACCAACATGTCGCTCCATCTTGCCGAATTGAAGGCATTCTTCACATCAAGGGTCACAAGAAGTGTCAATTTACGGGAATGATGGTTGCCCGTTTGTGCCCTTTCTGCTGTATTCACCACCTACCACACTGCATCTAGCGTCCAGTGTCCTCTCCGAAATCCATGTTGGCAAACAGATAGATCCCCTGCTAGTTGAACTGCTGAGAGGATTCTAGGCTGCAGAAGTTTCTCCAGGCCTTTTCCAGCTGTATCCAGCATACATAAAGGTCTATAAGCACCAAGTTTTCCTTTACTGATCAGAACCAAACGAACCATTTTCCATCGGGGACTAAAACACCCGTTTGCAGGCAATGATTGTACATATTCAGCAACAGTTCTGGGCATAGTTCTGCTATTATCTTTAGCACTTCTGCAGGTATACGATCTGGTCCTGGAGTTTTCTTGTTTCTAAGAGAGCTAATAGCTCTATTCAGCTCTTCTACAGTAAAGAGGGGTATATCATCCAGTTCTTTCTCGTCGTCACAGTCAATCATCTCTGGATGGTCTGGGAATAGTGTATCCACAATTTGTTTAATTGTTTGCGGATCCGCACTCGGGGTTGAAAATGTCCCGAGTTTCTTCATGCAATCTTATAACCTTGTCCCCATGGATCATCTTCTACTTCTTTAGCCAGTGCCCACCATTTATCGGCTTTACGTTTTCTGATTGCATTACGGAGTTCCTTCTTCGCTGACTTGTACTCCGCTGTAACTGAGGTATTCTCTTGAATGCCTCTCATCCTCTGAGCTCTGCGTCGAAGTCGCAGACAATTCTTTCTCAGTTCAGCAATCTCTTCGGTCGACCAGTACACTAGGCGCTTGCTGTTTCGCGGTCTCCTTCGGGACATTGAGGCGTTGCATGCTTGATGGATTAGCTGCATAGTGAGTTCAACACATATACCAGCTGCTTCTTTCCCTCTACGAGCAAAACACTTTTCAGTTATGTTGTCCATTCCATTCCGAATTACATCAATGAAATTTTCCTTGTCAATACCGGCTATGTTCCACCGTGCTGACCTGCGCAAGATGATTCTTTCTTGAGGAGATTCTTGGAGCAGTCGAAAGATGATATATTGATGATCGCTCCCCGTGTAGTTCTCGATCACTTTCCATTCGCAAATCTTAGGCGTAATATCCTCTGATGAGAAGGTTACATCCGGTATTGTTCCCTGACATCCTGGCCGTCGAAATGTTGGCACATTTCCAATGTTGTTGACCACCAAACCTGTTCTGGCTACCATCTCCATTATACGACGTCCTCTGGAGTCTGTTTGTGGCATGCCCCATTCCAACGCTTGAGCATTTACGTCACCAGCGACCACTAGTTTGTTTTCAATTCTGCGTATTACGTCCTCAAGACCATCAAGTTTCATCTGAAAGTTGGAAACAGATTCATTTGGTGTAAAATAACAGCTTACAATAGTGATTCCCCCAGTCTGTACCCAAACAAAACCGTCATCGCATCCATGCTGTTACTGGGAATTTTCCTGGATCTGGTATCCAAATTGCAGCTGTTCCGAGGTTATCCACAAACCACCCTGGATGGTCTCTCTCTTGATATGGTTCGCTAATAATAACGATGTCTACTTCCATCTCATAAATCAGCTGTGTCATAAGATCGTTAGCTGTTTGACTCCTGTGCATATTTGCTTGAAGTATTCGCATCATTTACTATGATTTTTTGCCTTTTCCAGAGCTTCACGAAATATTGCACATGCTCCCGATCCAGGAATATGCTTTCGTTCAGCTTCATTGACACCCTTGTCTGAACAAAGCATGCATCGTGGATTGTTCTTTTTACAGTCTACTGCCTTGTGGCCAGATTCTCCACACTTAAAACAGAGCTTGCTTCTGTCGGGGCCTGTGCAGTTCCTTGCCAGATGTCCATATGATAGGCATCGGAAGCAGCGAGGTAACATAGTTCTAGCTCGTACTCTGCAGTATAGCCATCCTACCTTGATTCTTCCTGCTTCCAGTAGTTTCTGAGCGTCCTCGTCTTTGGTTTCGAAGATGGCAAGTTTCTGTCCCCAGCTGTTTGGTTTCGAGACCGATATTTTCAGTTCTCCATGCGGCTTGCCGGAATCTCGTCTTACAGCTTCCTCCACGTCTGCGGCGGTAGTGACACCATCCATGTCTCGAATCTCCAGTGTAGTTCGGGGATTAAAGCCTTTACATCGCGATCTCGTCCGAGGGCATCTCTCAGAGAATTATTGAATACCTCCCTATTTTCCATCTTAGTTGTTTTGTTAAATTCAAGAAGAACAGCTCCCGCTCTTGTTTTACGGATAGATCGAATGCCTGCTCCACTGTCTTCCGGCTTCACCCTGTCCCTGATATCCTTCAAAACATCAGCGAAAGTCTTACCGTTCATTGGTTTGATGATTACGGCTTCTGAACGACTCCTACATTTAGAATGAGGTCGTTTCCCACTTTCGCTAAGCACTGTACTTTCAGGATTATTACTGGCCTGTTTCGTTGGGATATCTTCTTGCTTCCTATCCTCACTCTTCTTCTTTCTCTTCTTCTTAGACAGAAACGTTTCCCATTTTCCTTGATCTTCCTCCGAGTCATATGCCACTGGTGATGTGTTGGACAATTCCTTATTCTCCGTGGTAGTTGGTCTCTGCTCTAGTTCTTCTGCAGATTTCTTCCACGACATCCTGCATGTTGCTCCAGCCTCTAAAGCTTCTTCCAGCTTCATGAGGCCATTCTTTATTTCCGTTTTTAGGTTTTTGAGAGGAATAGCCATTATCTTCTTCAACAGTGATCTTGTAGTCTCAAGATGCACCTCTTCTTTGTATTGATTCTCCATTATCTGCCGACTGATATCATCAGTCAGATTTAGGTCAATACTCCTACCATTTCGGCCATTGTGGATACTTTCCCTTGATACACCAGGGAGCTCCACCGTATCATGCAGAATGTCTGCTTCTGCCATCATGCCAATATGGGAGTCTAGTTGGCCGTGTGTTAAGGCAAGGAGATGAAGTTGTGGGTGGGCGCTGGGAGCGCTTACACTAGAAAACGATCGTCTATCTACCGCAGTGTACCTTCTACGTGATTTTGATCTTTGACGAGATGGCTGCTCACAACAGGATTATTTCAACGCAAACTTTTCAATATTTCACTTAATATTCTGTCGTTCTAGTTGTAATCAAACACATCTACCATGAAATGGGGCTTAAAATAACCAAACAAGCTCGTTTAGGTAAGTGCCTTCACAATGTAAACCCGCTTTCTTGAGCTATTTTGTAGCTGCGAAGTTCACGCGTCTTTTCATGTCCAATAATAATAATAATAATAATAATAATAATAATAATAATAATAATAATAATAATAATAATAATAATAATAATAATAATAATAATAATAATAATAATAATAATAATCCCGTATTGATTATATATATCAAAGAGAGAATATTTACGATAAACTTAAATATTATAAAAAGTGGTCTGCTTATTCAATACAACTTATAATTTATTATATTAGAACATGTTTTTCCCCTAAGGGACATCAGCTATAATAAATTGGCATTAATATATCACAATACACAATAGATATTATTAAAATTGGCAAGACACATTAAAAACATTGATGTATGGTACGACATTTAAAATACAATCTAAGCAAATTTTGTTAAAATCATAAGTCATATGATCGATAAAAACAGTTGAATTGTCCATTAAACTCTTGATAATGTTCTTGGGAATAACGGTTGTGCTTTATAAAATCTTAAATGATCACTGTTGTGAAAAGTACTCGTGATTTAAAGTATTTCTTGATGAAAGATTGTTAGGTCTTTGATATGCATTTCTTAAATAGTATATACGCTGAATGCATTAAATGCATATATAATTCAATATATAATATACAATGAATGCATTGAATGCATATATAATGTATTTGATCTCTATTTGATCCCTGCCTATACTCTGCTACGGTACCTCCATTGCACGAGGACAGAATGACATAACTGGCATATCCAGCTACGGTCGTTCAAAACACATTAGGTCCTGAAATATTTGGCTCAGTTATGGGAAAACTAATAGGACAAGGTAAAAAGTACATAGCATATATTATGAGATGTATTTTTCTTTGCCGACTAGCAAAATATCTGCACGTATACCCCTAACATTCTGTATGTATAACTTATATCCCAATGGTCACTAATTATGGAATTGATTATTTAGAAACAAGAGGGAACAGCTAAAACTTACCCTACCTTGGGAGACAATTTCTACTCTTATATCCTCAATACATAACCTAAGCATCAAGGCGACAATTGGTTATAATGTAAACAAACATGTTGGACCGCAAATAGGCTATATTAAAATTGACACAGAGTGCTGAAGAAGTCAACCAAATCACATCTATTGTAAAATACTCACTTAAAAACATCAAAAACACACATTAATAATATCAAATCAAACATAGTCATAAAAACATGCATAAAATCGTAAGCCTCAAACCATATCAAACTTGCCAAGTCACCGCCTTCGGTACGAAAAAAATATAAATTGCAAGTATTGCTCTATATCCTTTTAAGATTTTGTGATCTTCATCAGTGGTCTCCAATCTGTGTTTCTGAGCTCTTTCCTATTTCTGCTGAGCAGTCTGTGTTTCGTTTGACACTGTATAACTAGTTTTCCTAATGCCTGCAAATACTCCTCAGTGGTTGGTTTTTCTCGTTTAAATGAAAGGCCCATTCAACCAGTTTTACTAGATCCATCCAACGATGTTTCACTTAAACGGTACTATCTGATCCTCTGAGAGCAGGACTTCAGCTCACGATCAGCATCATACACTGAATACCGAGCAGCGCTCTTCTCAAGTCTGTCGGCAGATAGCCTGGCCTTGCATCTGAAGCAATCTTGCTGTGCTAAATGGGTTAGATACTAGAGCGTTAGGTAGCCGCCCCCAAGGTAGTGGGTTTGATCCTGCCATAGTTCGATGATATGTGAAGAGATGTCGCTCGTGGGAAGCTGGAAAGCTACAGAGCTTGTGTCGGTAGATCTACCTGTACATAAACGAGCTCTTGCGGCACAAAATATGCGGCTCCTCGGCGTCTTCGGGAACCTTGGGGCGTAAAACTGTAATACTAAAAGCAGCCTCAGACACTAGATTTTAACATGACGTCCTCTTTGCGAGTTGAACTTGGCCTGCTATCAACATCGCTCTCCAATTATGTTCCTAAATCTTTCCGCATTCAAACCGGCCTCACGTTCAGAGGTATTCTCAGACGTCCTAGACGTAGACTGCTGTTTTTAAACATTGAAACCGGCTTCACGTTAAAAATTATTCTCAGACGTCCTAGACGTGGACTGGTGTTTTTAAGCTTTGAACTATGATTTTCCAAGAGCAGCTCGTTTTCTGGTGGCCGTACGTCATGCGACTTAATCAGAGAGAGAATAGTCTGCGAAGGAAAAATGCACGAAAGAAACAGTGCATAATATCACTCAAAGAAAGGAGAGTCTATGTTTCGAGATTAGCACTCCCACACATACAGAGAAATTAAGTCAGTAATTAAGACAGTTCAAAAAGTTGAAAATAATTGAAGACTGGATAATATCTGAGGACAGACGGATGGGACAAATATGTAAAGACCATGTGGAAGTAATGGAAAAATGAACTATCCTTCACTAAATTGTGATCATATGATTTACGGATTTTTGAAAGCGGTAACAAAGGAGATATTTAGGCGCAGGCCTTTTTCTAATGAGACAAGGCAGAGGCAAGAAAGCAAATAAGAAAATGGAAGTAGAAGAGACATACAGTAACAATGATAGCAAATGCCAGAAAACACCTTACAGTGTGAAATAATGGCTTATACCCAGCGGTACTGTTCAAATATTACTAGCAACGCTTAGTAGATCTACTATTCGAAGAGGATTGTAACCTCCGGCGGTATTCTGCAAATGACCTGCAGAATGGCAGCTTGACGCCTCTCTCGTTTTCTACCCAACGAACAACCACGAGTTTACAAAAATTATGACGAAAATGGCATTATTTTACTTTCCCTCTGACAAGCAGACTGAGATGTCGCCATAACAACCGGTAGATTCGCTGTCCGTCTGCAAGGGTGTCGGGCACTCGCTACAGAGCATGAAACCCGTAGAAAATAGTAATTTTCCCCATCATTTGAAGAGTAAGCGAAATTATGTGCATAACAAAAAGGGTTTAAAATAAAGGGACGATTCACATTTAGTCTACAGATTTTACAGAAAATGAATAGTGTATCAGAAAATATTACATAACTCGTTTGGTTTTCCTATAAACCCCTAGTTTAGGTATTTTTAAATCATATGCACCTGCTCCTGGATATGTAGTTTGATCGAGATCTATGCAGCCGTTTCCCCATGATGGTGGAACAAACAAACAAACAAACAAACAAACAAACAAACAAACACGAAAGCTAAAAACCACTGATACGGTCTTCAGTTGACCAACGAAAGATACATATATCAAAACCTGGTAAAAAGAACGAAATTACATGCAACGGACCCCTACAATTTCATTTATAGGCCTATAGATAAAAGATTATGGCTCCATACGTTAACGCTTATATCCAGAGTTTTACCAACTCGATTTTAATTTTTAAAAGTTGTTTTTTGCAATTTGCTTAGGTATATCTGTAAACCGAAAGGATTTTTTGCCGCTCGAAAGCTCTTACTAAGCAGATTTCAAGGAAAGCCTTAAAAACGGCGATCTTCTCGGAAAACCCCAGCGAAAAAGTGGAAAACCACTTTCTCTATAGGCCTAACAGTTAAATATATTGAATAGGAGCCTTTTTAGTTCGATTCTCCGACACCAAAATGAAAACTCCGTAAACTTTACCATTATATTTTTAAATACCGTTATCTCATAGAGTTGAGGAAAGCAACGGGAAACTACCTCACTCCTCATTTCCCTAGTACGCCTCTTCAGTGAAACCTAGACCATCTATGACAGCTGATGGCGGAGCTGTTGAGGATCCAACCATTCTTCGGTGTGATGACTAAACATCCATGCATCTTATAGGCCTACAGTAATTGGCAATGGCTGATTTGAAGAAGCCGCTTACGAAGGTCACTTGAAAATTGGAGAAATGGAATAGAAAAAGTTCGGAAAAGGGTGCATACCTCTTTCTGCATCAGGAAAGCCCAAACCCGCTTGTGCACCTGCCAAAATGTATTCTAGAGGCCGTTTTATTTTCCCATGTAACGGGCTTTTTAACTGGCTACAAATTAATTAAGATTCCGTTGAGATGATTCAAATATATCTTTCGAACGAACGAAGTCCAAGCCAGAGAAAAGCACGAACAACAGTACTGCAGGCCAACTTCGTGTAGTATTCAAGTGTAATGAGAATCTACTTCACAAAGGCGGCCCGGTTTGAGCAGCATGCAATAAATCTTCTGTTGAAATCACCGTTTTAAAAGAAGAAATGACATGGTACGTTTTTCGTTCTCCTACCACGTAAATATTGCCTGTAATAAGTTGATATCTAAAAGAGAGAAAAAACATTAAGAACAAGCAAAGCATTTCTACTGCCAATATCCACAGCAAAGAATATGCCATCCATAAAAACCAGACAGGAGATGGAGTCTTTGTGGTGGGTTTGTAACCTATTGTCAACTGTTACGATTGTTGTGATTATCAAAAGATGATTGAGGTTCCGCACCGCCATTAGGGCTCCATTTCCCCTTCTTCCCCCCTACAAACCATCACAATAAGTTACGCGAGGCGAGACATCTAGCGGACACAGCGGGAAACAGATCATCAATCATTCCCCGTCGAGCGAATGGTCGCGTCCGTGCAGCGTTCGAAACGAAACAATGTAATGTTTGTATACGCGTGACCTTATTTAAATACTTTCACCGCAACTGTAATAAAATATTAACCATTTTATTGACTTGTACACTTGCATATTACCAATGTTATATTCATCGTAATATGAATGATGGTGCGAATTACGATAGCCAAGTAATTACCTAAAGGACAAAGAATGTAAGTTATCCATAGAGGATCGTAAGGCTCTAAAATAAAATAAGATAGTTAAAGATTTAACTGTAAGATTGGGTGGAAGTAATTGCTAAGACCCTAATTAGACTAGAGTATGGTTTCACTGTATGGGACTCCACCAGGGTTACGTGATTCAAGAACTGGAGAAGATCCAAAGGAAAGCAGCATGCATTGTTCTGAGCGATCTCAGACAAATGAATAGTAATTTAGTCTTTGGACTGAGAAGATTTGGGAGTAAGGAGCCGAGCTGCTCGACTAGGCGGTTATGTTCTGGGCTGTCAGTGGAGAGATGGCGTGGAATGATATTACTAGACGAATAAGTTAGAGTGGAGTTTTTAACAGTAGGAAAGATCATAATCTATACTAATATACTAAAAAGAGAGAGTGCGAATTTTGTGAGTTTGTGTAGGCCTATATCTGGAGGGTAATCTCAGAAACTATTGGACCGATTCTAAAAATGCTTTCACTAATAGAAAGATACATTACCCCTGAGTGCTATAGGCTATATTTTATATTATTAAATTTAAGTTTTCACCCACTCCCAAAGGCGCTTAAGGGGTGTGGCAGAAAAAAAGGTCCTTTGGCACATTAACATAGGATAATATAGGCGAAATATTCAATTTGTCGTACAAGTACAAGACAAAGCTCATTTTAAGCCTCACGACGCGTAGAAAAAACGCGATGAGGTCCTACGGGCCCCGAAAAACCATGTTTTAAGGGTCTAAAAACCAACCATTTTGAAGATATTGACATCACAGTACCCCGCTCTAGAAACTGGATGAAGAAATGACCAGCAGTAACCATGGCAACGTCAGCTCAAGGATTCTGCAGTAGAGTACAGGCCTAGTGTTCGAAGTAGGCACGTGCGTAAATGTAGGCTAGGCCAAGGAGAGATTCTGCTACACATATGACCATCTCGAAAAAAGCACTGCGGGGGTAAACCATCCCTAGGGTTTGTGATCGGGGGGAGGGGGGTGGCATATATAAAAATAATCTAAAATAGTGTCGAAACCATAGGTTTCGGGGTTGCAGAGATGAACAGTGACACTCCGCATGTCGTTTAAGTCAAGTTCAGTCCCCATCAGCATGGGGGCTAGAAGAACTGAAAATAGTCCAAAATGGCCCAGTTTATGGATGTATGTGTGTGCATCCCTCTGAGCGGGAGTGGAAAGTGGACGAATTATAAAAGTAATAGAAAACGACCAATATTAAAGTAGAACCCATGGCTTTCGGCGTCGCTGAGATGAATATTGACACTCCAGATGTCGTTTAAGTCCAAGTTCACCCACATCGGCACGGAGGTGAGAAGGAGTGGAAAAGAAAATATCCAAAATAACCGAGATTATGCATGTATGTATGTTCCATGATAGCTTTCAAACAAACAATGACTGTGGGGGCAGGACTCTTTGGATGTCATTTAAGTCATAATTCAGGCTTAATCGGAATGGAGGTTGAGAAGCGGTGGAAAAAAGAATGTCTAAAATGACCGAGATTGTGGATGTAACTTATGTGTTATATTCCAGCGTAGCTATCAACTAAAATTGGTGCACACATGACTTACTATACTGTTGGGAAAAAATTACGTGGGGTAAGAAACCTAGCAACCCTGGCGGAAGAAATGATCCAAACCAAACCCCATGGCACTACAGCCCTTGAAGGGGTTTGGCCTACCAAGCGACCGCTGCTCAGCCCGAAGGCCGGCAGATTACGAGGTGTCGTGTGGTCAGCACAACCAATCCTCTCCGCCGTTATTCTTGGCTTTCTAGACCGGGGCCGCCATCTCACCGTCAGATAGCTCCTCAATTCTAATCACGTAGGCTGAGTGGACCTCGAACCAGCCCTCAGGTCCAGGTAAACATCCCTGACCTGGCCGGGAATCGAACCCAGGGCCTCCGGGTAAGAGGCAGGCACGCTACCCCTACACCACGAGGCCGGCTTTGGAGGAAATGATACTAAAAAATAATCGAATATAACTGTCGAATCTATAGTTTTCGGGGTCGCTTAGATGAATACTGACACTCCGGATGGCTTTAATTTGAATGCCATACCCCATCACAGCTCTCAATCAGACTCGGTATGGATATGAGTTACTATCTCGAAAAGATACCGTAGGAGTAATACATCCCTGGGGGAAGTGGTGACATATAAAATAATATAAAACAGCCGATATTAGTGTCAAATCCATTGTTTTGGGGGTCACTGAGATGAATACTAACACTCCGGATGTCGTTTAAGTCCAAGTTAAGCACCCATCGGCATGGTGATTTAGAGGTGATAAAGAAAATGTCCAAATTCACCGGGATTAATGTTGTTTACACAGTATTCGGTGTCGCCCGTCTAATTAGTGACAGTTTGAATCGTGCACATCATATCTATAATGCGACACGTAAATACATTACGTTATAACGTATTGAAATGAAATGGCGTATGGCTTTTAGTGCCGGGAGTGTCCGAGGACAAGTTCGGCTCCCCAGATGCAGGTCTTTTGATTTGACGCCCGTAAACGACCTGCGCGTCGTGGTGAGGACGAAATGATGATGAAGACAGCACATACACCCAGCCCCCGTACCAGCGAATTTAACCAATAAATGTTAAAATTCCCGACCCTGCCGGGAATCGAACCCGGGACCACTGTGACCGAAGGCGAGCAAGCTAACCTTAGCCATGGAGCCGGACATAACTTATTTTTATTATTGTTTGAAAGGATCAACTACTTCTCAGACAATCTGGGCTGCCACAAGGAAATACTTCAAGGCAAAACAAAATAATTCAAGCTAAAACGTATAATTATACACATAACAATATTTATAAATTTTCAAATTTACAAAAGAGTTCCTAATCAATCAAAGTCACAATTAAAAAAAAAATAGGTAATACAAATCCTACAAGCAAAAGGTGTGAAAGAAAAAATTACCAAAATATATTGTAGATGTGCATGTGTACAGTATCTTGCAGAATAGCTCTCAACCAACTTCGTACAAATATGAATTATATTCTCGAGTAAATACTGGTGAAGTAAACCACCTTCTAGCATACCTAGGGGAGGGAATGACGTACAAGAATAATCGAAAACAACCAATATTACCATCCAGTCCATAGCTTCCGCGGTCGCTGAGTTGTATTGGGGCACTCGGGATGCCGTTTAAGTACCAGTTCAGCTGCGTGGGCATGACGAAAAGTGGTGATGAAGAAAATGTCCAAACTTACCGAGATTAGTTTCATTAACGAGAAACAAAATAATCTATAAGACTTGAAATCAAACAAAGTCACCTCCGTACAGGCCATGAAGGCCCTTGGAGGAGTGGAAAGTAAAGGCTTCCACCATTGTTAACCGCGGCACGTGATGGGGTAAACTGGTTAGCTCTACGCCCTGCCACCTTTGCCCCCAGGAATTAACCTGGTACTCATTTTGGGTGTAGGCTGAGTGAACCTCAGGGCCATAGAATATGCACCTCCGGAAGTGGAAATCTCGTTTCTTAAATTTTACGACTTCCTGACGGGGATTCGAACCCTTGTCCTTCCGGGTGAACCGAGCACGCCTTTACCGCCTCGGCCAGGCAACCTATTGAAATCAAACACATAACAATAACTTAACTACAAAATAGTTCTTAGTCAACGTCACAATAACGAAATCTACAAAAAATCTTTCACACATAATTAACAGGTAATAAAATACCTAAAAGTAAACAATCAATAAAATGCGCCACTGCCGGTTTCAGATCAACAAGAATATGTAACGGAGTGGTAAGGAGAATTACGCACAACTTCGTGCCAGGAACTGTACCGGTCAATAAACTCTGCGATCACCGGGCGAGTTGGCCGTGCGGTTAAGGGTGCGCACCTGTGAGCTTGCATCCGGGAGGTAATGAGTTCGAATACCGCTGTTGGTAGCCCTGAAGATGGCTTTCCGTGGTTTCCCATTTTCACACCAGGCAAATACTGGGGCTGTACCTTAATTAAGGCCACGGCCGCTTCCTTTCCACTCCTAGGCATTTCCAATCTCATCGTCGCGATAAGACCTATCTGTGTCGGTGAAACGTAAAGCAAATTGTTAAAAAATATACAATGACCAAGCGAGTTGGCCGTGCTTAGCTGTGAGCTTGCATTCGGAAGTTGGTGGGTTTGAATCTCACCGTCGGTAGCCCTGAAGGTGATTTTCCATGGTTTCCTATTTTCACACCAGCTGTATCGCTGCCTTCCCAATCGTGGCCCTTTCCTATCCTTACGTTGCCAAAAACTTTCGATGTGTTAGTGCGACGTTAAACCACTAGCAAAAATTAAAAAAAGACACAATGCTAAAATGACAGCTTGAATTGATGAGATTTCTGGGTATACAATAAAAGCAGTAGTACCTGTTTGAATACTGTAAGTATGAAAGATCTATATCAAATGAAAAGAGATGTGCTACAGTATTCCCATACAAATGAAAGGGTGATAAGTAGGGTCCGAATTCTTATGTAATTTCAATTCCATTCCTTTACTTGTAGAGAACTGAAAATATTAAAAAAATGTTGACGAATTGTCGTTCTGATATGGTTATACCGGTGTTTCATTGTTACATAGTCTATTTTTACATATTATAGTACCTGTAACATTTTTGTACCTATGTAGTCATTATTTTTTTAAACTGAGATTGTGACAGCTAGTTTAATTTGTAATCTAATTGGCGAATTTCACCTGACTTTCTGGGATGTTGAAGGGTCGTTCTCAGCCTGCAAGACAATTTTATCGGATAAGCGTCGAAACATCACAGTGGAAAACACGAAGAAGTGATTTTCCATGGTTTCCTATTTTCACACCAGCTGTATCGCTGCCTTCCCAATCGTGGCCCTTTCCTATCCTTACGTTGCCAAAAACTTTCGCGATAAAAGAAAGTTACCGTACTATTTGTGTTACTTAATAGGGGTTTAAAAACAGGTTCTATATCAACTTTATTTAGTAACATGTACTTGTTTCATTTTCAGGACATGAGGGCATAAGGTGGTGATTATTGTTTTAAGAGGAAGTACAACTAGGCAAGCATCCTCTATATAACACTAATCGCAGAGATAAACTGGAAGGGATCCGACACATCGAAAAATGAAGGTATCGGCCAAAGAAAGACGAGGACACGAAGGGCGTAAAAATGAAATACTCCCTAGCCCTCGCAAACCTAATAGCTTCGGGGTCGGAAAAGAACTAGAGTTGACCAAGGGAACTCGGATAGGATAGATGAAAGTGACGAGCCTTGCACAAGTAAGTGCAAGCAATGCCAGGACTCAGCTAAGGGCCCCGCGATCGCCAACCCACGCTCCAAATTTCAGAGCCCCTGAGGCCCCTTTTAGTCGCCTCTTACGACAGGCAGGGGATACTGTGGGTGTTATTGTACCGCCCCCACCCACAGGGGAATGAGGGCATAAGGGTAACAGAACATAAGCTACAACAATGAACAAACCCCATGGCACTACAGCCCTTCAAGGGCCTTGGCCTACCAAGCGACCGCTGCTCAGCCCGAAGGCCTGCAGTTTAAGAGGTGTCGTGTGGTCAGGACAACCAATCCTCTCCGCCGTTATTCTTGGCTTTCTAGACCGGGGCCGCTATCTCACCGTCAGATAGCTCCTCAATTCTAATGACGTAGGCTGAGTGGACCTCGAACCAGCCCTCAGGTCCAGGTAAAAATCCCTGACCTGGCCGGGAATCGAAACCGGGGCCTCCGGGTAAGAGGCAGGCACGCTACCCCTACACAACAGGGCCGGCGCTACAACAATACATGGAGTAATATACTCCGCGATTTATACTGCATGACATTACTTTGAAATATTAGAAGTATTTTGATTATGCTCTTAAACCTATTATTTAATACTGCCAAAATTAGAAAACAGTAGATTATATGCATTATCTAAAGCGACAATTATGACTTTGTCATAAAATATGGAGGTACTTAAAACAAATTTATTGTCCCAATCGTAACCATAAGTTACATTAAAAGGAATATACAACCATTTTTAATTTAGCGCATTAATATCATATGTTGTATGCATATTACATATTTACTATGTTCTTGTGAACATATTTCGCACTTTGGTAGGGGCTATATTACATAAAACTCTGGGCCTAGTGGTAAACATAAAGCAGGTAATTACAGGCCAGTCAGCTTGACATGTATTACATGTAAGCTCTGGGAACAGTAGCGGTTGCCCCCCCCCCCCCTAGGAATTATTAAAACAAGCCCTGTTATCTTATCAGCAAATTATTCCCTTTATTTTAGTGTATTACTACCAAAATGTCCGGCTGCATGGCTAAATGGTTAGCGTGCTGGCCTTTGGCCACAGGGGTCCCGGGTTCGATTCCCGGCAGGGTCGGGAATTTTAACCATCATTGGTTAATTTCCCTGGCACGGGGGCTGGGTGTATGTGTTGTCTTCATCATCATTTCATCCTCATCACGACGCGCAGGTCGCCTACTGGCGTCAAATCAAAAGACCTGCATCTGGCGATTCAAACGCGTCCTGGGATCTCCCGGCACTAAAAGCCATACACCATTTCATTTTACTGCCAAAATCATTAGCGGAAACAGGCGAAAAATATCGTTCGTCGAAGCTAAGCGATTTGTATAGCGCCAATACATGTAGTGGACACTTTTGATGTGCTGTGAGGTAGAGTAGCAGGGGTATATTTTTGGCAAGGTCATGGACAATGAGGTATGATTTACCCGCTTGCCGCGAGCACTCGTCAGTCTGGTAGTCTCTTCAGTTAATAATTAATTAATGTTGTTGAATTACGTCCCACTAACTACTTTTACGGTTTTCGGAGACGCCGAGGTGCCGGATTTTAGCCTCGCAGGAGTTCTTTTACGTGCCAGTAAATCTACGACACGAGACTGACGTATTTGAGCACCTTCAAATAACACCGGACTGAGTCAGAATCGAACCTGCCAACTTGGGGTCAGAAGGCCAGCGCCACAACCGTCTGAGTCACTCAGCCTGGCTGTCTCTTTAATGTCTTGTTAGTTTCGCAGTATGTAGTCAAATACTAAATGATTTTTAATTCTATAATCACGCCGCACTTCTATTTTATTGTAATACGTGTGTAATATTTTTCATTTGGTGTAAGTTTTATTTTACAGCACTGAATCAAAACCCCCCAAAAAAATTTATTACCGCACTTACGTTGGTAAACTATCAAACTTAACCTCTCTGTTGAAATTCGCTCAGAGACAATCAAAAGTCTTACCATTTTATACCTTTCTTTTTCACTTTTGTCGTATATACACCGCCCTCCCCCCCCCCCCCCGCTTTATCCCAAGCAACCGTCGCAATCTCTTGATTGTATGCCAGCTCGAAGAAAAGTACTACGTCGCATTAATTTTATTTTATTTTAGGTGATTACGTTTAGAGAGTTTGGAAGAGTACGAAATCACATTAAAATATGGTTGTCATATATACCGGTATATATATTGTGCCCTATAATGCTTTGATTCCCGTCAGGCAAACGCCGAGATTGAACCAAGAACATTATAGTGACCAATACGCCCACCAAAGGTGTGTTATGGCACATAGCTTACCTTGCGATACGTATCCACACTCAGCAACTCAGTAGAACATGAATCAGGGTATCGGAGTATAAACAAGGGCGAAAAAAGATAAGATCATTGGATACAAAAAAAGTGCAGGGTAAGAGCAAATCCTACAAAAAATATAACAGAAAACTTCGCTGCATTCAAAGTTTTACAATAAGGGATTTATTACAGACAAAATCAAAATTGTTACAAATATATGAGCTTTCCAAACATAAATGGGGTAAATAAAATGTTGAGCCGTTGACTACCAGTTCACTACCTTCACGAAACAGCAAGGCTGTAACAAGCATGGAATCATGGAGTAAGTAATGGAGTATAGAAAAACGGATATCTGCACAAATAATCGTCCAACAGCAACCTCCTACTCATTAATATACTATGCCTCAGTACACCGAACCTTCGAGCTAAAAATATAAACATACTATGTACAGTGCTCGGACCGAGTATAGATCCCTGGTCCAGCTAAGAGCAAGGCACCTAATATCCACATAAAAAAATAATAGGAACTCAACTACATCGTCCTAGGATCAACACATAAAGGGCAAGACGTTTAAAGTGAAGCAAAACAAACGGAAATGCAATCTCTACTAGCAGCGTAACATCAAGGTCGCCGTTCCCCGCCGTTCCCCTCAAAACACTTGACTGACCGCAGGCAGCTTAGACTGCCGCATTCCAAGGCCGTGACGTCAGACACTTTACTTTATTTCATGAATAGCTCTCAGCTGACTACCCGGGAGAACAGACTGCCGGGAGAATTTCGCTATCACGGTACCTCACGTAAATTGGCTCCCATAGCGCTCTCTTAATTATACAACATAATCTCATTTCCACCACTACTGGGAACATCCATAAGTATACAAGGGCGCAATCCATTGCGCTATAATCACATGGCGTATCAAACTCATATAACACATTATTAATCTGCGCTAGGGCTATCTCTATATCAATACTCACAGTCAGCTACATGCATAATGCCCATATATCTCAAACATGATGGCACGCACACCCTGTCACGTTAACCTGGGTGAGTTTAAGGGGTAAGTCCCGATCTCCAATGAATTACCTACGACCTCAAAGAAATATACCCTGACGCTGCACTATCAACAGTATCTATCAGCCTGACATCGCTAACTTGACCAAGATGATCCGACATGAAAAATGGAGACAACAAGTACACAATCATGATAATAGCGAATGGAAAAGTAATCATACAAACGAGGAATATACAACCTACAACCTACACTAATACACAGAGTTCGAGTCCTGGGCATAGCTATACTGTACAATGATTTATTCTAATCTAAATTTACATGCTGGCTGACGGCCAACTTTGTTCCTATCTTGAGAAGTTTAAAATTACATGCTTCTTACAAATTGGAAAGCTCTGACCTGAAATGATCGATATGGACCACTGGAATTATTGCATCATGACAGGCTTCGACGCTGGTAGCAGATACAGGCGGACGACTGGAGACATTCTGGCTGGTGAGAACATTTCTTGCAGGTTCTTAGATGGTTGGAAGATGTCCCCTTCGACGTCGTGATGAACAGGTATGCCAGATGTTCTCGGGTCGATTCCCGATGTCGTGACGACTCATTGTCTTCTTCAGCTCCCGTTACTGCTTCCTCGCTATGAGTGTGGAGTAGCTCGTACTGGGTTGATGTAGGGAAAATTTTTCCCAGATTCAATCGCGCTATGTGTATGCAGCTCGAAGATAAGACGCTATTCTCGATGCCGACTCGCAGCGTGACGACCTCGTTCAAGCAGCCGTACAGTCAATGAATGAACCTGACGCGCTAGGCGGTCATGTATATATAATCAGGCTGGCGTTACCACGCTCGCTTGATGGCGGTCTGGATAAGCCGCGCCCACGCCTGGAAGTTTCTCCCGCACAAAGAGCGTCAAGTACCACACTTAACGTATGCACTTATAATTACAGCCATGTTGCATATCAAAATTTAGCGGAAATTATGCAGGTTGCAATTCTCTTATCAGATCCAATGCATCTCTTCTGTAGCCTGATATATTAAATTAATTTCATCTTCCCTCCAAATGTTAGTCAGCCCGCGACATACGCGAAGTGGTGCGCGTCCCCACTCTCAATTAAGAAGCTTCGCTTGGGCAATAAATTCCTTTTATGAGTCTCTGGAATTTTCATAATGATACTGCTGCTATGTTCCCACGAGAAATGCTTCCTCTGGACTCTCTTATATAATAAACTATTATACAATGACTTCCATGGTGGTCTCAGGTAATCCCAATATCTAAGGCTAAAATCCAGACTATTGGCACATGAACTGAATGGTTCAATATATATATGCTTTTTATATAAAATAGTGATTAAATAACGAGAAATGAAGGCACAAGGCGTGGTGTAATACAGGAAGTCTTCTCGTAGTGGGGGAAAGTCCCAAGCTGTACAGTGTGGAGATAAGGTGTTGCTTCTTATAGTTGTTAGTGAGTCCATATTCATAGTGAGAGAAATGGAGCAAGAGGTAGGGGCTTTCGTGTGTAGTAAAGCACAAAAGAGGAAAACCGCTCAGAAGTGACCATATGTAGTGCACTGTGAATGCGTTCAATAAAGTAAGTGAACAGAATCCAGGTTTAGTCGTTTATTCAGAAGTTCAGACCTTCGCACTGTTGTCGTATGTGATACGCAGCCCTGTACGTCCGAACAAGGGACGTTGACGGGGTGGAGGTCAGTACAACACGCTCAGCGAATTACAAATCTTTCTTTGGTGGAGGCGTTGACATACCATGTTTACATCAGGATTAAACTATCCTGAAAAGACATACAGTGTACTGTAATAGGGGCCTTACTTCCAGGCAAATGCCGGGACAATTCCTATTCCTATCGGCCATCACAGCCGATTCCTTCCACATTCCTACCCAGTTTCATTCATCAGCATTAATTCATTTCATCGTCATCAGCTCCTCAACTGAGGTTGGTATCAGGAAGGGCATCGACCCGTAAAAAACATGCTACATAAATTCATCACACTTCATCCCTGACCCCGTATCAGGAAACGGGAATAAGTTAAGGAACACATAGGGCTTATATATTGAGGCTAGTAATAGAAACTTCTAGACTGATGATTTTGGAAAGGGCTGGTTAGAACTGTAAACATCTACAAACAGGCTACATAATAATGCAAACAAATTCTGGCCATATTATCTTCCGGTGCTCTCAGGGCCTTGGCACGTGGTAGCTGAACACCATCATCACTTCTTACTAGAATGGCGGTCATGGCTTGAAACCCGGGCAATCGATTTTCTTAAATAAACAGGTCACACCCCGTGGTTAGGATTCCACATAAAACTGGAGATACGTGTCTCGTATCACGATATCAACAGTTCCGTAAAACTTCAAGCTTGTTTCATTTCTTAAATTACACTACAGGGCCTTCCATATAAACTAAGACAGAACGCGCGGTGTCTGTACTCTGCGCTACGGCACTTGCTTCAGCCGAACTTACTGGATGTCGCGCGGCCGCCCTCCTTTCAGCGTATATACAGTCTTATATGGAATCTTACTCTATCAAAGATGCTAGAAGTGTCGTCATTCTATCTGGTAACCACATTCTGCCTGACGTGAGTGAGTTCTGCCACTGTAATGATCCTGATTTCATTCGTATCCTTTCCGTTCCTCCAGTGTGAGGATTTGCTATTTTGCTTTACGTCGCCCCGACACAGATAGGTCTTATGGCGACGATGGGACAGGAAAGGCCTAGACATGGGAACGAAGCGGCCATGGCCTTAGTTAAGGAACAGCCCCAGCATTTTCCTGGTGTGAAAATGGGAAACCTTGGAAAACCATCTTCAGGGCTCCGACAGTGGAATTCGAACCCACTCTCTCCCGGATGCGAGCTCATAGCTGTGAGGATTTGTTCGATACACTTTTTCTTTCATTTTACCAGACAAGTAAAAATTACACACTGTTAGATCTGGAGAACGAGGGGTGATTGACCAGCACTGATCACTCTGTCTGCAAACACTTCCGAGATTGTAAGAAGGGAATCTTCTGCTGTATGAACAGGGGCTGAATCTTGTTAAAGCCACCCACACGAGATTTCTTCTTCCGTTAACTAATGGAAGAACGGCGTAAGAATGTCATCTTCGTACCTCTCTGCATTTACTGGCGTCTCAAGCAAAAAGGCCCAATTATTCGTCTTGCACTAACAGCACACCAACACCAATCAACAACAAAGTATTGTACAGAAAGGAATATAATTACTTTAATAGATACGTTATATACTTCCCAGATATTGTAATAGGAGTTGAATCATGGCTGAGAAATGATATAATGGATGCAAAAATTTTCTCAGGAAACTGGAGTGTGTATCGTAGAGACAGGATAGCAAGGCTAGGAGGGGAAGTATTCATCCCGGTAGCTTTTTTGTAAGCTACGAAAAAGTTAAAGATGACAAACATGAAATTCTAGGTGTAAGGCTCATTTCTAAAGGTAATATACAACTTGATGTCTTTGGAGCGTACAGACGGGAAAGGGTAGCGCTCACGCTGACTCAGAATTATTTGGTAAGACAATCAGCAATGTGGGAAACGATATGGAAAAGAACGTGATAGTAGCTGGTGATCTCAATTTAGCAAATGTCAATTGGGAAGGTAATGCGAACGACAGGAAGCATGACCAACAAATAAGTTAATATGGAAAGTGCAATTGATTCAGAAAATGATGTAACCAACTAGAGGGAAGAATATTCTGGATATGATGCTGGTAAAACCAGATTGAACTCTATCGAGAAACCGAAGTAATAGATGGTATTAGTGATTGCGAAGCTGTTTTTGTCGTAGTTAAAAATAAATGTGAAAGAAAGGAAGGTATTAAAATTAGGACTAATAGACAGTACCATAAGGCTGATAAAACAGGCATGAGGGAGTTTTTAATAAGTAACTATGATCGGTGGAAACGGTAAATAATAATGTAAGCAGACTCTGGGATAGGTTTAAAGCAATTGTTGAGGAATGTGAAAATAGGTTTTTACATTTAAAGGTGGTAAGGAATGGTAAATATCCACTATATTATAACAGAGAAGTAAAGAGACTAAGAAGGAGGCGCAGGTTGGAAAGAAATAGAGTTAGAAATGGCTGTGGAAGTAAGGAGAAATTGAAGGAACTTACTACGAAAATGAATCTAGCAAAGAAGTCAGCTAAGGATAACATGATGGTAAGCATAATTGGAGGTCATACAAATTTTAGTGAAGAATGAAAGAGTATGTATTGTAACGGTTCATAGCCCGTTACTAGCATTCATTTGTATTATTATTATTATTATTATTATTATTATTATTATTATTATTATTATTATTATTATTATTATTATTATTATTATTATTATTATTATTATTGTGTGATTATATTCTATAATCTAATTTCGCTATATGTTAATTAATTATCGCTTGCTTTATTGTATTTGATTTATTGTGTAGGTCTATATATGTGTGTGCGTATATTAGCATCAAAGTAATGTAAAATGAGACTTAATGCCTAATATCAGATATGGATATATTATTTGTGATACTACCTTTTTTTTACCTTCGTCCATAAGACATTTGGCCATCAATAATGTACAATGATAAAAATTCTTACAGAAAAAATAAATAAAAAGGGACAACAAGTTAAAAGACATACAAAATAACAGAAATGACCTAGAACAGAGCAAAAAAGGAAGCAAAACACACTTGAAATAAAGACACTTACACTTTAGATATTAACACCAGTTTTTGTGAAGTATGTTGCAATTTCACTGTACACACGTAAGTCTCCAGTTGCCAGTAATAGCTGAATATGTGTGGGTAAGGGAACCCGAAGGTGCACAAGGGTAGCGAACAATTCTTTGCGAAAGGATACAGTTCTACTGCACTCGAAGATAATGTGGTTCACATGTCCCGCGTTTCTTGCGCTACACGGACATTGTGCTGATTGGAGAACTCCAGTCCTGTTGAGGTGAGCGGGGAATGAAGCATGGTTGAACCTCATCCGAATGATGGTAGTTACTTGGCCTCGGGCCCATCTGACGTCTTGATACCATGGTTTTTGAGGGATAGCTGGTTGAATGCAGGCATAGTAGCGTCCTTTGTGTTGAGTAGTCCTGTTCCACAGAGCTGTCCATTCAACATAAGTTTTCCTTCTGCTAGTAACAAAAAAATCAGTACAAGGGAGGCGTAATGAAAGGAATAAGCCAGTACGTGCACCTTGTTTGGCCAGACTGTCAACCAGATCATTGTATGGAAGTCCAGAGTGTCCTTTCACCCATAAAAATGACACACATTTTCCGCGCGATTTCATGACAGACGATAATTCTAATATTTCATAGATGTAGGAGTGTGTTCGTATGTTTCGTCGAGGATGTCCCAATTTCTGAATAGCACTTTGAGAATCTGAAATGATAAGTATCTTGGGGAAATTTCTGGATTGTGAGTAATACAGTGCCTCCCAGATGGCGACAAGTTCAGCAGTGTAGATGGATGCTTCAACGGGAAGAGAAAATGGCCATATTCCTGTGTTTGCACGCAAAAATATGCAAAACCAACTGAATCTGTAAACTTTGCACCGTCGGTATAAATGTGGATGTAGTCGGACCAAGTAGATTCAATAAAATCAATTACTTGTTTATTTGGAGCAGGTTTTTCTAGTAGGTACCTGGGGACATAATATGTGGAAGCTGGAGATATCGAACAGGCGTAGTTAAAATGGAATGCCGGAATTGTGTTGGACTTCAAAGTCAAAGGTAGACAGAACTTCAGTTCTCTTAAACATTCTAGAAGTAGAGGTGGATGTTTTCCATGACGTTCGCGATACTGGTTATGTAGAAGTTGTAGGCTCTTGAATAACGGGTGATCCTCCAGAGTAGAACGTTGAAGGAGAAATTGTGTTGCCAGTAGTTTCCTTCTCAAGTGCAGGGGTTGTTCATGAGCTTCGACCTGTAGAGCATTTGTAGGCGTTGACGACATAGCACCAAGACATACTCTGAGAGCACGAAATTGTAGGACATTTAATTTCTCCAGAACATACTTCGGAGCGTTGCTGTACAACATACTGCCATAGTCAATAACTGTCCGTATCAAGGAACTGTAAAGAATTAGCAAAGAAGCGGGAGCAGCGCCCCACCAAGTGCGGGTTAAGAAACGAAGGACGTTCAGTGCACGCAGTGCCCGTGTCTGGATGTAAGCAATATGTCCACTCCAAGTGAGTTTGCTATCCAAATGCATCCCCAGGAGGCGTACAGTAGACTTCACAGGAAAAGAACATGGTCCAAGTTGAATTGTAGGAGACGGAAGAATCAGTTTCTGTTTGGTGAATATGGTGACAGATGATTTTGTAGGAGAAAGTGCAAGTCCACTCTGTGTAGTCCATTCTTGAAGACATTGTGATGCTGTGTGCAGTCGCTGAAGAGTAATTGTCAAATTGATTGAAGATGTATAAATGCAGACGTCATCAGAATATTGCAAAACACGGATGGCGGGACTAAATATTGCGTCCAAGTCAAAGGTGTAGATAGCATAGAGTAAGGGACCTAATACACTACCCTGTGGATGGCCTTTAGAGACTGTACGCGGTCCAATAAAAGTAGGGCCGTTCCGAACGTACATGGTGCGTTCTTTAATCAAAGTTGCAATGCCGAAGATAAGAGTTATTGGTAGTTTCAAGGCTGCTAACTTACGCAGCAGTAGAGATACGTCCACATTGTCGTAAGCAGAACCAATGTCCAAGCAAAGTGCGGCCAGATATCCCCGAGCTTGAAAAGTACGCTCGATGTCAGTGGTGAGTATGCTGAGATGATCCATGGTTCCGCGTCCTCGTCGAAATCCATGTTGAGATACAGGCAGTAACCTGTAGTGTTCCAGAAACCACTCTAATCTGTTTTTAACCATCCACTCTAGTGTTTTAACCACGCAAGAGGATAAAACTATTGGTCGGTAAGATGCTGCATCTTGAGGATCCTTACCGGGCTTTAAGATGGGTACCACTATTTGAGTAGTCCAGTCTGCCGGTAGTGGGCCATGTGTCCATATGGAATTAAAAATCTGGACAAGGAGAATTTGAGCCGAGAGAGGCAATTTACTAAGCATGGAGTATTGTATGTTGTTCTTTCCCGGAGCAGTATTGTTACAGTCTTTAAGAGCCCGCTGAAACTCATGCAATGTAAATGGTCGTGTGAGGAAGTGATTGGGATCATCGCAGACGTCATCCATTGTATCTATGGGTGGAGGCACGAACGGAGGTGAAATAATGTCAACAAACTGTTCTCCCAGCTCTGCAATGTTGGACGGAAAGGATGTAGTGTGGCTATCTTTCCGGAGGCCTCTTATTTGCGACCATATTTTAGTTATAGGTGTATCTTTATTAATACGTTCACAAAAACTCCTCCAGCTTTGACGTTTTCGTTCTTTTAAGTAACGTTTCACTTTGGCATTCGTCTGTTGGTACAACACATAATTATCCCAAGTAGGTTGGCGTCGGTACTGGGCAAAAGCTTGCTTACGCTTTGCAATCATCAATGAACATCCTCGGTCCCACCAAGGGGTTGGAGGTCCTCTTTTAAGAGTGTATGGGTGCTTTTCAGGTACTGAAACGTGGGCGGCAGAATTTATTATTTTCAGGAAAGCAGTATAGTCTTCTAACGGGGTTAACGGAGTCCACAATAACTGGAGATCGTTGTCGATTTTAGAAGTGTAGGCGGACCAGTCTGCAAGTTTTGTATTCCATTTGGTGGATGGGTGAATAGTGCATGGTGAGATATAAAGAGTATGCAACAAAATTTCAATCGCATAATGGTCCGAACCGATGACATATGGCAAAGTTTTCCAAGACACTATATTCAAGAGTGTAGAAGAACACAATGTAACATCAACAGCAGAAGGACGCTGTCCAAGTCGAGGGACGAGAGTTGGAGATCCATCATTTAAAATAACAAAGTTAAATTCGTCGAGGGTGTTCAATAGGGCAGTACCCGCAGTATCGGTGAACGCACAACCCCAGGCTTCACAATGTGCATTCAGATCACCACATATTAAGTATGGCGGGTCGAGTTGTGATATCAGAGTGTACCATTCGTTAAGCTCAATCACACATCGAGGAGGGCAATACATTGATAACAGGGTAAAAGGCTTGGGAGGCAAGTCTATCCGTACAGCTACGGCCTGGAAAGACGGCACTTGTCTAAAATTCAGATGGATCATCTTATGTCGTACTTGAGAGGAAACAAGGAGAGCTGCTCCACCGTAACCGTCCACTCGATCATCTCTGTACACTCTGAAGCCTCTAAACAGCACCTCCAGATCTGGAGATGTCCAACTTTCAGATATGGCAACGACAGAAATCTGCCTGTCATGAATCTCCTTTAATAAACTGTCTTTGTTAGCTGTCAAAGAATGAGCGTTCCACTGTAATATTTTTTGATTAATTGCCATTGTTAATGCACCGAGAAATCATTTCACGTAATTCTTCTGACGTTGGAGGGCCTGTCGAAGATGAGGTTATTCCGTGTAGAATATGTAAAATAAGATTGTGAACATTGGATATTAAGACATCCACCACAAAAGGAGAATTAGTCTTTGAAACAGAGTTATCCACGGTCATTTGGGAGGGAATACGATAAGGTTGAGGTGGGTAGGGGTTTTGTCTGATGGGGCCTTGTGGAAGTTCATGAGGGGAATAAAACAGAGGTGGTTGCTCATAAGCACGGGAGACAGGTGGTGGGGCTAGGCGAGGTTTTTTGAAGGCAGTAAATCTATTAGAGCGCTGCGTTGGGAGCGAGGGAAAGGTCCGTTCATCTGCGATGGGAAGGGTTGATCCCACTACCTCTGCGTAGGGTCGGTGTTCCAAAACGTTGAGTGCGTCCTTGAAAGGAATATTCCTAGTAGCTGATAGTTCGTTCACCTTCTGCTGTTTAGAGTATTCTGGACAATCTTTACTTGTGGCAGTATGTGCACCATTACAATGTACACACACTAATTGCAAGGATGAGCACTGTTCTACAGGGTGCTGATTACCACATTTAGCGCATCTTCCTGTTGAACCGCAATATAGCTGAGTGTGGCCAAACCGTAAACACTTAAAACATTGGCGTACAGGAGCAACGTATGGGGTGACCTCACACCGCATACCGTAAATAGACACACTGTCCGGCAAAAACTGGGAATCGAATTGTACTACACATGTCTGAAGAGGGATACTCTCTTGTGTGCCATTGTGATGGATTTTCTTCATCATACGGCGTACCCTGAGAATGCTAATCGGCGAACAAATGTTTTGTATGAGCTCTCCGTCACCTAGACTGACATCGACATTACGGATAACTCCTTGGCGAGTAATTACATGAGCTGGAACACAAGCTTCCAATTGTTTCTCAGCAAACAGGGAGGACTCTACAAGTAAGTTAGCAGCGCGAGCTGTTTTTAGGTCAATCTTGTTTCTGTTCCGTCCAATGGGGCTAATGTTCAAAATACTAGGCCTAAGTGTTAGCAAACTACTGTAGAGCAATTTCCCTAATCCCATTGGATGAAATTTTCCAATATTGCCTGCCGTACCATCTACGTAAATATAGAATGGACCAGGAGAATCGTCCTTGTATCTATTGTTTTTGTTGTTCGCATAGGGGAAGGGGCGCGTGTTAACTGTACTCGGAAGTTTATCTGAATATAGCAAAGATGGTTTACCTTGTAATTCAGAAGTGGGTGTCGCTAACATTTTTTCCTTGTTGTGTGGCTGGTGATCCATTTGACGCTTCTGAACTGAATTGCTTGGACGCTCCATTTCTACGTCGTAATGCTGGTCTTCATTGAGGGTGAGGAGAGCTGCCTTCAGTGTAGAATGTAAAAAAGGCGTGGGAAAATCCGCTATGGCATTGTTCGGTTGAATAGGGGGAGGGCCTCCCTCCCCGTATGTTCCACCGTCCATCAGTAAAACACTGTTCACTTATGTACAATACACTGTAGTAAACTAAAAGAGTACGAGGTTCGTAACACAAACAAACAACGTTTACTACACTGTGTTGCGATTGCCCGAGTCAAATGTATAACCACTTGCGAGGAACGCAGCTAGCACGACCTGCCTGGTGCGCTCACGAAAGCAGACTGTGGATACTACCTTTTAAAACATTGCAACACATGTTGCAATAATGCTACCGCAACTGTCGAGTCATTGCTCTGTCACTGTATGCATTTAGCGATGAGCTCATATTTACGGAACGCATGGATCGCCTTAGGCTATTTCACCACAACCTGTAACATTTGTAGCCGGGTGGGAGTGACATCATTGCTATTTTTGGAGATTACGTAGGTGTGACAACTAGTGTATAGATATACAAGGACCAGTCTTCTATTGAGTCAGTCATTTGGAGAGTGAGGCCACAGATGGTCAATGAAGTCAGATGGATGGAGCCGTGGTCGATGGATAGTCATTTGGATGGAGAGGCCACAGTCGGTCAGTCAGTTGGATAGTTCAGTTGGTCGGAGGGAGATGAATGGAAAGACTTGCCATGAAGTCAATTGGAGTCAATTGGAAGGAGACGAATGGCGAACAGTGACATGGATACGTAATCATCAGTGACCAAATGGATTATATGTTCGGAGTGTGTTTCGGGCATCTGTTTCGGTCGAGTTTTTGTGTCAATTCGGTGGCAGCAGGATATTGAGTCGTCGTAATGCAGACTAACAGCAAATATAGTAGAGACAATACGCGACACTCAGCGAGATATCGAGGAAGAGAACTACTGATTCTGTCATAAGAGCACGTGTATTTGTGAGTGAAGTTTTTGGTGTTATTTATGCGTTTTCAGTGAGTTGACATAATTAAATAGTAGCGTGTGTCATTCCTTGATATCTCCTCTCAACATGAGGGGAAAGGATTGTGCTGTGTTTGGCTGCAGTAACTATGAAGTAGAGAAGAATGCGCGGTCTGTCTTTCGCTTCCCTCGTGACAAGAAAATGTAAGTAATATTGTGTTTGTATATATATTCCTCCAGTGACAAAGAGATTTTTATGGTACTTCATAATTTTCTGACCTGCTCGACCCATATTTTAACTGGCTTAAAATATAATACGCATATTTTGTTGTATAGTGCAGCAGTTAACCTTCAATGCCGATGTGTTGTTGTAGGTGTGATCTGTAGGTTTTAAAATGTCACAGAAGTGATTTGGATAAGGTGTACAAGAAAGAAGGGACGTTACGCTTATATAAAAATTATAAGATCTGTTCAGATCATTCCCAGGTCAGCGACTTTAGAAATCCTCGACTATACAGCTAAGGGTATGTTACAGTAGAGACAGTACGCGACACTTACGGATTTAGCCTTGTTAAAATGGGAGACAATTCGATGGTGGCGCTCCTAGGGACTTGACCTGAAAAGTCGCGCTAAATTCAAATATCAATGGAAATGCATATAAGAAAATGGATAAATAAATTACGTCTAGAAAGAAAGTATTATTGAGATATTAACTTCGAAGTTTCTAAAGCAATTCAGGATAAATGAATGAAGAATTATTTAAAAGGTTATTATTTAAAGACTGAAATTATACATATAAACAAGATGTGAAATGGACAAAGCTGGACAATTTTCCTCTTAACATGAAGCCTACTACCAGAAAGAAAATCTATAAAATCCCGGCTTTAATCCAATCTCCTTTTTCCAGAACCTATATGTTATGTTGTCATAGTAAGCTTATTACCTCACACCATAGAGATATTCAAGACTCTCATTCTATTATCGTTACATCTGTTCGTAGCTGGCACCCATCAACTATTGTATGTGTAAGTAATGAGGTGAGTACTAAGTGTGAGTATATAATCCGACGATTGAGCATTTTATTTCATTAATATTTGAATATGTATTTCATTTGAATTCAGCCTCGTATTTTAATATCAGTGAGTAGATAGTTGCAAAGTGTCACCGCAACGCGAGGCTCGAATAATTCAGAACTTGTTCTGAATTACAGCATACTATTGGTTGATTTTGGGAAGTGTAAGTTATGCATATCTAAGCCAACGGAATTATAACCGGTAAATGTAAGGAGTGTAATTTTGTGAAATATATTTGTAATTTGGTGGCATGTGAAGGTATTTGAAGAGGGAAATTAATTTGAGATCGCGTACTTTTACTAGTGAACCAAAGATGGACAAGGAAGGTAATAGCAAGTCACGTGACGAGGTTATTTTTTCTACAGACATCCAAGGTGAGGTTGAAAATAAGGAGGTAGTGAATATGGTGGGAGGTTCTGGAGCGAGTCAGGAAAGTGCAGAAATTGAGAAGCACACTGAAACTCAAAAGGAAGTCGCGGGGAAGGGGATGAACCAAGATCATTTTACATTAATTTGTGGATGGACAGAATGACCGAGCTCACTAATGAAAATTTTAATAAATATATTCACTCTCTAAGTAGCAAAATGGAAGAATTAATTAGTAGCAGTAGCGAAAATAATAAGAAACAGATGTAAAAAATGATTAGTAGTAACGAAAATAGTAATAAACGAATGGAGGAAAAAATTGATATTAATAACGAAAATGTAAATGCGATCATTAGTAAGTTGGGTACTAAGATGTTAGAGGTAACTGATCAAACATCTAAGTTAGAAAGTAAGTCAAAGAAAGAGTTGTTGAAATTGAAGGTGGAATGGAGTTGAGTCGGAGCAATCTTCATACTCAGATTGAGCAAGTCAAGGGAACATGTATAGAGGACAGTAACAATATCGTACCGTTAAGTAATAAGATTTCAAATAACCGGGAAGAAATTCATGAGGTGGTCGAGAAAAGATTGGACAAGATTTACAATGCAGTTGGGCAAGATATAGGGAACATGTTCGTGAAATCGAACAGATTGAAAGTAAACTAGGGGAGGTCAGTGAACTACGAAACAAACAGGAAACGCTATCACAGGAGAAGGGAGAGAAAGAAGAAATATTATAGGAAGAAATGAGAATAGTGAAAGAGAATGCTGAAAAAGTGGCGGAGGAAGAATTTTTGAATTGCCAGAGAGTGCAGTGGCAACATTTTAGAGGTCAGACGGGGGGAGTGGTAATAGCGAGTGATTTATTCAGTAGGGATCAAGATTTATCTAGGTTTTCTGAAAAACAGTTCAATCCTATGGAATTTGTAAAACTAGTTGAGAAAAGATCTGCAAGTAAGTTGAGGAATAATATTATTGAATGGGAATACGTGTTGGAGATCTTGTCGAATGTTGTTATCGGTGAAAGTAAAATATGGTTTCGAGTGTACCGGAATGATATGTCAGATTTAGGAGAATTTAAAGAGAAGTTCATTGACAGGTTTTGGGATGAGAATGTACAAGGGCGCGAGAGAGAACGCGTTATATTTGGTAAAAGTAGAGCAGTAGAAAGAGGGGGAAAATGTCAGAAAAATATCAGAGGAGAGGTAGTAATCACGATCAGCAGAGTATTAATAGTAATGTCTATGGTGATAGGGATCAGAAGAGTAACCAGAGACAATCCGAAAATGGGAGGCGTATGAATTTGAGTTATCAGAGAGATAATGATAGGCCGATTATGAATGTTATTCAGGAGTCGTCATCGAGCCAGAGTATTCTAAACTCTCAGAGGATCGGATAAAGTAGGTCGCGTGGACAGGCCGAAGGTAGAAGTTGAACAGGTAAGTAGTATAAATAGTTATGTAGTGAAAGTAGAATTAAGAGTACAGTGTGATTGTGACCTAAGTAATATTAAGTGAGATATTTTAAGTAATGACGTAGTCACAGTTAATAGAGTAATTAATGGTAGTAGTAAGTTAGACGTAAGAAGTGATCGATTAAGATATGTAAGTTAAGAAAAGGGCAAAATTGGACGAATTCAGTTTGGGTGACAATGTGCTACTCATCTACCAAGGCGGGAAATATGTCAAATTCTTTCTTTTGTATCAGGGGTATTTCACGATTGTGAACGGTATCAGGAAGTATGTATATTCTCTAAAATATCAGGAAGGGAATATTGGCGGAACTTACACCATCAGAAATTTAAAGGAATACATCACGTTAGATTTGCTGAGATATTACTAAGATGATTGTTACTTTTGTAAGAAGCTAGCATAAGATAAAACTAACTTCTGTGAATTTGCGTGTGAATCAAGTGTCCTACTGGTTCACTGAACTCCAGTACATGAAAAATTAGTGCTATATTGTAAAAAGAATGTATATTAATTTAAAAATAATTTGTATGTGTTAATTTCAGTGGTATATTGTTGTGAATTGTATGAGACGGAGAGAACGGGACACTGAACAGTTATCTATGAAGACAATGTGCGAGAAAAGTTCTCATATAAGTGATATTTTATAAAATGTATTGATCTGATTAAAAAAATGTTGTATACTCATTTTAAAATGTTTATATGTATCAATGTTAGTGTGATATATATTATGTTGTTCTCTTTGTTCTTCGATTTATTTAGGAGCGAGGTAAATTGTAACGGTTCAAATCCCGTTACTAGCATTCATGTGTATCATTATTATTATTAACATCATAACTATTATTATTGTGTGATTTCGCTATTTGTTAATTAATTTTCGCTTGCTTTATTGTGTAGGCCTATAGGCCTATATATATGTGTGTATATTAGCATCAAAATAATGTAAAGTGAGACTTAATGCCTAATGTCAGATATGGATATATTATTTGTGATACTACCTTTTAAAACATTGCAACACATGTTGCAATAATGCTACCGTAACTACCGAGCTCGATAGCTGCAGTCACTTAATTGCGGCCAGTATCCAGTATTCGGGAGATAGTAGGTTCGAACCCCACTGTCGGCAGCCCTGAAGATGGTTTTCCGTGGTTTCCCATTTTTACGCCAGGCAAATGCTGGGGCTGTACCTTAATTAAGGCCACCGCCGCTTCCCTCCCACTTCTAGCCCTTCCCTGTCCCATCGTCGCCATAAGACCTATCTGTGTCGGTGTGACGTAAAGCAACTAGCAAACTAGGGTAGCTACCGTAACTGTCGAGTCATCGCTCAGTCACTGTATGCATTTAGCGATGAGCTCATATTCACGGAACACATGGATCGCCTTAGGCTATTTCACCACAACCTGTAACATTTGTAGCCGGGTGGGAGTGACATCATTGCTATTTTTGGAGATTACGTAGGTGTGACAACTAGCGTCTACTAGATATACAAGAACCAGTCTTCTATTGAGTCAGTCATTTGGAGAGTGAGGACACAGATGGTCAGTGAAGTCAGATGGATAGAGCCTTGGTCGATGGATAGTCATTTGGATGGAGAAGCCTCAGTCGGTCTGTCAGTTGCTTGGAAGCAGTTGGTTGGAAGGAGATGAATGGAAAGACTTGCCATGAAGTCAATTGGAGTCAATTGGAAGGAGACGAATGGGGAACAGTGATATGGATACGTAATCATCAGTGAGCAAATGGATTATATGTTCGGAGTGTGTTTCGTGCATCTGTTTCGGTCGAGTTTTTGTGTCAATTCGGTGACAGCAGAATAATGAGTCGTCATAATGCAGACTAACAGTCATCAGTGAATTACAATTTGATTGTGAATTGTAAATAAAATTTCAAGCCATACTATATCTCGTTTGTGAAACTGAAAGGATACATCACCAAATTAGGCTTGAGATACCTACAGCGGATACCAACTCAAAGGAATACATCGTAATAACAATCAAAGTGTTCGAGGTACAGTCAAGTGAACAGCGAGGCATAAATTTATTGTATGATTTTTAAATGTCCAGTCAAGATGATTTCAAATTTATTGCCTACAGTTTCCTTCAGTTACACTGTCAGAGTTTTATGTTTTCTTTTGTATTATCGCAGTAGGTCTCACTAGTTAAAGTCAATTCTTGAAAAATATATTTTGTTCATTACCAAATATAATTGATTGTTTCATTTCTCTAGTAGATCAGATGACCTCACATTTTAATGTGGAAACCGAACGCCAATCTCCTTTTTCCAGAACCTATAGAACCTATATGTTATGTTGTCATAGTAAGCTTATTACCTCACACCATAGAGATATTCAAGACTCTCATTCTATTATCGTTACATCTGTTCGTAGCTTGCACCCATCAACTATTTTATGTGTAAGTAATGAGGTGAGTACTAAGTGTGAGTATATAAACCGACGATTGAGCATTTTATTTCATTCATATTTTAATATGTATTTCATTTGAATTCAGCCTCGCATTTTAATATCAGTGAGTAGATAGTCGCAGTATAGCAGTGGTGACGCGTGACGTTTTGAAAAGTGGTACCACACACCTTCTGAGAGTATATCTAAATCGTCCACACCGTCTTTATTCCAAGTATTTTTTTTTTCTGAGGAAAACAGAATACATGGCCAAGTTTATTCATTTTTGCACAACCACATAACCAAACCAGATTTATGTACCACGAGTCACTGTTGCTCTATCAATTGCCTCTGGTACTAACTTTTCACCACACTTAAATTCTTGTAGCTTTCCAAAGAGATGTTTAGAGAGAGAAATAGCAGAACAGTCACCGCTTGAATCACCGAATCTCAAAATGTCTTGAATTTCGCCTTCGGGATTAACATAAATCTAAACACAATCGGGAGATGTGCTCTGTTAGAAATGTCTGTACTTTCATGCAAAATAACGGAAATAAAGTTTGCTTTAACTTCATCTTTAATTTTACCGGGCGAGTTGGCCGTGCGCGTAGAGGCGCGCGGCTGTGAGCTTGCATCCGGGAGATAGTAGGTTCGAATCCCACTATCGGCAGCCCTGAAGATGGTTTTCCGTGGTTTCCCATTTTCATACCAGGCAAATGCTGGGGCTGTACCTTAATTAAGGCCACGGCCGCTTCCTTCCAACTCCTAGGCCTTTCCTATCCCATCGTCGCCATAAGACCTATCTGTGTCGGTGCGACGTAAAGCCCCTAGCAACAACATCTTTAATTTCGCTGGTCATAAAAGTAGCTATGGCGTCAATAATATCGTCGCTAGAACGGTAAAAGGTTGTATCCCACAATACTCTTCCTATCCATTATTCTCCTTAAGACTGGCCACGCCTCCCAGCCACATATGGATACGCAGTCCATCAGAACAATGTCCGTTGTGTTCGTTTTCCTATGTCGATGATTAAACGAAAATGAACCTTACATGCATTGTACACTAGGAGTGCGTAAATACGTAATGCAAACGTGCATTCCTACAGTACGGTACTGTAAGGTTCATTTTCCTTTACACATGGGCATAGGAAAATGAACACAACAAAATTTGTTCTGATGGACTGCATATCCATACGTGGCTGCGAGGCGTGGCCAGTCTTAAGGAGAATAATTGATAGGAAGAGCTTTGTGGAATACAACCTTTTACCGTTCCAGCGACGATATCATTTTGAATGTCAGATGAAAGTCCTGAGAAAACTGTAGATGTTTCTAAGTGCTGCCGAAATGTCATCTTTCTTAGCAATTAACGTTAGTAACTCCCTGTAGTCCGCCTCTGTGGTGTAGTGGTTAGCATGATTAGCTGCCACCCTCGGAGGCCCGGGTTCGATTTCCGGCTCTGCCACGAAATTTGAAAAGTGGTACGAGGGCTGGAACGGGGTCCACTCAGCCTCGGTAGGTCAACTGAATAGAGGGGCTTCTATTCCCACCTCAGCCATCCTCGATGTGGTTTTCCGTGGTTTCCCTCTTCTCCTCCTGGCAAATGCCGGGATGGTACCTAGCTTGAGGCCACGACCGCTTCCTTCCCTCTTCCTTGTTCATCCCTTCCAATCTTTCCATCCCCCACACAAGGCCACTGTTCAGCATTGCAGGCGAGGCCACCTGGGCGAGGTACTGGTCCTCCTCCTCAGTTCCATCCCCAATCCGATGTCTGAGCTCCAGGACACTGCCCTGGAGGCGGTAGAGGTGGGATCGATCCCTCGCTGAGACCGACGGAAAAACCAACCCTGGAGGGTAAACAGATTAAGAAAAAAAGAAAGAAGGAAAGAAAGAAAGGAACTCCCAATAATTACCTCTGTTATCAGAATCTTCAGTTTCTCGATGACCACTGAAAGGTAATCCTTGCTTTGAAAGAAAACACACAGTAAGTTATCTATTAAAGTTCTGATAATATATCTGTTATTTTTACTAGCTCAATATGCTCGTTAATTTTCTTTCTGTGAGCTGTACTCTATTCTGGACCTTCCGAACTGAATCATATCGGCAACAGCGACGATGTGTGCTTGAGACACCTCATGGCGTCTCTTTAAAACTCAAACTATAGTCTATAAATAACTTAGTCCACGCCGTCTTTAATCCAAGCATCCTCTCCTGAGGAAAATGGAACACACGGCCAACAATAGGCCTACCGTTTATTAATTATTGCACAATCACGTAACTGAGCCGTATCCTGCCGGCCCATAAGAAATATTCAGAGTATTATTTGACATAATATATAAATTTTATTCATATAAATTACAGTCATAAATGGTAGAGTATTGAATCCCAAGATAGTTGAGACCGGATGTCTATGGATACATCAAGTCGCTGGATACTGCACAACATTTCCTCGAGACCGTGAGAATAGCTTAGCGTAACCAAGCGTTGGTAAGGATCGGCACGTGTACAAGGTGCTGACCAAGCTATATATTCCGCCAATGAGAACGTGGAACCATGGAGTCTACATCGCGCCAAGTGATAATCCCAGGTTGACCAACGTGTACAGTTGCTTGAGTTTAATTCTGTCATTTGTCGGTTTTCCACAGGTCTATACGTGAAATATGATCAGAAACACGATCTAAAAATCATAGGAAGAGATTTGCCAATATTTGAATGGTGCTTTATAAATGTATTAAAATTAATATTGTGACATTATACATGGCAAGCTTTCTGATTGGTGGTTTGTCTAGACAAGCGGGAACCCCATAGTTGAAAAGGCGTTACCGAAGCTTCCTCAGCACCCCAAGCTCAGGAGAGCGTCATTCTGATCGGGTAGTTTGGAGAGAGTAGAAGCGTCATTGTAATCGCGGATACTGAAGTGTTATATCAGTAACAGTACATGATTTTATTCAGTTGTGCAGTTGGATAAAATAACTGTTCCAGAGTTAATTGCACATTATATTATTGCAAAGTTTACTATCAACATATAGAGACGGTGATAATTAGCCGCAGTGTAGCAAGTGCAGGAGAGACGTGCCATTGTCTCACTTTTTCGTGTCGGTCGCGTTTAGCGAGGAACTCTCGATCCGTACCGCGTGTGCCGCTCTCAAAAACTGTGTATATATACCCTTAAATATAAAGTTTGCATTATTAATGTGTCAGTTTGCTTGGCTGAATTTGTAACCAAGGGTCGTTCGGCACTTATAGAAGAGAGCGGTGAAGATATATTCATCCAAAGCTTTCTGTGTTCCAGTGTTAAACAACTTTTCAGCAAGAAGATGGCTTCGCCTATGGAAGAAGGAAGTGCATTTCTACGTGTTGAAGCTGTGATCGACATGGAGTAAATCCCTAATATAGCAGAGATGTGAGCTGCTATCATGTATCCAGAGAGTCGCCACAAATTAAGATAAGACGCATGTGTTAATTATGGAATGTTATATGGGTTATGTTAAAATACTAGTGCAGTTTAGAATAGAGATTTTATTTAATGTAAAGTAAGCCTGACGGCATGTGTTTGATTCACTTTGATATTGGTGTATATACGGATAAGAGTGTAATGCATGTTCTTTTCATTTTTATTTTTATTTATGACTAGATAGTTGGGATAATGAGGGATTTGTTAGGATTAGATTGTTGTTCATTTATGCATGTTTATTTAGTGTAGAATATTCCGATTTTTCCTTGTAAAATAGTGCTAGGAGGATTAGATTGACAAGTTCATCCAAGTTCAAAGTTAAATACTTACTACATCATTTCATTTTGATCATTTAGAGAGACAGTTATAGCTAATTGCATGACGCATGGTATTTCAGAAGCTGTACGTAAGGAGCTGCATAACGACGTTGAAAGAATAGGATCTTCGAATTTAGGTTGGAATCTGTTTTTGCCCAATGATTTGCACAGGAAACGAACCGGGTCTCATAATGTAGAAATCTAATGTGATTCATAAGAGATATGAGAAATAAGATTGCATGCGGAATGATAAAGTGATTATGCAGGCCGATTGCATGCCTGATATGTAAAAGAATAATGTGCAGTGAACATGTACCTGCCAATTGTCTTCTGAGAGTATATTGTTATCAGAATTGACGGAATTGATTCCAGACCAAGGTGTCTGATGTGTGCTAATTTGTAAAAGCATGCTAGGAAGGAATGATTATACGTGAGTTTCCGTATAGCTGACGAAAGACGTTATCTCATTGCAAGCTGATATATTGGCCGTGTTTTTATTAGACGGCGCGAATGAGATGATATTTCCGTGTCACAATCTTGGGAGACAGAATCCAAGCCTTAGTACAGTGTTGAGTTCAACATTTCCTTTCAGCTCACAGCCCACGCAGAAATACATGACGGATGACCGCGCCGTTGAGCGCTTAAATGCAGCAGAAGGAGGCAATGTTGTCCATTGCTTTCTACATACTATTGATGGTTATTTATATGTTTTCCCTTACAGGATGATGTTTTATATTGTTACATGTTGTTTGAATACCTTGTCTCGTTGTTTTAATGGGGAACAGCCCGAGTGCTGAGTTTTATTGATGGTCAATCTAGTTCTCACTAGATCCTTTGTGGTGAACCGCGATTCACGTAGAATCTGTGTAGTATGTAAGACTTTTTCTCTTTATCCGATGTAAATAGATGTGTTTAGTGTTGGTTATTTGATTTGTTGTAAATATAGCGTAGGAAATGCCACTAGTATTTTACATAATTCAGATCATATCCCATTGCGTCTTAGTTTTTCTTTTTCATCGTAACTTTTCTTTATATTGTAATTTTCTTTAACGATAAAATTTGGCGACTCTCGATTTAAATTAAATTCGTAACCCGTATCGTTGCGATATTTTCTAGTGTGACTCCATGCGAAATAACTACATATCAGTGTATGCGTATACTTATTACCATATCACATGAACTATGCACAAAAAAAAGATCATTTCTGAAATTATGCAAGTATTCAATGTTGTGCTTGATACTTTATTCACTTTGTTTCTTTAAATAATTAACGTCGTCAATGTCCAGCTATTTCTGTTATTTTGAGATTTTATAATGCTATTTTATTATTTGATTTAATTGATTTCAAGTAGAATGATTCGGGATATTTATGAATAAATTCATCCTACCCCATATGATTGTTTCTCATTCGAGTTATGATCTCTTACTTGATCATACCTCTTTCTTCGATCCTGCAGGTGGGGGAGATCCTATTCTCTATCAACACCTATTTTGATTTTTTGGTCACCCTGAAGTATATTTGAAAGTAATATTGTTATATTATGATAATATGATTTTAGCTCTAAAACATGTCAAAATAATTTTTGATATAGATGATAAACACTAAGTACTACTTTGGCAGAGAAGTGTATTGAATTTAGAATTCAAAAATGTAAGTGAATATTTTCATTGTATAGGGGCGAAAAATGCGATGAAAATTCAACGCCAGGAAATACTGATTTCATCCTTATTTCACCTTTAAGGACATTTTTGGGTTCATCATTATAGTTGCCATTCTACTATTATATGCACACCTGAGCTACGGGTGTCGTAATACTAATAGCTTATTCCTCTATTAATCATATTTTCCTGTCATTTACTTATATTTAAGTGTAGAAATTCGACTTCTATCCTGACCCAATTGACGACCAACCCCCCCTCTGCCCAACCCTGAGTTAGTCGGATGTTCATACAGGAATGGAGGCATCATCCTAGAGGGTATTTACCCCTGGGTACGGTACATAACTAATCCATATCTATGTACCAAGAGTCATGCAAATGTCGCACCGTACTGTTCTTTTCGATTCCTTGACGAAATTTTTAAGAGAAGTCATGAGTCTACCTTTTTTTGCTTCAAAAGTTTTTTTTGTTTTTTTGTTTTGCTAGTGGCTTTACGTCGCAACGACACAGATAGGTCTTATGGTGACATGGGATAGGAAAGGTCTAGGAGTTGGAAGGAAGCGGCCTAGGCCTTGGTTAAGGTACAGCCCAAGCATTTGCCTGGTGTGAAAATGGGAAACCACGTAAAACCATCTTCAGGGCTGCCGACAGTGGGATTCGAACCCACTATTTCCCAATGCAAGCTCACAGCCGCACGCCTCTTAACCGCACGGCCAACTCGCCCGGTCAAAAGTTATTAACGAGCATGACGTGTTCATTAAGCTTTCTAATATAGGTCTACATGAATATTCTGGGCCCGCCAACTTACTTTCGAGGTGGAAGTGACAGCACTCATTTTAATGTTTAATGCGTTTGTGCGGTTCTATAGGCTATCCTTACCTAACATAAATTCACACTTTAACAAGGAAATTCACATCGAATTATAATAGAAAACAATAACAATAATATAAGTTTAGTAGTGCACTGTTGAGCGCGCTAACACGACCGGAGAACGTAGCAGGATACATCTCTGTGTCGACGGAAAAGGGGCCTTGCTTGGCGCAGGTGCAGTAATACGGTACTCGCCTAGCTGTTAGAAGAGATTCAAGAAGTTCGCCTATGATGTTACCAATGATATTTACAGTAAGATATAAAAGTTGAAAGCTAGAAAAGTAGCTGGAATTGATAAGGTTTCGGGGGATATACTAAAGACAATGGGTCGGGATATAGTACCATATCTGAAGTACTTATTTGATTATTGTTTGCATGAAGGAGCTATAGGCTATCAAATGAGTGGAGAGTTGCTATAGTAGCCCCTGTGTATAAAGGAAAGGGTGATAGACATAGGCCTAAAGCTGAAAATGACAGGTCAGTCAGTTTGACATGCATTGCATGTACGCTTCCGGAAAGCATTCTTTCCGATTATATTAGACATGTTTGCGAAATTAATAACTGGTTTGATAGAAGGCAGCTTGGGTTCAGGAAAGGTTATTCCACTGTCCACTGAAGCTCAACTTGTAGCATTCCAGCAAGACATAGCAGATATCCTGGATTCAGGTGGTCAAATGGACTGTATCGCGATTGACCTATCTAACGCATTTGATAGGGTAGATCATGCGAGACTACTGGAAAAAAATGAGTGCAATTGGACTAGATAGAAGAGTGACTGAATGGGTTGCTATATTTCTAGAAAATAGAACTCAGAGAATTAGAGTAGGGGAAGCTTTATCTGTGTCTGTAAGAATTAAGAGGGAATTCCTCAAGGCAGTATTATTGGGCTTTTATGTTTTCATATATATATCAATGATAGGCCTATGTGTAAAGTTATGGAATCAGAGATAAGGCATTTTGCAAATGATGTTATTCTGTACAGAGTAATAAATAAGTACTAAAGACAATGCAAAATAACCTCGATAATGTTGTGAGATGGACAGTAGGCAATGGTATGATGATAAAAGTTGTATAATAATATAATTTCGTGTGGCTATTTCTAGCCGAGTGCAGCCCTTGTAAGGCAGACCCTCCGATGAGGGTGGGCGGCATCTGCCATGTGTAGGTAACTGCGTGTTATTGTGGTGGAGGATAGTGTTATATGTGGTGTGTGAGTTGCAGGGATGTTGGGGACAGCACAAACACCAAGCCCCCGAGCCATTGGAATTAACCAATGAAGGTTAAAATCCCCGACCCGGCCGGGAATCGAACCCGGGACCCTCTGAACCGAAGGCCAGTACGCTGACCATTCAGCCAACGAGTCGGACATAAAAGTGGTTAAAAGTCAGGTTGTGAATTTCACAAATAGGAAAAGTCCTTTCAGTTTTAATTACCGCATTGATGAGCTGAAAGTTCATTTTGGGGATCATTGTAAGTACCTAGGTGTTAATATAAAGAAAGCTCGTCACTAGGGTAATCACATAAATATGATTGTAAATAAAGGGTACAGATCTCTGCACATGGTTATGAGGATATTTAGAGGCTGTAGTAAGGATGTAAAGGAGAGGGCATAGTATATAAGTCTCCGGTAAGTCCCGAAATAGAGTATGCTTCCAGTGTATGGGACTGTCACCGGAATTACTTGATTCAAGCACTGGAAAAATTCCAAAGAAAAGCAGCTCGATTTGTTCTGGGTGATTTCCGACAAAAGAGTAGCGTTACAAAAATGTTGCAAAGTTTGGGCTGGGATGATTTGGGAGAAAGAAGACGAACTGCTCGACTAAGTGGAATGTTCCGAGCTCCCGGTGGAAAGATGGCGTGGAATGAGATCGGTAGACGACTAAGTTTGAGTGGTGTCTTTAAAAGTAGGAAAGATCACAATATGAAGGTAAAGATGGAATTCAAGAGGACAAACTGGGGCAAATATTCGTTTATAGGAAGGGGAGTTAGGGATTGGTGTAACTTACCAAGGGAGAGATGTTCAATAAAATTTCAGTTTCTTTGCAATTATTTAAGAAAAGGCTAGGAAAACAACAGATAGGGAATCTGCCACCTGGGAGACTGCCCTACATGCAGATCAGTATTGATTGATTGATTGATTGATTGATTGATTGATTGATTGATTGATTGATTGATTCATATCATAGTGAGGGACTTCATTAACACCATTAGAATTTTCTGCACACAAATAGCCAGAGTTATGACTGTTCACACGACCATGAAGATAAATCCAGGCCTCATTCGCAAGGAACGCAAACTATGGGTGGAATAAACGGTAATTCAGTGATGCAACATACCTCTCACAATATCTCACTCTTGTGGCTGGATCAGCAGGTTTTAAACAATGAGCCCGTGTAAACCTGTACGGTTTGATGTGTAACAGCTTTGTAACCACTTTTTCACGAGAGTTTAATCCTGATGTAAACAAATAGGCGGAGCACCTTGCCTTTGCACATGGACATAGACGTAGTTGATTGGAGAAGCAACCGTCGCACTCACTCGACTGTATGCGAGCTCGAAGAAAAGTAGTGTGTCGCATTAATTTTATTTTATTTTAGTTTATTACATTTCGAGAGTTTGGAAGAGTACATAATAAAATTGAAATATGGTTGACATATATACCGGTATATGCATAGGCTATAGGTAAGGGTTATTCTGCCCGAAGACAGGTCCGAACCTCCGCAGAGGTGTTCCTGAGCCGGGGTTTACGTGCGGTAGGGTGGCCAGTTCCTTTCCGCTCCTCTATTCCCTTACCCCCCACCAACAGCGCGTGGCAACCCATCCAACTCCTGACCACGCCCAATGTTGCTTAACTTCGGAGATCTCACGGGATCCGGTATTTCAACACGGCTACGGCCGTTGGCTGGTAATTGCATATGTTTTTTAAAATAAAATAGTGATTAACTAACGAGAAATGAAGGAACAAGGCGTGGTGTAATACCGGAAGTCTTCTCGTAGTGGGGGAAAGTCCCAAGCTGTACAGTGTGGAGATAAGGTGTTGCACCTTGCAGCAGCAGTCAGTGTCAGTATTCATAGTGAGAGAAATGGAGCAAGAGGTAGGACCATCGCGTGTAGTGAAGCACAAAAGGGGAAAACCGCTCCGAAGTGACCATAAACAGTGCATTGTGAATGTGTTCAATAAACTAAGTGAACAGAATCCAGGTTTAGTCGTTTATTCAGAAGTTCAGATCCTCGCACTGTCTACGTAGGCGATGCGCAGCCCTGTACGCCCGAACACGTGACGTTGACGGGGTGTGTTTAAGAACCTTGTCTTGCTCCATTTCTCTAGCTATGACCTACTGACACTGACTGCTGCTGCAAGATGCAACACCTTATCTCCACCCTGTACAGCTTGGGACTTTCCCCCACTACGAGAAGTCTTCCTGTATTACACCACGCCTGTGCCTTCATTTCTCGTTACTTAATCACTATTTTATATAAAACATATATATCGGTATAATGACAACCATTTGATTACATACTCTTCCAAACTCTGTAAATGTAATCAATTAAAATAAAGTAAAATTAATGCGACACACTTCTTTCCTTCGAGCTCGCATACAGTCGAGTGAGTGCGACGGTTGCTTCTCCAATCAACTACGTCTATGTCCACGTGCAAAGGCAACGTGCTCCGCCTATTTGTTTACATCAGTATTAAACACTCGTGAAAAGACATATATCTTACACACTCAGCGAATCACAACTCTTTCTTCGGCGGAGGCGTTGACATACCATGTTTACATCAGGATTAAACTCTCGTGAAAAGACATATAGCTCTACTTGTTGTGCTAATTTTGAGAGTGAACATTCAAAATTCCTACCAATGTCATCTAGCTTTTCCTCTGTTAAAACTGTTCGTGTACGCGCATGTTTTTTATTGAACACTGAGCCTGCAGTTTCAAATTTATTTACAAATGCGTGAATCTGTGCTTGTGAAAGTGGCAATTCAGCAGGATATTGCTGAACAAATGCATCGCATACCCGTCGAAGCGACTCGTACTTAAAATACTTTTCATATACGAAAATATGGTGTTGCAATAATAACTGTCTCACTGTGTTAACGGCTGTGATTCAGACTGGCGACTGATGCTTGCAAGGTCTAACACGTGCACGCTACTTGCAAAGTCAAGAACTATGCGCGCGCCTCCAGTAGGTTACTGCAGCTTACAAATCGGAGAGTAAAAACGCCGTTTAGACGGTCTTAGTTTATATGAGAGACCCTGTGTTTGAGGTGGCGAACAGGGCAGTATAGCAGGAGTCTATGTTGTATTGGAAAAATCTCATGATCGTCCTTCATTATTTCTTTAGTGGAAAAACTACTTCAGATATTTTCATATAATTAACCTTTGAATGGGGCATGAGCGTATTCAGTTCTTAATACTGTACCGAGAGAGTGGCTTGCGTCACGTAGCTGCCAGATTGCATTCGGGAGATAGTGGGTTCAAACCCCACTGTCGCAGCCATGAATATGGTTTTCCATGGTTTCCTATTTCTACACCAGGCAAATGCTGGGGTTGTCCCTTAATCAGGCCACGGTCACTTCCTCCCCACTCATATCCATTTCCTATCCCATCGTCCCCGTAAGACCTATGTGTGTCGGTGCGACGTACAGCAACATTTCATTTCTAAATATTGTAACTCCTCGTTTCAAACACCGCCCTTTTCTTCGTTTTTACTTTATTTCTATTTTTTATTTTTTGCTCAATTTTACTAGACCTATAGGCTAAGTTAGCCTAAATTAGGTTTCGTAAACTCACATGAGGCTGGAGGAAAGAAGACTACTTGCAATATGCCTGTTTACCGACCTTACTTTCGTTGGTATTCCTTAGGTAAGGTAAGGGTGTATTCTGCCCGAAGGCAGGTCCGAACCTCCGCAGAGGTGTTCCTGAGCCGGAGTTTACGTGCGGTAGGGTTGCCAGTTCTTTTCCGCTCCTCCATTCCCTTACTCCCCCACCAACAGCGCGTGGCAACCCATCCAACTCCTGACCACGCCCGATGTTGCTTAACCGGAGATCTCACGGGATCCGGTGTTTCAACACGGCTACGGCCGTTGGCGGTATTCCTTATGTTTTCTATTTTTTGCAGTAAGCCTACCCATCGCAATAATGTAGATTGTTTCTTCTGACCCTATTTCTAATTAGCCCGCTTGGAATATCATCATTATCATATTCTCCTTCTACGCTTACTCCACACTCTGATGAGGTCGGGGGCGCAGACTCTGTAGACCATGTGAATATGGCCCTGTTTTTTCGACCGGGTGTCCTTTGTGTTGTCAACCTTATGTGGAGTAATGTATTCACTATTGCGTGTTTCTGTGGTACTTGGTGTGGTGGGTTGTATACAAGTTATAGGCCTATGAAAAGGAGTGTACTACGACAAACACGAAATCTCAGTCCCCGAGTCAGAGGAATTAACCAGACGAGACTAAAATCCACACCCTGCCAGGAGTCGAACCGAAGGTTCAACTCTGATCATTCAGTCAAGGAGCTAACACATGCCAATAAATCTAACGACTCGAGGCTGTGATGTATTTGAACACCTTCGAATGGCTAAATGGTTAGCGTGCTGACCTTTGGTCAGAGGGGTCCCAGGTTCGATTCCCGGCAGGGTCAGGAATTTTCATCATTTGTTGATTTCGTTGGGACGGGGGCTGGGTGTATGTGTTGTCTTCATCATCATTTCATCCTCATCACGACGCGCAGGTCGCCTACGGGAGTCAAATCAAAAGACCTGCAACTGGCGAACCAAACATGTCCTCGGACACATCCCGGCACTAAAAGCCATACGCCATTTCATTTCATTCTAGGTTTTTTTATGTCTATTGGTTGTTTCTTTCCTGCAGATGAGGAGCGTTCTTGGTTCCTAATAACTAATTATTTACAAACTTAAAACTAATTATTCTACCCTATATAGAAACAATTTATATGTGGTAGTGGTTGTGTGTGTGTGTGTGTGTGTGTGTGTGTGTGTGTGTGTGTGTGTGTGTGTGTGTGTGTGTGTGTGTACGTATGTGTCTGCTACTCAAGGAGTGTGAGTGTTTTTGGATGCTTCTTATTTGTAGTAGGCCTATACCGAGGCATCCATCGCACGGCACGACGATTTTAGTACCTGAAGATGACGGTGGCATTGCATGACCCGATGACGTCATACCGAGGTAGGTCTCTATTTCCCATATTTGTTTAACTGCCTTGGAAAAATAGGCCTATATAGAACAACGTTTCTAAATATATTTTTTCTAACAATGTTCATGTAAAACCATGAAGTTTCCATTCCTGCTGAATTTTCTGAACAACTTATGTTATAGCTAAGATTCTATTGCCCATATTCTAAACTTAGATAGGCCTACTAATTTTCAAGAAAATTCACCTATCCATTTTCTCATGATGCTGTAATAGACAAACCCCGACATAGATCATTATTTTGTCCTATCCAGTATAAAAACCAAGTATCAGGTTAATATTCTAAATGCACAGATAGAAAGACGGGTTGGATGGAAGTATTCTAATGAAGGTAATTTGACTCGTAGGCCTACCTATGTCTTCCTCGGAACTGAATGTTACATCGTATATATGTTACCTAAAGAGATTGAAGGAATAATATGGCCTATGAAAATGAACCTTTCCAAGACTTCCGTAGTTGGGAAGAGATCCAAGATTTCAAGTTCTATTACACTAACTTTGTGATGACAGCCCGAGTGCCCTCCTTCATTGCCCTTCTGTTCAAAAATAGGCCTATGTCTGAACAAGTTCGGCCCCGCGGTGTAGGGGTCAACGCGTCCGCCTCTCATCCGGCAGCCCCGGGTTCGATTCCCGGCTGGGTCAGAGAATTTTAATTGTAAATGATTAATATCCCTGGCCTGTGGACTGGGTGTTTGTGTCGTCCTTAACGTTCCTTTCCTCACATTCAACACTCTACACTTCCTCCATTCCAATTACACGCAGGTTCATATCACATGGTGCAAGTAGGGGCAAAAGATCTTATAGGTCGACGCTCCGAACAATTAGCATTTCAAAAATGTCTGAACAACAAAGTTAGTAGCCTATATAATTCTACTGTAGGTAATATGAAATTTGAGCAGGTCGACAATTTACAGTGTTTATGATTCATAATTCCACTGAGAGTAGTCTAATAATAATAACAATACGGTGTAATAATAATAATACCGAGCTCGATAGCTGCAGTCGATTAAGTGCGGCCAATATCCAGTAATCAGGAGATAGTGGGTTCGAGTCCCACTCTCGGCAGTCCTGAAGATGGTTTTCCGTGGTTTCCCATTTTCACACCAGGCAAATGCCGGGGCTGTACTTTAATTAAGGCCACGGCTGCTTCCTTCCACTTCCTAGGCCTTTCCTATCCCATTGTCGCCATAAGACCTATCTGTGTCGGTGCGACGTAAAGCAAATAGCAAATTATTATTATTTGTCCGCCTGTTACTATTTCTTGATGGGTGTAGAATTTGTGCACCTGCCTCTTGGCGAGAGCAAAGTGTAACTTGCACTGCAGTCTCAGTCTCAGTGTGGATGGTGCTGAGTAATGAGAATGACATTGAGAGTGAGGGTACAGTAGTGCGTCCAGAAGCTGTAAAAAGCGTCGCTCGTAAGGCCGGTCGTGCTGGTTCAGTGAGGAAAGTAGTTGCCTATATCATAGAGCGTCCCCACCGGTTTTTGCGACTTATCTATAACCGTATAGACTAACCATCGGGCTGATGACTTGAAAATGAATGAAATGGCGTAACTTATGGCTTTTAGTGCCGGGAGTGTCCGAGGATGACTCCCGTAGGTGACCTACGCGCCGTGATGAGGATGAAATGATGATGAAGACGACACATACACCCCGAGCCAGCGGAATTAACCAATTATGGTTAAAATTACCGACCCTGCCGGGAATCGAACCCGGGACCCCTGTGACCAAAGGCCAGCACGCTAACCATTTAGCCATGGAGCCGGACGCTGATAACTTAACTGACGATGAAGACGGAGGTCTGTGTAGGCTATGTTATGTATGTAACTTACCGGTATGTCCTATGGACTAAGAGGTAGGGTACATTTTGATAACAGTACGCCTAACTTCAATGCAGGAAGATATAGACTGTGCCTATTGGTAATTGGAACTGTACAATATGTCACAGTACTAAAGATACGAAGCCTCCGTGGCTCAGACGGCAGCGCGTCGGCCTCTCACCGCTGGATACCGTGGTTCAAATCCCGGTCACTCTATGTGAGATTTGGGCTGGACAAAGCGGAGGCGGGACAGGTTTTTCTCCGGGTACTCCGGTTTTCCCTGTCATCTTTCATTCCAGCAACATTCTCCATTATAATTTCATAGCATTTATCACTCATTAATAAATCACCTTGGGAGTGGCGACCCCATTGTAATAACAGCCTATATATCTTTCATTCATTACATCCCTGATCCGGTCAATGACTGGAAAACAGGTTGTAGGTTTTCATTTTTTTTTTTCCACTAAAGAGACGACTGATTTACAATGAACTAATTTCCTAATTTATACAATAAGGCTGCCTTCGTCTCATCAGTGGGAAAGAGAACTTTCCGCATGAGTTAATTATTTTGAAATTAGTTCATAGCTAGTTGCATAACCATAAACGGACGGGCTGAATATTTGCTGACGAAATAAACTGCGCATTGGATTTAGTAATTCTGAAGTATGTTGCTACGTTTTATGAGTTATTTTTTCTGAGAATATTCGTGGTTGTTATCTTATCCTTGTTTCTAATGTTAGGACGATTGTTTTGGAAAGTGAGAAAACAAAGAAGTGCACAGTCTCCGTATCTCTGCAAAAGGATAGGATTACACATCTTGAATGTGACCCCGCCCTTGAATGTGCCGTACCTGTCCGTGCCTTACTCCACCCGTCACACTCCCTCTCAAAGCATGCAGCCAATAAGCTGTGAGTCGGTGTACGCACGCTCAGTTCCATTGGTTGACTCCCTTGTCGGCAGCCATAAATATCATAGCCAACAGGAGGCCAGTACATACATTTTTAATGCTTGAAGTACCTTCAAATTTGTGTTAAACAAATCAGACTAAGCTCTCTAAAGTATGCGGTATGTTAACCGTATAATGATCTCATGTAACACCAATGTGTCTGGAAAGAGATTCATGCCAGTAAATCTATCGACACGGAACTCCCGTATTAAAACTTTATAGTGACCTCCTCCTCCTTCCTGTCATTCTGAGTACCTCAGACGGTAGAACGCTGGCTTTCTGAGCACAAGTTGACGGGTTTGATATCTGTTCTTTCTTTCTTAATAGGTTTACACTCCAGGTTTGGTTTTTCCTCGGACTCAGCGAGGGATCCCACCTCTACCGCCTCAAGGGCAGTGTCCTGGAGCGTGAGACATTGGGTCGTGGGATACAACTGGGGAGGATGACCAGTACCTCGCCCAGGCGGCCTCACCTGCTATGCTGAACAGGGGCCTTGGTGGGGGATGGGAAGATTGGAAGGGATAGACAAGGAAGAGGGAAGGAAGCGGCCGTGGCCTTAAGTTAGGTACCATCCCGGCATTTGCCTGGAGGAGAAGTGGGAAACCACTTCCAGGATGGCTGAGGTGGGAATCGAACCCACCTCTATTCAGTTGACTTCCCGAGGCTGATTGGACCCTCGTACCATTTTTCAAATTTCGTGGCAGAGCCGGGAATCGAACCCGGGCCTCAAGGGGTGGCAGTTAATCACACTAACCACTACACCACAGAGGCGGACTTGATATCTGTTCAAAAAATGAAATGTCGTATGACTTTTAATACCGGGAAATTAACTAATTATGGTTAAAATTCCCGACCATGCTGGAATCGAACCCGGGACCCCTGTGGCCAAAGGCCAGCACGCTAACCATTTAGCCGTGGGACCGGACACCTAGAATTAGGCTAGTACCAAATATTACCACCAAGTTGCACGCTCTAATTATGTAGGCCTACCCAGTCGCAAAGCGAGAACAGCTAAAATAATTAGTGTAGCTCAGGACTCTGACGTGGTAGCACATCCTGTCAGGTCTCGTTTGATTTACCTCAGTGAGTTCTACAATTGCATGGCAAAAACAGATACAATAGTGAACACCTGAGAAAATTGTGGCGTGAAGAAGTGCAAAAAATCTCTCTTTCGCAAACTGTCGCGACACACGGACAATAAATGGCTTCAGAAAGATCGAAAACGCATTCGAGAGCGTAGAGAGGCTTATCCGAATTCCAAAAGTCCAAAATCACGAATACCGAGCGTCAAAAGGCTTACCGGGAGGGTCTCAAAATTGAGTGTTGTGAGGCGACTTCCACGCTAATAGAATTTAAAAAAAAAAACAATTGACTTTACGTCGCACCGGCACAGACAGGTCTTATGGCGACGATGGTAAAGGAAAGGCCTGGGAGTTGGAGGGAGGCGGCCGTGGCCTTAATTAAGGTACAGCCCCAGCATTTGCCTGGTGTGAAAATGGGAAACTACGGAAAACCATCTTCAGGGTTGTTGACAGTGGGGCTCGAATCCACTATCTCCCGGATGCAAGATCACAGCTGCGCGGCCATAACCGCACGGCCAACTCGCCCGGTCCAATAGAGTTCCAGCTGAGCACATCTACTGCCCCCAGTTGTGAAAGATTATTTCGAACCCATGGATGTGGATACCGATCATCCTGGTCTGATTGACTTTGTCTTGAACATGTGTCAATTAGTTTAGAATTAAGTAATAGTAGCCTATATCCTCAACAAAATCTCAAACCTATACTGTCCAGATGCTTTATTTCGACAACAGCCTACCTATCATGCGGTACATAGGCAACTAGCCTATTCTACGTCAAAACTTGTGCCCGCTTAATCCCGACACAGCCCCTACGAATTCCTTTCTTTTAACAGTCTTATTTTGTAATCTATAATTGGCTTCATCCTCTGTATCACTACATTCCAGATCTAGTAAACAACATATTAACCCTAACTTCGTATTTCCCGCCTCCCTGGAGATAAAATCTTGTAAGTGGAAAAGGGACAGTTATGCAATATCCTTGACTTGCAACGGAGTGTATGGGATCCTTTCCACTGTTGGAAATCACAATGCTGTAAAACAGAAACAAAAGATAAGTATCTAGGCCTAACTTCTATAGGGTAGTAATCCACTTTTCTACGAAATTTACAGGTACAAGACAATTACATTTTCAACTCGCAGTAAGGTAGTTCCTGCGAGAGTGACCAATCCCTGATAAGATGGAGACCTCCTGATTACCATAAATCATCCGACATATCGATCTCGGTCTTGTAAAGCAGTAAGAAGGGGAGGCGGGATGGTAGGCTGGCTGGCCGGTAGCTCTGTTACACCTGCCAGTCAGAGTACGGGGCGCCATGGAGACGCTTGTTCTCATCCCGCCAGAGCTGGTGTTAGCCCCCCACCCGGGCGCCCTCGGCATGGCTGTCTACAGTGAGAAGCCACTTGCCAAAGGAACACGCTTCCTGCCGTTCCAGGGAGCTGTGCGTCTCGCCACATCGCAGCTGCAAGTCCTGCCGGAATGTGACGTAAGTGAACTTCAACCTTGATCAATCGTATATACTATCTGGAAATGTAGCTGTGAGTGCTACCTACCATAGCCTACAGTTTAATGAAGTTCTTCTTTGTTATAATCTAATCATACGGCGTTTCGGTCTAATTTCTTTGTCCTAAATGTGTAGTGTCCAGAATGGTGAGTGATTTTGATGTTCGAAATTTCACAGTGCGCATGGAAGGAGATAAGTTAGTTATTTAAAGAACGGTCGTATAGGTCAGAAATCGAACTCTAAGCTTTACATACCTACTTGTCTCGTATCACAGGCCTGAGCATACATTCTATGGAAGACATTTATTAGGCAAGTCTTATAATACACATTTCTAAACGTATAAGTCTGAGCAAGAATAATATTAATAATAATATTAATAATAATAATATTAACACACAGTACGAGGACTGTCTTTATAAAGCATAAAGATATTCTGTACCTATCTGACGAATAGCCCCTAATCAGTTCAAGAATATGAAATTCCCTTTCTTCCTGGCCTTTTACCAGTTGCTTGGGGTCGGTACTTTGTGCGGATTTAGCCCATTTTTACGCACGGATGTCTTTCTGGACGCCAACCCCATGTGGAGTGATGTAGCCTTGTTTCTGTGGTGGTTTGTAGTGTGATGCGTTGTATGTAATTGAAGATGTGTATTAAGACGAGCTAGAGGAACTAATCGGACAAAGTTAAAATAATCGACCCGACCGGGAATTGAAGGAATTGAACTCGGGGCCTCTGAACCGACGGCCACTGCACTGATTATTCAGTCAAGGAGCTAAATTTCGGGAATTAACAAATCCAATTTTACCAAACACAGACTGCTAAGTTTCTATCAACTGAATTGAAAACTCAGAACTAGCTTTATATTGAGAAGGCCAAGGACCTTCACATACCCTAGCATGATGGAGTATGATGGAGTAGGCCTACCTAGCAAGTTGTGGTTTATCATTTGGAGAAAGTAGGTCCTATTTGCCATAATCATAATTTGTTAATTCCAAGCCTCGTACATAATAATAATAATAATAATAATAATAATAATAATAATAATAATAATAATAATAATAATAATAATAATTTTACGTCTCACTAACTAGGCCTAATGGCTTTGTATTTTTAAACTTCGAGAACAAAGCAGAAGAAGAAGAAGAAGAATATTTCAAATCACATAGCCTACACCTGCATTGCACCTCAGGTATTTTTTACGAATTATAATTGCTGCAGTCTATTATTTTTAGTGTATTTGTGATGTGTTTGCTCAACAGCCGAAAGTACTCTTCTCTCTCCCTGTGTGTGTGTGTGTGTGTGTGTGTGAGAGAGAGAGAGAGAGAGAGAGAGAGAGAGAGAGAGAGAGAGGTGGGACGTTGTCGGGTGATAAGCTGTTGTATTTTGAGGTCTAGGATAGGGTGCTGAAGAAATAGGATAGATATAAGAGAGTTGAAATGACGTAGGCCTACTACATTCGTCTTTGAGTGGAGTGTGTCGAAGAAAATGAACAAAAATCATATTCACAAAAAAACATATTCAGCTCCAGGATGTAAACGGTACACTGTATTCCATCATGCAGGCCAATTGTTTACTCGTATAAACGAGAGAAATTATAGGTCTACATATGTGTTTAAATTGCACATTACACAAAAGATATTAATTATGTTTGAAGTTGGCCTAGAAATCACGGTGATTTTATCTCGCGGAACTATAATAATAGGGTATAATAATAATAATAATAATAATAATAATAATAATAATAATAAGAAGAAGAAGAAGAAGAAGAATGTCACCGAGCTCGATAGCTGCAGTCGCTTAAGTGGAACCAGTATTCAGTATTCGGGAGATAGTGGGTTCGAACCCCACTGTCGGCAGCCCTGAATATGGTTTTACGTGGTTTCCCATTTTCATACCAGGCAAATGCCAGACCTGCACCTTAATTAAAGCCACGGCCGCTTTCTTCCCAGTCCTAACCCTTTCCTATCCCATCGTCGCCATAAGACCTAGGCTATCTGTGTCGGTGCGACGTAAAAGCAACTTATAATATCTAATAATGTTATTAGTTTTACATCTCACTAACTTGTATGATTTTCGGAGACAGAACTATTATATGAACACATACAAGCATGCAAGCTAGTACAGTAGGCTATTTAAAGGTGGCCGAGCAAGTGGCTAGGTCATGTAATTATCAACTTGCATTCGGGGGATAGTGGGTTCGAACCCCACTGTCGGCAGCCCTGAAGGTGGTTTTCTGCGGTTTCCCATTTTCACACCAGGTAAATACTGGGCTGTACTTTAATTAAGGCCACGACCGCTTTCTTCCCAGTCCTTGATCTTTCCTATCCCATCTTCACCATAAGACCTATCTGTGTCGGTACGACGTAAAGCAAATTGTAATTGTAATAGTTCTCACCTGTTTGTACCAGCAATCACTCTCGTTGCTTTCATGCCCGTTGATTCCCACTTATGACATCCACCCAGTTTTCACTCCCGTACAACAAAGTTTGAAAACAGATACAGAAGCTGACTTCTTTCTTACAGAATAGGCTACTGTTGATCACAAGTGCGAGCTCACTGCATTAGCTTTGCTGCACCTTGATTCAAGTTTCTTTGCGTCGCACGGACACAGACAGGTCTTATGGCGAGGATGGAATAGGAAAGAGTCAGCAGTAACAAGGAAGCGGCCGTAAGGTACAGCTCCAGCATTTGCCTCGTGTGAAGATGGGAAATCACGGAAAACCATCTTCAGAGGTGCCGACAGTGGGGTTCGAACCCACCATGTTCCGAAGGCAAGCTTTCAATTGCGCGCCCCTAACTACACGGCCAACTCGCTCGGTACTACTAGGCTACTACTACTGGCAGTCCGGCTCCATGGCTAAATGGTTTGCGCGCTGGCCTTTTCTCCCAGAGGCCCCGGGTTCGATTCCCGGCCGGATCGGAGATTTTAACATTCATTGATTAATTCCGATGGTTCAGGGGCTGGATGTGTGTGCCATCTTCAGCATTAGAATTCCTCATAGGTAGGGCCCCATTCTCACAGATGTGCAGGTTGCCTATTAGCCGTCAACTCGAAAGACCTGCACCAGGCCTCTTCGGATGTCACACAACATTGTTATACTAGAAAATGAGGCAGTGTGGCATAATTGTTTGTTTGTTTGTTTGTTTGTTTGTTTGTTCGTTCGTTCGTTTGTTTGTTTGTGTGTTTGTTTGTAATCGATAAATTAGTGGCCGTGATAGCCAACTTGCATAGTCATTGGCATCTCTCTAAGGAGGCCGAGATTAGAAACCCGCGTGGGCGTTTTGAAATGAATGGCATGTCCCTATTGTTCACATTCCACGTAAAAGTGGAGGTCCCATAGCTATGGTTACGATATCAGCAGTGACGTAGGCCTAAAATCTACTAGTTGGTTTTCTTGCTTGCTTGCTTGCTTGCTTGCTTGCTTGCTTGCTTGCTTGCTTGTATCCACTTGTTCTATTTCTTGATCTTGGATAGCCTGAAGAATCCAAGAAGTTGATACCTGTAAGAAAGGCCCTAATACATGCACAATTCAGTATATTTTAAAAATAAAACGATGTACTCCTTAATCAAGCTGAACTGTAATTTCACTTTTCCATACACGGAGTCACCTGTTCGGTAAATCAGGGACGGGCTGCTGTATGGAATACCAACCCGCAATACAAGTTTCGGTCGGAGGATAAATCCGCTGTAGGCCTATAGGCTACAGTGCAGTCGGTATCCAGTCTACGTTAGAACAATCTTCATCTGAGTTTGTGGGACCAAAACGCATCCCAAAACTCCATCCCAATTTTGAGAAAATGGAATTCGAATATTTCCAGAGTGCTTCACAAGACAGCATGCGACACCGCACAAAGAACACATAGTACTACAAGGAAGCCCTGAGCTTCACAAGCTCGTAATCCATGGATCGTATCTCGCCACGGTCGTGTTTTTGTGGGTTTATTTTAACGTTCAATTTGCACATTATTTGCATTACAAGTACATTAATGATATGCGCATTAACATATATTTAACAGTAGGTCTATTGGTTGAGTACGGTGCGTATTGTCATCCGCTTCTCTGTGGGAAATCGAATGTTATGTATTGAAAATATGACCACCTTGTTGTTAAATGTTGATTGTTTCCATAACTAGGTAGGTACAGTTATAACTGATGACTACCAGTTTGATATCACAATCGAATACTCAGCATTTAAGCCATTTTCGCTTTATATTTGAGAGAAGAATTGTGACCAAGGCATTCTCAAAACATTGTTCACACACGTCTTCGTCTATATAATATTTGTCTTCATTTATAGACCATAAGACATCGTTATACGAGCTGTGCTGCAACTAAGGATTGCTACATGAACCAAGGTCCAGTAATGATCATAAAAGCAAGAGTAGCTGGCAACCGTGCAGAAGGAGAGACGTGGCGCACAATAGGACTGGGGAGTACCGAGAGTCTACGAAAATCAGCAACAATGAAAACATTGTGGAGGCGAGATTCGATCTATGGGTCATTAGTTTGTGGACAGAGACCTTACTCATCTGCCCTGTGTATATAATGAATAGGTATCAAATCGATGAGGACACTTTGACAAGGTTTCCTTGTTCGAGAGATAGGGTAGTTACATGCAATGACAACTACTATACGAACTCAGTACAGTGAACTGTTTCATAATATACAGGGCGATTCTACAGTGGATGTAACGAAAAGCTATGCAGCTCTCATAAGCCGATAAGCTCATAAGCCCCAGTATTTGCCTGGTGTGAAAATGGGAAACCACGTAAAACCATCTTCAAGCACTTTAGACCTTCTCAATCATGAAATTGCCAGCTCTTCTCCTCAGTGTGACAACGTTTTTAACATTTGCAGTTGATGAAATTATATTAGGGCTTTTCTTCTAGGAACACTTCCGATAGAAAATATAACATTTCCACACGAAAGGGCTATAGTGCAGCAACATTGTTTTTAACATTTTGCTTCACGTCACACCGACGATGATGGCGATGATGAGAGAGGAAAAGCCTAGGAATTGGAAGGAAGCGGTCATGGCCTGAATTGAGGTACATCCCCGGCATTTGCCTGGTGTGAAAATGGGAAACCACGGAAAACTATCTTCAGCGCTGCCGACAGTAGGATTTGAACCCACTATCTTCCGGATGCAAGCTCACAGCCGTGCGCCCCTAACCGCACGGCCAACTCGCCCGGTAGGTAGGGAAGCGACCGTGGCCTTAATTAAGGTACAGCCCCATCATTTGCCTGGTGTGAAAATAGGAAACCACATAAAATCATCTTCAGGGCTGCCGACAGTGGGATTCGAACCCTCTATTCCCCGAATTCAAGCTCACAGTTACGGGACCCTAACCGCACGGCCAACTCGCTCGGTAACAATTTTAATAATAGAATACGACCTCGGGCTGATGAACTCTAGAACAGCATCAATTGGATGTTGGTGGGTGCAGTATGTAGCCTACTTCACGCTGGGATCGGTTATCTGCCTGTTCCTTTCAAAGAAGGAAAGATGTAAATCAAGACTAACTTCACCGTTCTCATCAGTGGCGGCTATTCGGCATCAGACTGAGGGGGACTTCTTGAAACTAAATACCTACATTGACTTGTGTTTCCTGAAAGCATATTAGTAAGAGAACGCCAATATTACTCTTCAGTGCTGTATAATTGTAAACACCTGCCTTGAGCCCTTCCTGCCCCATTTGGACCGGCCGCCGCTGCTTCTCATCGTTACCGGTACGATAAAAAAATACAGGAATGCTGAAAGCGTATCATACTCACAATAAGAAACCAAAACCAAACCAAACCCCATGGCACTACAGCCCTTGAAAGGCCTGGGCCTACCAAGCGACCGCTGCTCAGCCCGAAGGCCTGCAGATTACGAGGTGTCGTGTGGTCAGCACGACGAATCCTCTCGGCCGTTATTCTTGGCTTTCTAGACCGGGGCCGCTATCTCACCGTCAGATAGCTCCTCAATTCTAATCACGTAGGCTGAGTGGACCTCGAACCAGCCCTCAGGTGCCGGTAAAAATCCCTGATCTGGCCGGGAATCGAACCCGGGGCCTCCGGGTAAGAGGCAGGCACGCTACCCTTACACCACGGGGCTGGCGTTACTCATAATAAGAGCCTGGAACGTGCCTGGAATCAAATGAGTAGGCCCAATTAGAAAAAGTAGCTAGATGAAAGAACTATGGGCTACACATTCGAAAATATGTCAGAAATGTCTGAAGGGGTAAGGTATAGGCTACCATTTACTGGCTTCAGTTAGTGAAATTCAAATTTTTACAGCTCAGCAACTATAAACACTACTTCAAAATTTTGCGTGCGTTACATAGGCATCTTCATTATCACATACGAAGTGATGTTTATGTTTTTAAAATCCTTGTAACAACTTGTATTTTTAAAGCATATTTACATATCAGCGGAGCCTCCGTGGCTCAGACGGCAGCGCGTCGGCCTCTCACCGCTGGACACCGTAGTTCAAATCCCGGTCACTCCATGTGAGATTTTTTGCTGGACAAAGCGGAGGTGGGACAGGTTTTTCTCCGGGCACTCCGGTTTTCCCTGTCATCTTTCATTCCAGCAACACTCTCCATTCTCATTTCATGTCTGTCTGTTAGGTCATCAGCCCAGTGGCTGGTTGGATCCTCAAATAGCACCACCAAAGGCTATGCAGTTATAGGGAAACCGCAAAAACCAATGGCAGAGCCCAAATGAGGCGTACTAGGCAAGATGAGGAGTGAGGTAGTTTGCCATTGCTTTCCTCTCTGGGTCAGAATGTGCCACTGCAGCACGACTGACCCTATGAGCAACACCTTTCATAACACTCAGACACTAGTCGTGCTCTGAATGTCATTACTCAGCACTACCCATACCCCAGCAGCTTCCATATTGTCACAGCCATGGATGAGACTGGGACTTCAGTGGAAGCTACACTTTGCTCTGGCCTGTGCCAAGAGATGGATACAACAGTACTGCATCCATCAAGGAATGGCAAAAGGCGGTCTCATTTCATACCATCTATCATTCATTAATAAATCACTTTGGGAGTGGCGACCCCATCGTACTAACAGCCTATATCTGCTTCATTCATTACATCCCTGACCCGGTCAATGACTGGCAAACAGGTTGTAATTTACATATTAATTTTTTGCCACTAAATGGGGTTCGCACTATTAACTCATTGAATACCTACATACAGTAATTCTTTTTTTGAATTGATTTTAAAATTTATATCAGAAACACACTCTAGATTCTGTAAGACATACCTTCAAAAATATTTATTTCCCTAATATTGATGCTTCTTACATAATTTCTTTCTACCTTCTGCAAAATAAATTATATCTTTAAAATATAATTACGTGAGCCGAGGATGAAGAGCCCATGGCATGTTGTTTATAAAAACACAATGCACTACCATGTAAAATTTCATGTAGATATCTTCAATAGGTTTGGAGTTACGATGAAAACCGTGTGTAAATAAGCTTATGGAAGTTACGAAAACTGAGCAACAGACTTACAGAGTGCCATGTGGCAAGAGACAAACATGGACATTTATAAACACACATTTTTTTAAGTAGGCCCTAGTGCAGATCTTTTCTTTCATCGTATTGACTAGGAAAGTATATTCTACAAAGCAAATAAATAAATCTCTACTTAGTAAGTTATAAGATATATAAAATAAAGTCCTCGATCCTGTCTGTCTGTCTGTCTGTCTGTCTGTCTGTCTGTCTGTCTGTCTGTCTGTCTGTCTGTCTGTCTGTCTGTCTGTCTGTCTGTCTGTCTGTCTGTCTGTCTGTCTGTCTGTCTGTCTGTCTGTCTGTCTGTGACAGGATATCTCAAGAACCACTGGGTGGATTTTGATGCGGTTTTCACCATCCTGTTAAGCATTTAGGTCTATCGAGAAAGGTTTGTGTATAGGAATATTGATCTATTACCAAAGGAAGCCGAGCAGTAACGATTTCAGTGGAGCAAGTCGAAGAAAAAACGGTCATCCGTCCGCCTTTTCAGCTTACGCTGACTAAACCGTTAATTCTTTTTTTGCTATTTTGCTTTACGTCGCACCGACACAGATAGGTCGTATGGCGACGATGGGACAGGAAAGGCCTAGGAATGGGAAGGAAGCAACCGTGGCCCTAATTAAGGTACAGCCCCCAGCATTTGCCTGGTGTGAAAATGGGAAACCAAGGAAAAACCATCTTCAGGCCTGCCGACAGTGGGATACGAATCTACTATCTCCCGGATGCGAGCTCACCACTGTGAGCTCCTAACCGCACGGTTCGCACGGTCTGAACCGTTAAAGATACATCTATAGACTACTATGAGGGTAAGAATTGTTCAGGATACTAAGTTCTACAAAAAATTCCGCAATAGCATATTTCTATAGTATCTTTAGCACATACCCCAATATATTGGTTTTTATTTTACAGTTTGCAGAAAAACTCGTCTAATTTAAAAACAACTTTTCAAATTAATTAGTTAATCCTTATCAGAATGAATTGTTTTTTCCCCTCAAATAAGTACTGTAGATTAAAATGTTATTTACAGAATGTTATTTTTGTCTATACTTTCGGAGACACCATCGTTTTAACTTTTCCGCGCAATCTCCATTCTGAAGTACGAAATACGGAAATGTAAATGACCGGCTTCAGAGCGACTGGGTAGATTGCGATCCAGAGCGCGAGCTCTCAACGGCTTCGGCCATCATTCGATGAACAAGCTGCGATACAATAATTAATATTTTTCCAGCGATTTTTCGTTATCTGTGTAAAATCTCTGATAGCCCATCACGCCGAGATGGAAAGAGAATATAGGTCCTAGTAAACTGCATTCTAAAAAGTGCGTTTATCACGTAACAATGAAACTGACCAACAAAGGGATTCTCGAATGTCACAGAACAGAGAAAGAATGACTTCTCAAAGACAAAGGGAGTCATCTTTCTCCAAATTCACAGCTCAGGTTCAACTATATTACTCAATATACACAACAGTCGATAGTGAAGAAGCTGTTCATTACCCTACAGAATAATATTTCTAAATATTTTACATCTTCCTTGCTTGTCACCACAAAAGCTGATTTTGAAAGTGGGGGTGCCTAATTAGCCTATATTGTCACGTAATCTACTGTACACCCACCAAAGTTATGCAATGGAACGCGATTGGTAGTGAACATTTTGAAAAACTGTTTGTTTGAAGCTATTAATTTAATTGGCTGTGGTCAAGAGAAAGTGTCTTAATACCGACAATCCCTATGATTCCTTCAGATTTGCCTTTTGATTTCAAACGAGTCCGATTCCCAATAAGAGTCTGCTTTGGCATGACAATAAACAAAGCACAGTGTCAGACAGTTATCGTGGCTGGAGTTGATCTCAGTGGAAAACGTTTTACTCATGGGCAGTACGTGTCCCTTTCGCGTGTTAGGCCTACATCAAAACAAAATCTTTTCATTACTGGGAGAAAACAAATCGTGTCATATACAAGGAAATCTTGTTAAGTCCTCCGTTAAAAGTAGCCTATCGCCTTAAATTCATAACTGCTCCCGTGAGAATCTGAAGTAGACAGCTAGTTAATAAATAAATAAATAAATAAATAAATAAATAAATAAATAAATAAATAAATAAATAAATAAATAAATACATTGAAAATTGCTACCTTTTTTTAACCGTAATGGTGTGTACCTATCCCACTGAAGAAGGACATTTACTAGCCATGCCAGTAGAGTTCTAGAGTAAACAAAGCTAATATTTAAGGGGACGTCATTCCACTTCAACACGCACTTCACTTCAATTTAGTAATGGCGTTTGGCCTCTTTCGTTAATTACAATTTCCTGAACAGTCCTATACAGCAGAGTTGCGCAATTCGGCGTCCACTGAGACCAGCCCAGTATGGCCGGGCTAGTTTGATTGAAATGCGGGCAGCTTCCGTGCCAAGCGAACACCCTCTGGCACAGCAGCAGTGACTTCGAAGCTTTCCTCGCACCATTCTCAACGAAGCTTTGAGTACAGTATTTAAAAAAGCGCTATAATCGCAAGAAAACCCATCTTTTTTTCAAATATTCGTGTTTGATTTATTCTGGGTTCGGCATTATTTTATTTTCCTACATTTTCACGTTCAAAGAAAACTGACACATTACAATTGTTGTGTTACAGTGTACAGTCGCTCAAAAATAAGGAAGAGAGAGCGCATTGAAGTGTGTGTGTTTCTCACGTTTAATATTTTATCAGATTTAATTTTAATTACTATCGAAATATAATTCATCCCCCATGAAGATTTATTAAAGACCCCGCGGGACAACCGCAACAAACATTATATCTATAGGTTCAATTCTTTCTGAGAAAACTTCGAAGAACTCGGACGCTCATTCTTTTTTTGAGCTTCTGTACAAAGATACCGCCTTGAAGTACAAGCTGCAATTTATATTCTCTTGTCTGGGAATGACAGAATTTCCAATAAAAAAGTAAAATTCTTGTTATTCATTCAGTGAAACTTAATACATAATTCAACAAGTTTAATGCTTGTTCTATTGTTTTGTGAGTTTCTCTGTTTGTTGAATCTCTGAAAATAGTAATGAAAAGTTACGTTCACCGATTTTTATCCGATCACCCCCTTCTGTTTCGTTTTGTAGTGGCATACTACATTACACCTTTTTGATATAACAGACTGCCCACGTTCTCACGTTTGCACGAAGAATATCTTGTTATTCTTCCCAATGGCTCTCTGCAGTCAAATTCGGCGAGGACCTCTTTTTACATTAGTTTCTGCCTGTATTTTGAGCTCGTGTATCACCTCAATGATCGACAATGACTGGCAGACCTTCGCCGGCCATTGACTTTCACGCCTGTGACGTAACGACGACGTTATTGTAGCTGAAGCACACACACACTGATCGTCCACCCACCCACTAATATACTGTGCGTACGCCGGGATGAAAAGCAAGACTGCTCTACACTAGGCCTTTGTCAAACACAGAGGTTTAAAACCGTGAGATAAGAGCTGTTCTTCTGCCAATGTTCACCATACTCGTGTCGACTCAGTTTGACATGTACTGAAACATCGAATATTACTCACTAGGTATTTCACCTTCGAGCGTTGGGTCGTCAACTCACCACTGAAAGTGTGTAAGTTAGAGCACCTGCTGAGAACCTCTTTCCCTTTAAAACTTCTCCAATTGGGGATAAAAAATAGAGTACGAGCCATTCCGCCGGCTAGTTCTTATAGGCTACCGGACGCTTACCTGCAAAACTCTGGCTTTACTTCCCACAGACACAGGCAGGTCTTATGGCGACGATGGTATAAGAAAGGGTTAGGAGTGGGAAGGAAGCGGCCGTGGGCTTAATTAAAGTGTGAAAATAGGAAACAACGGAAAACCATGTTGAGGGCTGCCGACAGTGGGGTTCGAAACCACTATCTGCCGAAAGCAAGTTCACAGCTGCGCGCCCCTAACCGTACGGCCACATCGCTCGGTAAAAATTTAATATAAATGTATTTATAGAATGTGTATGAAGCATATGTTTCATCAAGGTTATAAGGTCTGCCATACGTACAAATTTCCGAAAAATAAGCACACGGTAAACAATTATTATTCGTAACGTTTTCCCAGTTACCTGAGGATGGCATTTTGAATAGATTTAGCTTAATCTTAATACGTAGACTTACACGACCACTAAATGACATTATAATAATTATTTGGGGATATTAGGTCGTGTAATAATAAATAAATACCAGCTGACGCGTTTCAATCCTGCGACCAGGATCGTCTTCAGAGCAACAACAAAGCAAAATGGCTACGGTCTCTCCATAGTAAACAGACTCAAGATAGAGAGACCCTGTTAGAAATGTAGTTCATTCCAGGGCCTCCAGAGTCACGGAGAAAGATGTTGACGAGTTAACTATGGAGGGTAGCCATGATCTACTCAGTATATAGCCGTCACCTTTGTTAAAATGATTCGGGCGTTTAGAAATTTCTATCGCCTCACGAATGATTCTGGGAATAAAATGTTTCTCTTTACAAATGACAGAAGTAGCATCAAAAATTATTGGATGGTCATTATGTATGGCATGTTCTGCCACAGCAGACTTCTCTGGCTGGCAAAGACGTAAGTGCCTGCGATGTTCTTTAACCCTTGTTGCTACTTTCCTACATGTTTGGCCGACATAAGCCGATCCACAGAAGCAAGGAATCATATATATTCCAGCGCAGTTTAAACCAATAGGATCTTTGACAGACAGGAAAATATCAAACGCAGGAAGCGTCCAGCTCCCAAAAATGATGTATTGCCATCACAATATAATAAACGTTCCGATTCAGATAATGATAAACATACCATATCTTCATACGTCAGCCACAAACGAAAAAGGAGTACAAGTCTCGTTTCTATATCAAGGAAAGTCTACGAGTATCTCTGTTAAATCTAAAAAAATATACGGAAGAGAAAATTAAATACCAGATTACAGAAAACAATCTTTAAATTAAGAAGTAGGATACGGGTAATGAAATCAGAAAAAAAGTACGGTATCTGAACTTGACCAAAAAGCAAACCAAATTGAAAAGCATGCTAAAATTGGTCATTTAAGAGCTTTATTCCTGTTAGAACGAATTTAATTTTCTTCTTCTTTCTTCGTCCGTTTACCCTCCAGGGTCGGTTTTTCCCTTGGACTCAGCGAGGGATCTCACCTCTACCGCCTCAAGGGCAGTGTCCTGGAGCTTCAGACTCTGGGTTGGGGATACAACTGGGGAGGATGACCAGTACCTCGCCCAGGCAGCCTCACCTGCTATGCTGAACAGGGGCTTTGTGGAGGGATGGGAAGATTGGAAAGGACAGGCAGGGAAGAGGGAAGAAAGCGGCTGTGGCCTTAAGTTAGGTACCATCCCGACATTTGACTGGAGGAGAAGTGGGAAACCACGAAAAACCACTTCGAGGATGGCTGAGATGGGAATCGAACCCACCTCTACTCAGTTGACCTCTCGAGGCTGATGGACCCCGTTCCAGCCCTCGTACCACTTTTCAAATTTCGTAGCAGAGCCGGGAATCGAACCCGGACCTCCGGGGGTGAGAGCTATTCACACTAACCACTACACCATAGAGGCGAACACAAATTTAATTTTACGGGAAGAAAAAAGAGAAATACGGTGAAACGACGCTAAATATTTGCTTAACGGGCATAACATCGCTCACCAAACAGCGGCTTCAATACCAATGTCAAAATATCAGATGTGCGGAGGAAATGATTGGATCGCTGATAATTGGTGAAAGGGGGATTAAACCCAAAGTTATTTATGACCGCAATCTCGATCCGCTTATCGGATACTCTGAGGCACAATTAAGGAATCGGTAAGAAGTGACAAACTCGCTATCAGATTTCTCTGCTTCTTTCGTGAATTACTTATTTCGTTTAAGCATATTGTAAGAAATACGCTGTAGAAAAGTCAAACAATTGCTCTTGGTCTATCTTTAATCTCATATCTGTTTGCTGCCTTCTGAAATTACTAGTTTTAATGAATTTTTTATAGTTTTTCATATTCGAACGTGTTGCAATGAGCGGGCGAGACAGATCAGTAAAGAGAACTCTAGCGGCACTTGCCGAAAGTATCTCGAGGACGAGTCTAGTGTGCTATATTTCCCGGCCTTGTCTATCTCGTAGGCAACGGCCCCATCGATGCGAAGAGGTGATACATGGCACAGCGGGTGCGCAAGGATGTCCCATCCAAGCGATTTCAAGGTATCTTTCACTGGTTTTTGCTGTGTGAGACGGCGCATTGTCCTGGAACAAAATCACTTTGCCATATCTTCTGGTCCATTCCGGTCGTCTTTCGATCAATGCGTGATTTAATTTAATCATTTGTTGGCGATAGCGTTGTACATTTACTGTTTCGCCGGGCTTCAAGAGTTCATAATACCCAATACCGCCCTGGTCCAACCAGACACAAAGCACGGTCTTCTTACCGAAGCGATTTGGCCTTGGTGTTGAAGGACCGGCTTCGCCAGGTGACAGCCACGATTTTCTCCGCTTCGGGTTTTCAAAATAAATCCACGTTTTCGTCACCCGTCACAATTCGGTACAGAAATGATTTTTTTTTTTTTTTTTTCGTGGCGTTGAAGTAGCATTTCACAAGTGACGATTTTCCATTTGCCGTTCCTTCAGATCGTGTGAGACCCATTTACGGAATTTATTGATCTTCCCAATTTCTCGTAATCGTCTGCTGATTGTTTTTTGTGACACATTTAATGCTTGTGCCAATAGCTCTTGAGTTTGCGGCCAGAGCGTGCACTATCTTTCACACTGAAATCACCACGTTTAAATTGTCAAAACCTGTTTCACGTGTTCTAATCGATGGAGCGTGTTCACCATATGTTTCTACCAGCAAACGATGAGTTTCCACAGCCTTTTTCTTTTGATTAAATAAGAAAAGCAATGCGTGCCGCAAATGTCCTTTTTCAGGCACAAACGTCGACATGATTACTGAACGATGCAACACAGACGCTAGTGTTTGGCAGACTTAACTTGTGTGTGTTGGTAGGTTAATGTCATTCGAACAAACTGACGTATGTGTCAAATTCATACGCTGCGTACTGTTCGCCGGCGCCATCTCTTAGTGAAACCGGAAAAGACCTATGCATACACCTGATACATAATGTACTTTGCCAATCATGTCTGTTACATGAGTTTCTCAGGAAGTATTGCAGACAAGGGAGAAGAGTAAAATTAAGAAAATGTTAACGTATGCCATAATGTTGAGAACAATAATTTGCACGCACACTGACACATTACGTTATCGTATGTCATAATGTTGAGAACAATAATTTGCACGCATATTAACACAATTTGTACACATTAAGATCCTTCGAAGTAATTTCCAAGGCAATCAACTGTTCACTGCCAACAATGAGTAAAACAACTAATACCATCAGCAGCGCCATTGTCCAGTCTGGCAATCTCGCGTCGTGCGTTGACTGTGTCTTCTCGTGTATGGACGCGTCTCCCACGCAATTGAGCTTTCAGTTTAGGTATCAAATCGAAATCGCATGGTGACAGATCGAGGCAGTAAGAAGGATGTTTTAGTACTTCCAATCTCCAGCGCTGTAAATGGGTCTGAGCAATGTTTGCCGTATGGGCTGTTGCATTATCGTGAAGGATGATTGCATTGTCCAACGACTCGGAACGTTTATTCCTGATTGCGCGATGTAGGTTATTCTGTAGATAAGCGTTGTAGTAAGCTGCGTTAACAGTCTGGCTATGAGGGACAAAATGACACAAAATAATTCCTCGAATGTCATACACTAAAATGACCATTACATTAATCGGAGATGGATTTTGACGAACTTCGTGTTTTCGCGGCGATCCTGGATTACGCCATTCAGCAGACTGGCGTTTAAGCTCGGGTTCATAAGCCCTGACCAGGTTTCGTCAATGGCAATGATCCTGTTCGGCATGATGTCCGCTTTACGTTCGCATCGTTGCAGGATCACATGAAACGTTTCGTAACGTGTCCACTTTTGTTGCTCTGTTAGTGCATGTGGTACCCATTTCCCAGCAATGTTGCGCATATACAGATCGTGCCGCAAAATGTTATGTACAGTTGCCTGGTCAATACCTGTTTCTGTTGCCAACTCCTGTAGAGACCATCACCTGTCGTTATCTAAGCAATCACGCCACGAGAAACATCGGTACGAACAGTCTTAGGGCATCCCGTACGAGGTTTGTCGGCACTTCTTACTCTTCGACATTGGAAAGCTGCTACCCATCTTGCAGCAGTTCAGTACTGCAGAGCACGATCTCCAACAGCTTCTACGAATTGTGCTTGACATTCTCTCGCACTTTGACCGCGAAGTACTGTTGTTTTTAAGTATGCACGTTACCATAGTCAACTCACATCCATACTTAACAAACTACAAACTCAACAATGTCCTGACTGACTTGCGCGCGCATCCATCTTCTTCTATTTTGAATAAATGTACACCATCTAGCGGCATCTATGAGTAATGTGTATCCTAATGTAAATGTTGCTTATTAAAAATGTGGAATGTGGTCCGGGATTCCGCAGAAAAGATATAGTTGCCATAGTAAGTGATCATACACATGCAATTGCATTCAACCATTAATGACCACACTCAACTAACTGCTGTCTATTTATAAGTCTCTCACTGCAAAACTCAGGCTGGACAGTTGTCTCCTGGAACGGGCCATAATCTTTCTCGACAGGAATCACTTTACTTCACATGGTTCTGCAGAGCCAGACACTTCAACAACAGCCGTACGCCGACAGGGTCGAACACAGGGTTGCTGATCACCACAACACACGATGACTGTTTCTTGTCTCGACTCCGGATAAAGTCCGTCACACGATCAACACAATCAATTCACGTGGCTGCTCCACACAGTGACCTAATCACATTTGACAAGTAAACAGCGATCACTTAAAAAGAACAAGAGCAATAATAACAACTCAGCAGCGCTAACGAACACTACGATACTCCTCACAACGAGAATTAGCACTGCTCCAACTCTACTCATAGCAGTTCTTCCACATACAGTACACTGACTCCACGTGGGTACACATGCAATAACTTACTCCACTCAATACTCCAAGGCAGTACACACACACAGTACTCCTCACAATACTCCAAAACAATACACACACACAGTAGGGCTACTCCTAACTAGTGCACACACAGTACTCCATTCAGTACTCCAACAACAATCCAACATGGACGATACTCTGACACTGACCCCGGTGGGACACCCATCACACCAACATGAGAACAGCCGGCAGTACTGCCGTCCCACTCCAACTACTCCACTCGTACGCGGCTAGCCTCCTTTTATATCGCCGGTGATGGAGTACTAGAATTATCAGTGCTCAACTACGGAACATTCTCGTTTCGTTTTTGAAAAAGCACACGGAGAAAGCACAAATGGAGAGGCCACGGAATGTCCTCGGGCCGGCGGGGAGTTCCCCGGTCTGATTTATTCATCCCTTCCAGGAAATGCCGAAGGGGCTACGACAGGGCTGGCACGTAACAGTATTATAATATAATATACTATTTTTTTAAAAAAGGCAAGTTTAAATGTTATAGGGAAGGGATGTTTTATTTCGTTCTTTAATGCTGAATTGCCTCCGTTTGGAGACTTCTTCCGGACAAGTCCCGTATTACTGTGAATCCTAATGACAATATCAAGACTGCTTTATCAACCATGCTAGAAATTGTCTACCAAACAAAATGGCCGCGTAGATTTGAACTTGCATTTAGGGAGATGTTGGGTTCGAATCCCGCCGTCGGCAGCCCTGAAGATGGTTTTTGTTAGTTTTCCCATTTTCATGCCTGTCACACCAGACCGTATGTTAATTAAAGTCACGGCCACTACCTTCCCAATCTTATCCCTTTGCCATCCTTTCGTCCCGAAAACCTTCGATGTGTTAGGGTGAAATTAAACCATTAGCAAATAAAGAAACCAGAAAAGAAAAAAGAACCTGACTAAATCCTCGAATATATTTACAATCTGCTTTAAGTCGCATCAACACAGGTAGGTCTTATGGCGACGATGGGATAGGAAAGGCGTAGGAGCGAGAAGGAAGCGGCCGTGGCTTTAATTAAGGTACATCCCGAGCATTTGCCTCATGTAAAAACTGGAAACCACGGAAAACCATATTCAGGGCTGCCGACAGTGAGGTTCGAACCCACTATCTCCCGAATGCAAGCTAATGGCTACGTGACCCAAACCGCACAGCCATTTGCACGGCAACTTAAAAATTGCTTTACAGGGTAGTTTCTCTTGAAATGGTGAAGCTTTCGTCTAAAGTAATTTCTTATATTCTGTAACTATAACTGTTTGGAAATGGCACACATGCATAAGTCTGATTAGGATCAACTGAGTTATGGGAGTCCCTGTTATCTTCAGGAGTTTTTTGTAATAACATAATCATCGTCTAAGCAAATGTGTAACCCAAGCGGAGACTCATAAGGTATTATGAACGGTTGTGCTGTGTCATCTTGCAACATTCATGCTTCACCGTAGGCCGCGAGGAACAAGTGAACAGCGGGTGGCGAATATAATCTTCAAATTAAAGCGCGGCATTTTGTCAAGGGAGCTGAACTAATACCTATCAATGCCTCATAAAATGGAGGAAAGCGAAGTGACTTGTAATTAATGTATTTATTCATATTAATATTATACAATCAATTAAAAACAGAATTTCTGTCGAGACACTACAAAATATAGCCTAAAGTATTCAAGCTCTTCAGGCTTCTTTAATCGTGAAATTACTCAGTGGCGTAGATACGATTTTTCCTTACGGGGATATTAGTAATGATGATAATAATAATAATAATAATAATAATAATAATAATAATAATAATAATAATAATAATAATAATAATAGACTAATAATAATAATAATAATAATAATAATAATAATAATAATAATAATAATAATAATAATAATAATAAAGCACATTTTAAATGGACGCAGAAGTTTACCTATAGGAATAAACTCTCGAACTCGTCGTACACTTTACAGATGACCAGTCAGTGGGGGACGAAGTAGGCCTACATTGCAATATTTAAGTGGAAAAATCAAATCTACCTCCAGTCAGTGACCGGGTCAGGGATGGAATGAATGAAGCCCCAGTCTTGCGGCGAGGATAGGAAGTGTGTCGTCTGCCGAAGCCTGTCGCACTCCTCTGGGGCGATGATTAATGACTGACAGATGAAATGAAATGATAGTGGAGAATGTTGCTGGAACGAAATATGGCAGAGAAAACCAGAGTTACCCGGAGAAAAACCTGCCCTGCCTCCGCTTTGTCCAGCAGAAATCACACGTAGAGTGACCTCTCACCCAGCGGTGAGAGGCCGACGCGCTGCCGCCTGATTCACGGAGGCTCTAACATTTAAGTGACGGAAAGTACGAAAGCCATCCGGAAAGTGGTACCCGTTTGCGCAATAAAGACACAGGAGTAAATATTAACAAATATACACATTTTTATTGGAAAGACCATACTTTACACTACTTCTCCACATAATCTCCAAGCAAATTTAGGCATTTGTCATAACGTGGGACGAGTTTTTGTATTCCAGCGTCATAGTCCTCCGCCGCCAGCGTGCTGCGATACGTAGTCAAGGCTCGTTTAAGTTCTTCATCGCTGTCAAATCTTTTTCCCGCCAGAAAGCCTTTAAGCTTCGTAAAGATGAAAATCCGAAGGGGCCAAGTCCGGCCTATACGGGGGATGGTCGAAGGTTTCACACTTGAATTGCTGCAAAAGTTGTTGTGTTATCGCAGCTGCATGAGACCTGGCATTGTCATGAAGGAGAATGATGCCTGTAGACAATAGACCTCGCCGTCGATTTTGTATTTCCCGCCGTAATTTATTTAATGTTTCACAATACGCATTAGCATTAATTGTGTCTCCACGGGCCATAAAATCAATGAGCAGTACATCTCGGCGATCCCAGAAAACGGTTGCCATGAGTTTCCTGGTGGACAGAACTGTCTTGATTTTTTTTTTTTTTTTTTTTTTTTTTTTTTTTTTTTTTTTTGTGAATGAGCATGATGCCACTCCATTGACTGTCGTTTACTCTCAGGTGATGCATAACAAACCCATGTTTCGTCCCCAGTAATGATGCGAGACAGGAAAGAGTCTCCTTCATCGGAATAACGTCCCAGAAACGTCAGTGCTGCAGCCATACGCTTGGTTTTGTGCTCCTCTGTTAGCATGCGAGGGACCCACCTTGAAAAGATTTTTGAATAATGCAGATGGTCTTTGATAATTTCATGAACAATTGTTCGAGACACATTAGGAAAATGTTCACAGAGTTTATCAATTGTGACGCGCCGATCGTTCCTCACGCATTCGTCTACTTCGATCAGCAGTTGATCTGTAATGACAGATGGTCTCTCTGAACGCTCCTCGTCGTCTGTATTCCCCCTCCACAGGTTGAAGTTGCGACACCAGCGCCGAACAGACGACTCGTCCATCACATTGTCTCCATACACCTTCGTTAATTGGCGATGAATATCGCAAGGTCGAACGTTTCGTGCATTAAGAAATTTAATCACGGCCCTCACTTCACAACTGGCGGGGTTCTCAATTTGTTCAAACATTTTAAACGATCACAGACACAACACAGGCAATGCTAGCGTCAGAGCAGGCGGACAAGCCACTGACGCGGTCTGACCTTGCCCAGCGGCTACCCGAGTCGTCGGCGCTTCATGCGGCGCTAACGGGTACTACTTTCCGGATGGCCCTCGTATATTGCGAGAAGACGGTAGCACAGACACCCGAAACGTGACTCACTATTTCACGAATGAGTTAAATTATTACCGGTAATCTATATTAGTGAATTAATTCTGTGACAAGCCACAACAATATAGCGTAACACAAGTGCACAATTCTATCATTTTCAAAAAGCCCGAAAAAGTCCAAATTCAATCACTTAACAAAAGTTACAAATATATAAAATAAAACACCTTCTTTTCAAAGCCTAAGAAGTCATAAAATCAATGTGATTCATGTGAGCAAGTTCATTTATCATTTCGGCAGCTCGCAGATGAGCGCACCGGGCGAGTTGGCCGTGCGCGTAGAGGCGCGCGGCTGTGAGCTTGCATCCGGGAGATAGTAGGTTCGAATCCCACTATCGGCAGCCCTGAAAATGGTTTTCCGTGGTTTCCCATTTTCACACCAGGCAAATGCTGGGGCTGTACCTTAATTAAGGCCACGGCCGCTTCCTTCCAACTCCTAGGCCTTTCCTATCCCATCGTCGCCATAAGACCTATCTGTGTCGGTGCGACGTAAAGCACCTAGCAGATGAGCGTCCTTATGAATAGATAACATGGCAGAGCCATTTAGTCTTGTATGAGAGGATGAATTTCGCACATAGGTCTTTATCCGTTTCAGTTATCGAAAGGATCTTTCTACTGTAGATGTTGAAACTGGCAATGTGCACAATATTTCCAGTAGTTTCGAAATGTTGGGATAAATTTCAGTATCTAACTGCTGAAAGTTCTCATCTGCAGTTCTGGAAACCAAGTTCTTCATGGCCAGCCTAGATTTCCATAAACGCAACTCTGCGAATGACACTGGGTGGGAGTGAATAAAACTCTGTTACTTTCTGAAAGCTTTCTCTGTCATCATCAGTATCGGTTCTAAGTAGGCACATAAATCGACTAACAATATTTCGTGACTTAGAAATCGTACCTCTAGTTGGTTAATAAAGTAATCAGTGTAGGGACTGGAAACACTCAGTATAAAAAAATCTTCGACAGAATCCGTACGTACGTTTGTTCTGTATTTCTGCACCTTTGATATCCTGTCCATAGATTTTTCACTGCCTAATATATCTGCGATGACTTCAGATTTTCTAAATTCGTCACGCGATCGCTTTCTTACTTTCTGCAGCTCAGATATGGTATGTTCAGTAATAAACACTGCTTCCATTAGATCCACATTTTCTTTCTGGAAGATCTTAAAAAGGGGCAAGCCGTAAATAAAAATTGTCTCTGCGTGTAAATAAAACGACAATGAATTCAAAATCGACGCATTTCAGTAACAAATACGCATTTGTTCCTGCAGAATCACCCTGCGTCGTTATTTCTTCAAGCATCATACATGTATTCCAGTAACTCAATAATCGTCCAATACTACATATTTTGCCACCCAGCTCATAGTACACAGTCTCTTTAGTGATTTGGCGCTGGGTGTCGCTTGCGAATTTTTAGTAGCACTTAGTACTTCCGTTTGGGAGTGTTAAAAACATGTCTACAATTCCCAGACAGTTTTTAATAGGCTGAATTCCGCTAGCTTTTGAAATTGCAGGATTTAAGGAATGTGCGTACATTGCTTCATAATAGGTTTCCATAATTACTGCTTGGACACCATTGAATTTACCTGATATAACTGTATTTCCGGCACCATAGAATCCTTGACCAAAAATGTATTGGCAATCTAGCCTATTATTATTATTATTATTATTATTATTATTATAACAAATACATCACAAATGGGAAATATCCCGGTAGCAATGGTCACTTACAGTAGAGTGATAATGAAGTAAAGTTAACTTAATTACAACAACAACAACAACAATAACAAGAGTACAACAAGCAATTCCATGGAAAGAAAATATTACAAGAAATGCTACTAGTTTAACATTCTACATCCAGCATTTTCATATACAAATTCACATACAACTTAAGTGTTTCCAGCGCTTAACACTTACAATATTATAGGTTGAACTTAACATTACAATATAGTGATAATAAAGTGAAGTTGAACTATAACTACCCTACAAGAAGAAGAAGAAGAAGAAGAAGAAGAAGAAGAAGAAGAAGAAGAAGAAGAATACAACAAGAAATTCCATGGAAAGAAAATATGGCAAGAAATACTACTAGTTTAACTTTCTAAATTCAGTAACATTATATACAAATTCACACACAACTTAAGTATTTTCAGTACTTAACACTACGGCTTACAGTACTATAGGTTGAGCTTACTACTACCTTAACGTCACAAGTGATGATGAAGTAAAGTTAAAGGCACAATGTTTGGCTCCATGGCTAAATGGTTAGCGTGCTGGCCTTTGGTCACAGGGGTCCCGGTTTCGATTCCCGGCAGGGTCGGGAATTTTAACCATCATGGGTTAATTTCACTGGCACGGGGGTTTATGTATTGCCTTCATCATCATTTCATCCTCAACACGACGCGCAGGTCTCCTACGGGTGTCAAATCAAAAGACCTGCACCTGGCGAGCCGAAAAATTTCCACGGACACTCCCGGCACTAAAAGCCATACGCCATTTTTTAAAAGCACAATTGCCCAACAACAACAACAACAACAACAACAACAACAACAACAACAACAACAACTACAACAACAGGAGTACAACAAGCAATTCCATGGAGAGAAAATATTACAAGAAATACTACTATAGTTTGGCATTCTAAATCCAGCAGAAAATCACAAATTCAGTGTCTGTCGTTTACAGCTTTTACTTTTCACTACGCCACACTTTTGAAGACCTGTCAGAATAACCGTGGCTGCATCACGTCCTGTCAACGATTCGACCTCAAAAAATCGTAAAAAGTCTTCATGTACTGTACCCTTCCATCACTATCAACATGCTTTACCTGCTCCGTATTACATATGTCCGTTGTTTCGTATGATAGCACCGAAAAACACCTGGCTTTATTTACCCTGGAAACAACTTTATCACACCAGTCATTTATCTCCGATTTGGTTCCCCTGTGGGTAGGGCGGTAGAATAACACCCACGGTATCCCCTGCCTGTCGTAAGAGGCGACTAAAAGGGGCTCCAGAGGCTCTGAACTTTGGAGCGCGGATTGGCGACTACGGGGCCCTTAGCTGAGTCCTGGCATTGCTCCACTTGTGCCAGGCTCCTCGCTTTCATCTATCCTATCCGATCTCCCTTGGCCAACTCTTATTCTTTCCCGACCCCGACGGTATTACGTATGGAGGCCTAGGAGGGTCTTTCATTTTCACGCCCTTCGTGATCCTTGTCTTCCTTTGGCCGATACCTTCATTTTTCGAAGTGTCGTACTCCTTCCGCTTTTCTCTCTGATTAATATTATATAGCGGATGATTGCTCAGTTGTAAGTTACTTCCTCTTAAAACAATAATCACCACCACCACCACCTCTCCGTTTTGGATTGAAGGGCTAATGCACTTATTTCTTTCTCCGTGTCCCTTGAGAACAGCGCGTAGTTCATTATCTCCTAATGCTCCGTACCGAAGAATAGCACGGAAATTCCCTTCGTTTGAAGCACAGCCGATGTCACCAGAATTCTGTCGCTACTACGGGGACCCCTGAGAGCGATTTCCTGCCTACCACATAAGATAACACCTTCAGCTGTTGGTTCCAGGTTTCTTCCGTTACTTTCTTTACCCTGCCTTGATCTAATTTGTTAATAATGGATGATGTCTCACTTTTTTATCACCTTGAGAAAATTATCTGAAGTTGCTAAGCTATCTACAGTCAAACCTCGATATCTCGAACCACCATTACTCGAATTTTCAGTATCTCGAAGTAACTTAAATTTCCCGGCCGTTTGTCCTATTCTTCACGTGTATTTATTTCTCTATTACTCGAAATTCGGTTAAACGAATTTCTCGATTTCTTGAAGCAAACGTTTACTCCTTTGAAGCAAAAAATACTCTGTAACTGGAATTTTGTGCAACATTAACTGTGCAATACGGCATTTGTGGTTTGTGAGGAACAGTTAACAAACAAAGAAAGGTTTACAGTGATGCTGGGAGCTAATATGACGGGAGCTGAAAAACTAAAACTTCTAATGATAGGAAAATCGGCGAAGCCTCGCTGTTTCTCAGGTGTGAAGTAATTACCGGTCGCATACGAAAGCAATCCCCGAAGACGCGGATGACAAGCACCATTTACGAATCTCGGCACGTTGTATTGACGAGAAGTTTCAACGTGAAGGGAGGAGAGTTTAACAGTAACAAACAGAAGAGACTAATTTTCCAAAGGCGTTAACGGAGGTATGTTTCTCGTTTCACTACTATATGTACTGTATCCTGTTTTCAAAAAAGTTACTATAATAAAGGTTATAATTAAAGTGATTCTGTAAAATAGAGTTTGTTTGTACATTTTAAAATACCGTTAAAAGTACTGTATTCAGTATAAGCCCGTAGATACATATGATTCAATTATGTACTATACATGCTCAAAAACGGTATTCTCTATATCCCGAAATGTCGATAAGTGGAAATAAAATTTAGCTCCCAAGGTGACTCGAGATATCAAGGTTCCACTGTATATGATATTTTGTTTCATAATTGTCTATATACTTCTTTCGCTTTCTTCCAATTGTCAAATTTACATTTCACTAGTTGACCCAAGGGCTGGTTTCCTATTCCATCAGAATGTGCAAAAATAACTTGCAATTTGCAAAAAGCTCCCGTAACCAATTCGGAATATGTTAACCATTCAAATTCTTCCAGACATCCTTTTCGGAATCTGAGTTCCCTGTCTTTCAATATATCTAATAAAGGAAATTAACAGTTGTTTGGAGGAACCCACAAATTTTCTAATACCGTATTTGTATTTGTTCTTTCGCGGTTAATTTTTGGTCCACAGATGAATATATGTCACGTGTTGTAATTTAGAGATGGCTTGTCATCATTGGTAGCTGAATTCCAATTTTCGCGGTCAATATTTTTTACAACCACATCCCCTACCCCTACGCTCGTGCAAGATTTCTTTATATTACACCGGAGCTTCTTCACTGCCATTATCATCTGGATGTTTTGGCTTAAAAATCCAGTCAACTTGCTTTGAGACATAATCACACAACTTAGGTTTGTGATTCAAGGGAAGATTGATGGGAAAAGATCTGTGAGAAGACGGAGAAATTCCTGGTTGAAAGACTGCGGCTGTGGTATGGACATACGTCGATAGAAATCTTCCGTGCTGCCGTTTCGCGTGTAATCATAATCAATTGGATCGCCAACCTTCGTAGGGAGACGGCGTCACAAGAAGAAGAAGAAGAAGAAAAGAAGAAGAAGAAGAAGAAGAAGAAGGTTTGAGAGAAATACTACCGGTACGCTATGACGATATTTACAGACACACAGACGCACAAAGTATTCATGTTATTATAAAAGGCACAGATACGGTATTAAAAACCACACGCACTCACTCAGTAACATCAGTTACATGTATTTCCACATTAGACATTGTATGTAAGTAGAAAAGAAATAAATACACGGGCACACAGAACTGCGCATGGCTCATGGAATATAAGAACACTTGCACCAACTCGCAAAGAGCAGTTCCACAAACAGGGAGTCAACAGTCATGTAAGGATGACTTGGACAATGGTCATTATCACTCTCAAAGTTAAGGAGGCTATTTCTGTCATAGTTGGGAAAACCAAGTTTAAAAATAAACATACCTAACAGTAAACAGAGAAGGAAGAGGCGCGACATCCCGGCAGGGGTGTTCAATTTCCTGCTACGTCCTCCGTCGCACCTCATGCATTTAGGGGAGTTAGATTGTTGCCTCAGAAAATGCCCCCGTACAAAAACTCAGTAAAAATAATAATAAATGCATCTATTTATAGTAATGATTGCAAGTGTCTCACTGGGAGGGGGGAATATATCCCTCTTATTCCCCCCTTATCTCCGCCACTGAAATTACTAACTGACGAGTCCACCGCCACACTGTACAGTGGGCCAGAATGCAATTCTAGTGGGACAAAAATACTTAACATAAAATACAGTTTGAAAAGGTACTAGAGGGCGAACATAATTAATAGCACAAATTGAAACAGCTGTAAGTACACGATACTAGAAACAAAAATGTCTTAGTAAGCATGGGTCCTCAGACGAGCCGTTTGCGAGATAATTTAGAATTTATGGTTTCCAACCACCACTGACTCGATTGTGTAAACGTCATCCTAGTTAGGAAAAGGTACCAATAAAACATTAAGAAAAGTTATTAGATTCTTTGATAGAACTGCATTTGTTTTCAATGAGCAAGAAAACAGTCTTATTTAGTATATTACAATCACTGTACAGTGCACTTACTCGTAGTTAAAGGAAATGCTCTAAGCTATTGGTATTGCAGGAACGGAATTTAAAAATTAACACTTAAAATGTAGCCTAATGATTTGTAAAAATGGAAATAAATTAAAGAATGGAAGGTGGTGGTTAGAAGACGTAGAAGTTGAAGTGATTAATAAAATAGAATACTTAAGTATTACCGTATATAACATCATATAGGATGTGGAAGCAAGAAATAAGACGTTCTCTATCTAGCATGCTATGTTTGGAACGGAAGACGCCAAATACTGAATATAAGCTAGATACAAATATTTATAATGCTCTTGTGATATCAAGAACACTGTGTATGGCAAAAATATGGAGTATTGAAGTAGATAAAAATAACTAGGCTACATGTAATTGGTAATAAAGTTTGCAAAATATAATGGGTCTACCAGAATGTTCAGCTAATAGCGGAGTTAGAATAATACTAGCTGATGTACCCGGGCTTCGCTACGGGATTCTCAGAAAGACTGGCTTTGTGGTTTTCCTAACTGAAGTCAACCCAGGTCATTACAAAAACGTCAGTAGGAATGTAGCGATTAAAAGCAATGTTATAAAATGCTCGATCAAATGAAAAACTGCACATTTTCTCAATTTAAATAACAGTGCCGATCTAACAGTCCAAAGTTCCAGAGCTGGAATGACCAGGCCGCAGACAGCCGTGAACACTCCCTTGCCATTATTCTGTTAAATATGCACATTGCTCATTCCAATCAGTGCCTCAGAGTAGGGATTGAATAGCTCGAATGCTTTGATGAACCAGTGTGTTACGTACCAGTAGTATCAGAAAAAATATGAACCAGAGGAATGGCATGTTACAGAAGAAAGTTATCTGACTCCCCAGATACTTCCCACCAATATTCAGGCAGGCTGTTACACTCAGTACGACCGGGCGAGTTGGCCGTGTGGTTAGGGGCGCGCAGCTGTGAGCTTGCATCCGGGAAATCGTGGATTCGAACCCCACTGTCGGCAGCCCTGAAGACGGTATTGCGTGGTTTCCCATTTTCACACCCGGTAAATGTTCGGGCTGTACGATAATTAAGGTCAAGGCCACTTCCTTCACACTCCTAGTTCTTTCCTATTCCGTCGTCGCCATAAGACCTATCTGTTTCGGTGCGATGTAAAGCAAGTTTTAAAAAAATACTCGGTAAGCAGCGGTAATCCTACCTATCGGAGATGAGTGGCAACAGAAACACAAAGCACATCACAACAAACAATGGTCAATGTGATGTTATTGTTGATCAATTTTATGAGCTTTCTATATTCTGGCCCTTCACATTCAGTTTTCCTTCAACTCTGCGATATTAGGGCGTGTTATAAAATTATTTGTAGCGTAGACGGTAGATCCTCCGACATTACATACCAATTTTCATGAAATTCTATATACGTATTTTCTTATGACTCGGCGCTGATATGGACTTAGTACGGTAACAAAAATCCAAATTTATGAATATGTCTGTGATCATAGCCGGTACGGTAACAATGTATAAGACATACATGATCGGAAATTTAATACTATATAACTTCAGTTATGTAGTATTTATCGATACGACCACTAATAACAAATATTTAAGAATTAAATTGAAGGCCTTCCCCTAAACTACCATTTCACTCAGCATGAATAAAATTATTTATAGTCCAGATTATAACGACTTATTCCTTGAATTTGCATACTCATTTTCATTAAGATATGACCACTAATAATATAAATATTTGAGAACTAAAATTTATGCCTTCCCTTTGAAGGCCTTCCCCTAAACTACCATTTCACTCAGCATCAATAAAATTATTTATAGCCCAGATTATAACGACTTATTCCTTGAATTTGCATACTCATTTTCATTAAGATATGACCACTAATAATATAAATATTTTAGAATTAAAATTTATGCCTTCCCTTAAACTATCCTTCTTCTCAGCCTGAGTACAATTATGTATAGTCTAGATTGTAGTGACTGCCTACTGACTTCCATGAAGATACGACCACTAATAACATCAATTACAATTATTTATGACTTAGATTGTAGCGACTTTTTCCTCGACTTCGCATACCGATTTTTATTACGATAGGACCATTAATAACAAGAATATTTGAGAATTAAGTGTTAGGCCTCCCCCTAAACTACCATTCTACTCAGCGTGAGTACAATTATTTATAGCCTATATTGCAGCGACTTATTCCTCGACTTTGTCTACCGATTTTCATTAAGATACGACCACTAATAACATAAATATATGAGAATTAAATGTTAGGCATTCCCCTAAAGTACCATTTCACTCCACGTGAATAAAGTTATCTAAGACCTAGATTGTAGCGACTTATTCCCCGACTTTGCATACCGATTTTCATTAAATTCTCGTGATGCGTGCACAGACAGACAGACAGACAGACAGACAGACAGACAGACAGACAGACAGACAGACAGACAGACAGACAGACAGACAGACAGACAGACAGACAGACATTACGGAAGATTAAAAAGTGCATGTCCTTGTTACTGTGCACACTACTGATACACAAATACCATATTTTTAAAATTATGAGCAATGTACAGACAAAACCCTCATTTTATATATTGAACCAAATAGTTCGTGGTAAGAGAAAATTTATATTTAACGCATCAGAAATGTGGTATCAGGGAGTCGAATTTAGAAAGGCGCGAAGAAGTAGCCTGGAGCGCAAGAGGGGCAGAACAAGCCAGGACGGGCGCGGCCCGCTGTGAAAGTGAGCATGGAAATCGCATGTAAATGATGAAGAGACTCGTATACAGTTAGGGGAACCACATGTGACACCCTGATAAGAAGAAAGGCGGCAGAAAGCAGGTCTGGCAAGTTATGAAACGAGGAGAATATTTTCGCTGATGGATGAAATCCAGCGAAACGAAAACTACAGAAAAATTACCATAATTTTATGAGTGCTATGAATTGATTTGTGGTATTAAGTCATTGCCTTCCATTATTCAACTTACGCGAGACAAGCGTGGGAACGAAACTCTTCTCTGCACAAAGAAGTGAAGTGTGTATCTTGGTGAGTCCCTGGCGTGACGTCTCTGTCTGGACCAATAAATAGAGCGTGCTAAGTTGAGAGGGCGTCATTGGTGTGTTCAGTCTTGCGTTGTGGAAAGTAGCCACGTAGGAGGCTGCGTCGTGAATTTGCACACTACAAAAAGACTCTGTTTTAGAAGAAATAAGTCAAACATTTAATAATTATGTTCGGTGGCAATAACCAGTACCCCAACCAGGAAGGGAACAATTAATGGACCTCAACTAAGAGTTCGTGTGCGGTTGAGCACTTAGAATTTTCATTAAATAACATGAGAATAATTGGGCAGTACTTTCAGCCTTAACGTGGAAGAGAAAGAAATAGCAGTGATCGGAGTGCGCCAGCAGACGTTTAACTGTATGTCTAATTGCAGTTAGTGCGGTACGGAGCTACGACAAGAGCTGCCAATAGCACGAGACCGTCCAACACTCATTAGTCAAGTAGACGGCATCGCGTCAAATAGGCGGCGTCGCGTCAAGAGAGACGGCGTCGTGTCAAGTAGACAGCATCGCGTCAAGCGAGACGGCATTGCAATGAATCAACCCCAGGAGATGAACCGAGGACCAGGACGTCAATAGAGTGATATTGGGCTAAGTCCAATAACTGAGTTTCTTCATGGGAGAGCCGTGAGGTCACCATGGCAAGATAAGTTTGAACAGATTTTATTAGCATGCGACCAGTTAGCTTCGCATATATTTTTTGTATATCATCTTTTATTAAGCCCCTATGGCAATCATGAATTTTATTCAGGGCTTTGTATGTGTAGGAAGTACAGTAGCTTTGTATCTTTGTTTATTGGTAATGAGGGATTTATGTTGGATTTAGTTTGGATTCAGTGTCAGTAATGTTATTTCTTTGGGTTATATTTTATATAAGTTTTGCGGAGCTAGGATATTTCAAATATAAAGGACATAGATGCCTTGTAACGTCGAGTGGGAGACCCTTAATGGAAGACCGGGCAACCTTAGAATTGGGTCTGCATGTTATAAGTTTGTGCATGAATTTCACAGCTGCAGAAGAGGCTGAGGGTCATGTATCCTCAACATTGTATTAAAGAGTGTCATCCATATGTTACCGGCGAGTTTTCTCATGAATGTGCACATGGCTTTCAACTAGGAGCTGTTGTATAAGAGACGTAATGCACGGATGATATTTCGTTTGGTTTGAATGGCCTGAAATAAGGTCCGACATATAAGCCTAATTATGAGTCTGAGGAAAGTGACTTATATTAGAAGTAATGATTTGTTATATTATAGGAAGGCTGAGAGCACCTGCAGTAAGCCCACACTTTGAAGGGATGAATGTTTACCCAGCTGACAGCACAGTGGAATGTGGCGAGAGGCCGGTCAGCCACGTGACATATCCCAGTTGTGTGAAGGACTTGACCGTGTAGCGGAAACGTCAGATGACGTAATATTTTGTTTGGACCCGAGGGACAGGCAACCTTGCCACCCCTATCTCACCAAGGAAGGTCAATGCTCTCACCCGTATAAGACGACGGAGGGAGACCTACGTTACCGAGCCCGCAAGATGAGTGTATTTCCTTGTAAATTTCGTTTCAGGTGCGGTGGCATTTGTGATTTGCGCCGTGTCATTTTTGTTGTGTCTTGATTCTTTCAGTGTTTGTCATTTGATTGTGTTTTGTTAGAAGGGTAGGACGCATGCTTGTAAGAGGTCGCGAATTCAATTCTCGTCCGTGAAAATGAGCGCGGGCTCATCTTAACTTCAGTGCTTTTTGGGGAGTAATATGTAGTCCTATATTTGTATTTTTATCCCAGTTTAAGAGAATATTGTTAAATTTAATTTCTTTATGTGCGAAGAATTTCTGTTCCTAATCTCGTGCAATAGGGCCTTCAATTACGAAGATTACTCTGTAAAATCTCTTCGAACTTATCAGGATGTAAATAAGTGTTTATGTAATATTCGAACGGTTTCCGAAGCGATTATTTGATAATGTTGCCACTTCGTGTGTATTTTATGTGTATATGTGTATAAATTCATAAGATTATTAATGTTATTTTATCCGATTCTTATGTTTTCTATCATTAAAGTTTCGTTTGTGAAAATCTTATCCTCATTCATTTACACAATCGCGATCTCTGTCCTATTATATCATTGGGTTTTCTTTTAGTTTATTTGATCATGTCATCGAACGTCCGCGTGCTTGCCGCCGACTATCCAGGTAAGAAGAGGACAGAAATCATTTGTTAAGATGTGCCTTCTCACTCTATGACCCACCTTTTAATTTATAATTGGCCCAGTAATGTACAATATATAGATGTGAGGATATAAGTATACAAGCAGATATAGCTAGAAAGGTAATAAAACATTGGTTGAGATTAAGAAGAGGAAATATTGAAGTCAGCATGCGAACACCAGATGAAACATTTAAGTGATGATTGTTGGCTAACGAAAGTTAAAAGTGTGCTTGATAGAATAGGACTGGGAGAATACTGGGATAAAGAGATTCAGAACAAAGATAAGAACTTGTTCAAGAACGTAACAATTAGAGTGAAAGCTATTGAGAACCAAATGATTATGGCAGAATGTAAGACTAAAAGGATGTTTTCTGAATTATGTGATATTATCCAAAATATGTTATTAAAGAAAGAAATGCTTCCAAAGAGGAAAGTAAGAAGTACGTATGATATGGTGGCTAATGGAGCTGTATAAGAATAAGGGTCAGAGGGAGAAACATGGCGAGAACCGTTGTTTACTTTGTGGGGAAATAATGGAAGAAGCGCATCTATTGAGAATTTGTAGGGAGACGGATGCAATCAGAGTAAAATATCTAGGTAGGGAATATAAAGCAAAAATAGAAAGTCTGAAAGAAATCTACACATTTGTTAAAATATTAAATAAAGAATGGATTGCACCGAGATTAAACGCATTTGTTTTTTATTTTAAAAAGTACAGCATGTGGCAAAAGGAAATGAGATAAATAAACTGAGCATTAACGAAAATAATGATGGATAAAGGACATGTTTGTGTTACATGTCATTTTATTACATCTAGGAAAAAAGAAATAAAGGGGGGACGGATGTAATTACTAGTAAGTTTAAGTATAATATTAATTGTAGTAGTAGTAGATAAATTGTTGTATTTCGTTGTCGTTATATTTCTTCCTTAATTTAATTATTAAATTGCATGTGAATTTGAATTATAACATCCGTTCGTTCATTCATTCATGAAGCTCTCTCGCCAGGTTGGTAGTTATCCGTGACTGGGAGAGAGGCCTTTCTTTCCCCTGTATTTTCATGCAAGCAGGAATTCATCCAATTCAAACATTCATTCATTCACTCATTTATGCATGCATTCATTCATTCATTCATTCATTCATTCATTCATTCATTCATTCATTCATTCATTCAGTCAGTCAGTCAGTCAGTCAGTCATTCGTTCATTCATTCATTCATCCACAATGGAATGTTCTCTCCTTACCTGTTGCTGTTCCGTAGCGGTTGGCTGAGAGTATTCATTCAATTCATTTCATTCAATCAATCACTCATTCACCAATGAATGCTATCTCCCCAGCTGGTGGTTTTCCGTGACCGGGAAAGAAGAGTGTTTTTCATTAATGCATACGTGAATACAATTCAATCATGAAATCATTCATTCATCAATTCATGCATTAATTCATTGATTCAGTTCATTTAAAACGTGCGTTGTAGTTGTAGGATAATTCCGTAAAGACTTGTGATACAAAAGTTAGCAATAATTCAACTTATAAATGTTAAGATACATGTTGTCATAGATTGTACTGTAATTATAACACGGTTAACAACTAGAACAAAAATTAATTACATAAATGCATTTAGAACTACAGTTTAGAGATTGGATGTAAATAGTTAATAGGTTTAATTGTAATAGTAGATGATAAGCAAATTGTAAAACGGAAAAGAAATGTGTATGTATCAAATCAAAATTTGGATTACAATAAATGATTACTCTCTCCCTAGTTTCAGGTGATCCGAAACTGGAGGATTGCATGACCTATACATTATTTAAGAAGCACACTAGAAAAATGAGGTGTGATGTAGTTCCTGTTGCTTTCTTCACTGAACAAGAAGGTGTCGTTGCATATCAGTCTACCAAGCCCACTGAAACGCATACATCAACTGACCCTATGACTGACAATTTTACACTATTCGTCAGAGGAACTGGCTGTTTAAGAAGAAGCCTTATTAGTACTGGAGATGCTCAAATATGCTGGGCACGTGTCGGTAGATTTACTGGTACATAAAGGAGCTCGTGCAGGACAAAATTTCAGCGCCTTGGCGACTCCACATTTAGTGGGAGGTATAATTATTTTTTATTATTATTATTATTATTATTATTATTATTATTATTATTATTATTATTAAATTAAAACACTATCTGTTTATCGATCTACTTTAATTCAGGATGATCCAATAAATACACACACACAATTATATTCAACCATGAATGACCACACTCCACTAACTGCTGTCTATTTACAAGCAGCAGGACTCTCATAGTAGGACTCCAGCGGTGCAGTCTTTCTCTGGAACGGGCTACGATCCTTATTGAAAGGCTTCACTTTACTTTCACTTTGTTACTCACGCCCAGCCCCTCGAAAAGTAGTCGCACGCCGAAAGTCACAAACACAGGGCTCCTGATCACCACAACACACGACGACTCTTCCTTGGCTCGACTCCAGGGAAAGTCCGTCACTCACACAATCTACACAGTCAATTCACGTGGCTGCTCCACACAGTGAACTACTCACAACTGACAAGTAAACAGAGGTCACATAACAACAACAACTCAACAGCGCTAACGAGCACTACGATACTCCTCACAAAAACGGCATTTAGCACTGCTCCATATCTTCCCACACACACACTGACTTCACGTTGGTCTACAGTTCACGGTAGGTCTAGCGCACACACACACACACACACACACACACACATACACACACTACTCCACTGAGTACCCCAAGGCAGTACGCACACAGTACACCAACAACGCTTCAACACGGCGATACACCGACACTGATCCCGGTGGAACACCCACCACACCTACACTGACAACAGCCAGCACTACTGCCGTCCCACTCCAGCTCAACCAACACCTCCTAGATGAAATGGCGTATGGCTTTTAGTGCCGGGAGTGTCCGAGGACAAGTTCGGCTCGCCAGGTGCAGGTCTTTTGATTTGACTCCCGTAGGCGACCTGCGTGTCGTTATGAGGATGAAATAATTATGAAGACGACACATACACCCAGCCCCTGTGCCAGCGAAATTAGCCAATTAAGGTTAAAATACCCGACCCTGCCGGGAATCGAACCCGGGACCCATGTGACCAAAGGCCAGCATGCTAACCATTTAGCCATGGATCCAGACACCTCCTAGATAATAAGGCCTAACAACAACGTGGTGACGTCACGCTAAGGAGGCGATGGCAATGCAGAGAAACGTGGAACATGGTTAAACACAGACATGATTTTAATATTTTTTGCCAATGGAATAATTTATTTACTAACAAATTGCGTTTAAATTTTAAAGGATATTGAATTGTACTGTCGTTATTACCGTATTTTAGTGACTCTGCCATTAAAGATAAACAGCAAACAGTTGTAAAACACGACAGCATTTTGCAATGTTAACTTTCTTAGGCCGAATTGCTAACAGCACAATAGGATGTTACAAACATATTTCAATTTAAATAGGCACTAAATAGGCATTACATGATCTTAAATGAAAACTAGCACGTATAATATTAGCATAGGCCTAACATCTAAGCTTGTATAGCATCACTGGCAGTACTTGCACATGAGCCTACAGTTTTTCCTCCGTTGAAGTTCATGTAAGTTTATGGTTTAATGAGAATTTCACCTACCATCGATGTTACCAATTTGTCATTCTCCTCGAAACCTTGAACTTTATGTTTTATGAATTCCAGAAAGTATGTGCGTTTCTGTCCTAATATTGGACTACCATTCAGACTGGACCTACTCTTTTAAAAGTATTGACATATGGCAACATTAAATTGCTACTATGTCTCATAAATTTGTAAAAATCGCACGGCGCAACAGCCCTGAAGGGCTCAGCTCAGCCCGAAGTCCTGCAGATTACGAGGTGTCTTGTGTTCGGCCCCACGAATCCTCTCGGCCGTTATTCTTGGCTTTCTAGACCGGGGCCGCTATTTCACCGTCAGTTAGCTCGCAAATGTAATCACGTATGCTGAGTGGACCTCGAACCAGCCCTCAGATCTAGGTAAAAATCCCTGACTTGGCCGGGAATAGGACCCGGGCCCCCCGGGTAAGAGGCAGGCATTATATCCCTTCACCACGGGGTCGGCCATAAATTTGTAAACATTAGGAGAGATATGCGACAGAAGGTTGAACAAATAACAAGAAAATCATACACATACTCCTTTATGAACTAATAATAATGTTATTTGTTTTACGTCCCACTAACTACTCTTTTACGGTTTTCGGAGACGCCGAGGTGCCGGAATTTAGTCCCGCAGAAGTTCTTTTACGTGCCAGTAAATCTACCGACACGAGGCTGACGTATTTGAGCACCTTCAAATACCACCGGACGGAGCCAGGATCGAACCTGCCAAGTTGGGGTCAGAAGGCCAGTGCCTTAACCTTCTGAGCCACTTAGCCCGGCTTTATGAACAAAGAAATGTTTTAACTGTGACTATTAAATTAGTTGTGAGAACATCATCCTCGGTGTTCAATTCACCAACTAGGACTGGAATTACCGAGCTCGATAGCTGCAGTCGCTTAAGTGCGGCCAGTATCCAGTATTCGGGAGATAGTAGGTTCGAACCCCACTGTCGGCAGCCCTGAAAATGGCTTTCCGTGGTTTCCCATTTTCACACCAGGCAAATGCTGGAGCTGTTCCTTAATTAAGGCCACAGCCGCTTCCTTCCCACTCCCAGCCCTTCCCTGTCCCATCGTCGCCATAAGACCTATCTGAGTCGGTGCGACGTAAAGCAACTAGCAAAAAAAAAAAAAAAAAAAAAAATATCTTTCTACACATTGTTACACTCATTCCTTGCAATGCAGCTATGATGTTTTGTAACTAAAGAATATACCGCGTTTGTATTACTAATTTTGTTCACATATACATTAGAAATATTTTATACTTTAATAAAACCCGTTTAGAATAAAGGCCATGTCCTATTAGATGATCAAATATGCTATGCAGTATGGTTGCCTTGATGTATCGACATACAGAAAAAATACTTACGTTCCCTTCATCACAGTACAACAACCATCAGGTAACAACATGTTTATTGTACTTTTCAGCTGTGTATGATTGTTGATTGCAATTCTGTCTGTCTATGAGGTACGGTTGCTAATACTATCTTCAATGGCTCTGTTTATTGCTCCTCTTTCTGTTCTACTTTTTCGCCTGGTTCATCTCTTAACCTGCTAGACTGTGACGATAAAATAAATATGATGGGCAGTTGGGAAAGATATAAGGCACTGCAGTCTCTGACAGTCATGGTCTTGGAAGAGGAGTAGTTTAAAGTTTTCACTGAGGATCAGTACCAGTTACTTCCCATAAAATATCACCGACTTTGAAATGTCTGTGGCATACCTGTAAAATAATGTATCACCGTAAGCGAAATTCGTGCATTTACAGAGTGAATCGGTCTACATCAGCAGCTCTTGTAGGTGGTATGTTTTAATGGTATAATAAAAAAATAATACCGTTGAAATAATGTATTACATTATTGTGAGCTAACATAACCTTATATCATTGAGGAGTAAATATGCCTACATATCACCAGCTGTTGCGTATAGTTAAATATGCCATAGGCCTATGCTCATTATGATTGTATGAGAATGTAGCCTAATAATAATAGTTACTCACCATTGAACTATTAGTAAACCTGTAGTCTTGTCTTGGAATTGCACGTAAACATATCTGCCGCATAACCTCGTCTTTCGGAAACTTAATACATGCACTTCGTTATCACTGTCGTAATTCTCCTTACAGTTGAGTACGCAACACATCAGTACCATTACGTACAACGGTATTAGCAATTGGCACCATTAAACGAATTAAAACTCTTCTAATTTCAGCGTTACATGGCCAAACTCATTGCTGTGTTATTACTGAAAAGGTTCAAGCTTGCCTCCCGATGCTGCCGTCACAGTATATTCCCAGAACGGTTGTGAGGCCTTATATCTAGGTGGTGTTGGCTCAACTCGTTCGCGGCTAGCCTTTTTATATTTTGGTGATAGAGTACTGGAAAAGCCTCCGTGGCTCAGACGGCAGCGCGTCGGCCTCTTACCGCTGGATACCGTGGTTCAAATTCCGGTCACTCCATGTGAGATTTGTGTTGAACAAAGCGGAGGCGAGACAGGGTTTTCTCCGGGTACTCCGGTTTTCCCTGTCATCTTTCATTCCAACAACACTCTCCATTCTCATTTCATAGCATCTATCAGTCATTAATAAAATCACTTTGGGAGTGGCGACCCCATCGTACTAATAGCCTATATCTGCTTCATTCATTCCATCCCTGACCCGGTCAATGACTGGAAAACAGGTTGTAGGTTTTCATTTTCAGTACTTGAATCTTCGGCTAGAGAGGGATATTCTCGTTTCCATTTCCAGAAGGCCATGGGAAAACCAGAGGAAAGCACAATAAAATGAGAGGCCGCGGCATATCCTTGGGCCGGCTGGGAGGAAATACCGAAGGGGGCTACGACAGGGCTGGAACGTAACATTATTATTATTATTATTATTATTATTATTATTATTATTATTATTATTATTCAAACAACGGCAGCAAGCAAGTCAGTTAATATATATAGAATAAAATGTTGCTTTTCCCCATATGTTTTGTCTATAAGTTAATAGGATTAAAGTTTTTCGCCATCTTCTTAAACATTTTTTTTTATAACCAACTATCCTTTACAGATGACCATCTACGCAACTTTTTCTTCTTATCAAGACTATCCAATTTCTGAAATATTTAGTGATATCAGTTCTACCAAATGACACAGGATGGAATTAGGAGAGCCTTGTTGGAATAGGCCTAACCATTAAATATCCCTTTAGTCATCAACTACATGTTGTATAATGTAAGAACTGTAGATTCCCTTCACTTTTCACATACCTGGACCCCCGGTGTTACAAACTACTAATGCTAGTACATGAAATTTATTCTGTGGTATTGTTAGTGTAGTTCTTGGACAAATCCAATTATTTTTAAGAGATACAAAAGAAAACTTGCAAAGTCAATAATGTTGGACATACATCTGAATTTCTTAGCAAGTTAGTCACCATATTCGTTTTGTTATTCCTCCTAGGTTTTCTTATCCCGGATGGTACGAAATGTTATTCCTACATGCTTTTATTGACGTCAGAAAAGTTGGATGGCGCAGCCACGCGGTAGAATGTTGAAGCTGCAACATAGTGACTGGTGAGGTTTATTTACATGGCGAAGCATTGACGTCGTGATGGAAACAGAAAGAAAATTGTCAAATTTGAGGAGGTACTACTCTGTATACGGTTGCAAATCGTATAAAACGGATGCGAAATCTCTTCACTACTTTGCTGTACAAAAAGTTCAGAGAGAAGGATGGGCTTCCGCGCTGTCAGTCGGAAAACGCGTTACGCGATACATGACAGTGTGCAGTCTGCATTCTCGTGAAGACGACGACTTTCCACAGCGTAGGTACCGGTACTGTTTATTGTACTCATTGGTAGTTATTGTCGCTAATTTGTATTCACAAAGATTTAGCTACAACAAAAATACTGATAAACTTGTAGCCTAATACTTCTGTGCCGCACATAGAATGTAACCGCTCTTTGTAAACTTCTTCATATGTGTAACAACAGACAGTAAATTAACTATCTACATGTGTGTAATATCTTAACTGGTAGTAATTAAGCACTGCATTTAAATTGCCTATAAAATACTTCTATCAATGAAAGAAAAATATGTAGTATTTTGCCATAATTAATTAGCTTTTATTCCTATTCGTTTTACGTCACACCGGCACAGATAGGTCTTATGGCGAAGATGGGACAAGAAAGGTCTAGGAATGGGAAGGAAGCGGCCGTGGCTTTAATTAAGGTACAGCCCCAGCATTTGCCTGGTATGAAAATGGGAAACCACGGAAAATCATCTTCAGGGCTGTCGACAGTGGGGTTCGAACCCACTATCTCCCGGATGCGAGCTCACAGCTGCACGCTCGTAACCGCATGGCCAGCTCGCCCGGTCGTCATAAATTAGAAGCCATAACCTAATTATTCGGTAGAATTATACAAACCAAGTATTCTTCAACCCCAAACAGCTGTGACTGTAGAGGTTATAGTACTCTTAAAGTATAATTTTCAAACTTTGCTCTGCGTGTTCTGTAGGTAGTAATACTTTTTATACTTATTATTGTCGGTTCTAAGTTCTAACTTTTGTGCTGATCGTAAAAATGGAAGAATATTAAGATTAGGATGTGGGCTGTTCCAACACAAGCCTGTATAAAGCCTAGGATTTATTTGCTTTACAACATTTACTTAGTAGAATTATTATTTTATTTCTTCCCCAAGATTACAGTTTACAAGACAGCTAACTCCCCCGTCACCTGGCTAAGGCTTTGGCATGGACCAAATCAAGAAGAAATTACTCCATAACCTCTAATAGTGGAAAAATACAGTAGCTTAACTGTTAAGGTGAATTAGTGTGTCAACGGTGGCATTTCTCTGACAAACCCGCTTTACATGTACAGTTGCACTTCACATTTTCACACCCTTTGTTCAAGACAACATTAACTTTGTGGGGTTTTGAATCGATGTGGGATGATTGTAAACACAACGCTACAACACCAGTTTCATCTTCTGTTTCAAACTTTTTACCTACACATATCAAGTAATTACGCTTGAATATTTCTTCCCCTTCCACTAATGGACGCGTGAAATCTCCGACAACTCTCAACAGTTGCGCACACGACACCAAAGGCATTTTGAACACTTAATAAATCCCACAGACCCACACCCGATCACTGTCGTGTTTATTTCCCGTCACTATCTCGCCGCCATATTGGAAACAGCTGACCGTAAGCTCCTCCCCCGTTTCGGACGTCAATACCACCCTTGTAATAGAAGCGCTATAAGTAACAACCTTTCTCAATACTGTAAGCCCGATGCTTGTGATTATATTAAGACTAACATAATAAATTACATGTAGGCCTACAGCTCCAGCATTTGCCTGGTGTGAAAATGGAAACCACGGAGAACTATCTTCAGGTCTGCCGAAAGCGGGGTTCGAACCTACTATCTCCCGCATGCAAGCTCACAGCTGCGCGCCCCTAACCGCACGGCCAACTCCCTCGATGTGAATCTTTTGTGAATGAATGGAGAGCATTTGGCTTTATTCCTCATTTTATATGTAGTATTATGTGCCACCAGCTCTCTGTGCCGAGGCGTATTTAAACATTTAAAGATGGCGATGGACTGATGGTATCTTTTGTTTGTGCAGGTCCGGTATCAGTTCGGATGTCTGGACGTCGTCCAGGAGCTGAGTGGCTCACGTACAGTCCGCCAATGTAACTGGGTGCGCTTCTTGGCGGGGACTGACCACATCAATGACGAGACCAACATGGTGGCACGGCGACAAGATGGCCACGCCGTGTTCGAGGCCCTCCGCTGGATTCCAGCTCACACCAAACTCGTGGCGTGCTTCCAGGAGATGGACGACTCGCCTGCACAAGGTGAGGCTCTTTTTTAAAAGTGATGCACTCTTATAGCCAAGTGAACTATTATAGGACAGTCGAGTACATGGAATATTTTCAGTATAAGAAACAATGGTTTATGTTGATAATGAAATGTTTCAATTCCTCTGTCACGCCCAGTGTCAACCCTTATCTAGTTCTAGCAATTCCCTTGTGTTCACTGCCAGTTTATCCTAGCCTTTGTTCGTGTTCGGCAGATACAAGTTTAGTCTAAAAGGGTCAATATAGCTAAAAGGTTAAGTTATAACAACAATTGGGTTCCACAGAAGTTCCCGTTTCATCCATGGCTATGACGATATGGGTGGTGTTGAGAAATGACATTCGGAGCATGACTAATGCGACAGGATGTTAAGGAATGTGCTACTAATAGCCTGATCATAGGCCTACTGTGATAGCACGTTCCGACCCAGTAAGGAAAGCAATGGCAGACTACCTCACTCCTCATTTTGTCTAGTAGGCCTACACCTCATTTTAGCGCTGCCATTACTTTCGCTATAACCCCATAAACTCTGGTAGTTCTATTTGAGGATCCAATCAGCCTCCAGGATGATGACCGTATTGTTGTTGTTTGAGTCATCAGTACATAGACTGGTTCGATGCAACTCTCCATGCCACCCCATTTATACGTAACTATTGCATACTACATCTACTCTAATCCGCTTGCCATATTCATACCTTGGTCTATCCCTACCATTCTTACCACCTACACTTCCTTCAGAAACCAACTGAACAAGTCCTGGGTGTCTTTAAGATGTGTCCTATCATTCTATCTCTTCTTCTCATCAAATTTAGCCAAATCGATCTCCTCTCGCCAATTCGATTCAGTATCTCTTCATTCGTGATTCGATGCATCCATCTCACCTTCAGCATTCTTCTGTAACAGCACATTTCAAAAGCTTCTCTTTCTTTCTGAGCTAGTTATCGTCCATGATTCACTTCCATACAATGCCACACTCCACACGAAAGTCTTCAAAAACATCTTTCTAATTCCTATATGTGTTTGAAGTGAGCACATTTCTTTTCTTAAGAAAGTTCTTCCTTGCTTGTGGTAGTCTGCATATTATATCCTCCTTACTTCTGCCATCGTTAGTTATTTTACTACCCAAGTAACAATATTCATCTACTTCCTTTAAGACTTCATTTCCTAATCTAATATTTCCTGCATCACCTGCCTTCGTTCGACTGAAACCCATTACTTTTGTTTGGCATATTTATTTTCATCTTATACTCCTTACCCAAGACTTCGTCCATACCATTCAGCAGCTTCTCGAGATCTTCTGCAGTCTCACATAAAATAATAATATCATCGGCAAATCTCAAGGTTTTGATTTCTTCTCCTTGGATTGTGAATCCCTTTCCAAATTCCTCTTTGATTTCCTTAACTGCTTGTTCTATGTAAACATTGAAAAGGAGGGGGGGGCGACTGTAGCCATGCCTCACTCCTTTCTGGATTGCTGCTTCTTTTCCAGATCCCTCGATTCTTATCACTGCAGACTGATTTTTATACAGATTGTTGATAATTCTTCGTTCTCGATATCTGATCCCAATCACTTTTGGAAACTTAAATAGCTTGGTCCAATCAACATTATCGAATGCCTTTTCTAGATCTACGAATGCCATGTACGTGGGCTTGTCTTTCTTGATTCGATGCTCTAAGATCAGACGTAAAGTCGGGATTGCTTCACGTGTTCCTACATTTCTTCTGAAGCCAAATTGATCTCATCCCAACTCAGCTTCAACTTGTTTTTTCTATTCTTCTGTAAATAATACGTGTTAAAATTTTGCAGGCATGAGATACTAAAATAATGGTGCGGTAGTTTTCACACCTGTCAGCACCGGCTTTCTTGGGAATAGGTATAACAACATTCTGCCGAAAATCGGATAGGACTTCTCCTGTCTCATATATCTTACACACTAAATGGAATAACTTTGCCATGCTGGTTTCTCCTAAGGCGGTCAGTAATTCAGAGGGAATACCATCAATTCCAGGTGCCTTGTTCCTATTTAGGTCACTCACAGCTCTGTCAAACTCTGACCTCAAAATTGGGTCTCACATTTCATCAGCATCAACAGCCTCATCTTGTTCCAGAACCAAATTATCTACATCTTTACCTTGATACAACTGTTGGATATGTTCCTGCCATCTTTCTGCCTTGTCTTCTTTCCCTAGAAGTGGCTTTCCATCTGAGCTCTTAATATTCATACATCTAGATTTCCTTTTTCCAAAGGTTTCCTTGATTTTCTTGTATGCAGCATCTACCTTTCCCAGGACCATAAAACCTTCGACATCCTTGCATTTCTCCTTCAGCCATTCTTCCTTAGCTACCTTGCACTTTCTATCCACTTCATTCTCTAATCGCCTGTATTCTTTTCTGCCCTCTTCATTTCTAGCATTCTTGTATTTTCGTCGTTCATCAATCAGGTCTAGTATCTTCTGAGTTATCCACTGATTCTTCGTTGATCATTTCTTCCTTCCTAATATTTCTTCAGCAGCCCTACTGACTTCATTTTTCATGACTATCCACTCTTCCTCTATTGTGTTTCCTTCAGCATTTTCATTTACCCTTTGTGCAACATGTTGCTTGAAACAATCCCTCATACTCTTTTCTTTCAACTTGTCTAGATTCCATCTTTTTGCATTCTTTCCTTTCTTCAATTTCTTCAACTTCAGATGGCATTTCATGACCAACAAGTTGTGGTCAGAGTCCACGTCTGCTCCTGGGAAAGTTTTGCAATCCAACACTTGGTTTCTGAATCTCAGCCTAATCATGATGAAGTCTATTTGATATCTTCCCTTGTCTCCAGCTCTCGTCCACGTATACAGCCGTCGTTTGTGGTGTTTGAACCAAGTATTGGCAAGGACTAAATTATGATCAATGCAGAATTCAACCAGCCGAGTTCCTCTTTCGTTCCTTTGTCCCAATCCGAATTCTCCTACTCTGTTACCTTCTATTCCTTGGCCTACCACTGCATTCCAGTCTCCCATCACGATTAGATTCTCGTCACCTTTTACATATTGTATTAAATCTTCTATCTCTTCATATCTTCTTTCGATTTCCTCATCATCCGCTAAACGAGTAAGCATATAGACCTGCACTATTGTGGTGGGCATTGGTTTGGTGACTACCTTGACGACAATAATTCTTTCTATGCTGGTCGTAGTAGCTTACCAGCTGCCCTATTTTCTTATTCATCATTAAACCAACTCCTGATTTCCCTGTTTGATTTTGTGTCGTCTGACCAAAAATCCTCTTCTTCCTGCCAACGTACTTCACTTATACCAACTACATCTATAGTCTAACCATCCCCTTTTTTAGATTCTCTAACCTACCACAACGACTCAAACTTCTAATATTCCACGCTCCAACTCGCTGAATATCAGTATCCATCTTCCTGATGATCGCCCCCTCTCGTGCAGTCCCCACCCGGAGATCCGAATGGGGGACTAGTTTACCTCCGGAATATTTCACCCGGGAGGAAGCCATCATCAGTACATCATTCATACAGAGAGAGCTGCATGTCCTCGGGAGTTAATTCCGGCTGTAGCTTCCCGTTGCTTTCAGCCGTGTAGCTGTATCAACACAGCTATCCTATGTTGAGTATTATTACAAGGCCATATCAGTCAATCATCTAGACTGCCGCCCCTGCAACTTCCGAAAGGCTGCTACTCCCATTTCGATGCAGAGAGAGCTGCATGTCCTCGGGAGTTAATTCCGGCTGTAGCTTCCCGTTGCTTTCAGCCGTGTAGCTATATCAACACAGCTATCCTATGTTGAGTATTATTACAAGGCCATATCAGTCAATCATCTAGACTGCCGCCCCTGCAACTTCCGAAAGGCTGCTACTCCCATTTCGATGAACTATTCCTTAGTCTGGTCTCTCAACAGATACCCATCCGATATGGTTGCACCTGCGGTTCGGCTATCTGCTTCATTGGGACACGCAAGCTTCCCCACCGCGGCAAGGTCACATGGTTCGCAGGGGAGGGCGACCGTAACAGACAGAATTGCAGTATATGCCCAGTGGTTTGCTAGAAAATGAGTTGAAAGCGTATATTTGAACCCCTTCTATGTACTGCAAAATGCTTATTTTTGTGTCTGCTTTTTATCGTGATTAAACCGCTTAAATATTAAGCAACAAAATTAAACATATCATTTGGAACAGTTTTATTCCTTTATATGGCTGTTATACACGTAACTAAGTTTAATAAATGTAGTTCTATTGCAGTTATAACCGTTTGTTAGAAAAAGGTAATTAAGTAATCAATAAACATTAAGGACGTTCTACAAATATTACATAAGAGAAAGCACCATTGGAAACTAGATGCATCGGCACGATTCCGTGCTCTTGACTGTTCAGTACTATGAGAAGACTGAGAGGAGGAATTTAACTGTTCGATTCTAAACTACCACGACGCTTGACAGCTAGGCCAACCCACTCATTCCGTTTTCTCCTCGTACTAATTCCTGGAGAACTCTAGGATTGTAGAATTCACTTCAAATCCCAAGAAACTAAAACATAATTACAGAACCAGAAACCACATGTTAGTGGAAAGTAGGGTTACCACTTATTTTAAGAGGGCAATACGGGATATGTCGACTCCCTGACGCGATTTCACGTCGTTCCTCCAGGAGTAATAGACAATTCCTGCTGGAACTGGTACAGGAATTGTCCGCCGCAGCCGCATATGTCAGTCATCAAATTAACACCTTGAAATCCACGAAAAATAGGCCTAGCTATAAACTACATTCTCAATCGTAACCTACCAAACTAGATTTCACTACAAGAAAATGTAAGTCAATACCCCTTAAGAACCTACTTCATATGATTTCTCTTAAAACAGCGCTCAACGAGCTTGTAAATAATAGTTTCTTTTCTCAATTTTGAGTAGATCCTGGAATGTGCATATATTTCTACAGATGTTCGATTGGTGAACTACTTCTATGTTAGCAATTAACTCCTAACGCGTTATCTTCAGAAATAAAAATGTGACATTTTTCGATCTGAAGAGTCATATTTGTGCAGACTAAATTCTAAACTCCGGTTTCCGAGGCTGATAGTCAGAAGCTTTGAGTTACGTAAACTAAAAGATTTTACAGTATGTATGTGTGTCTTATACACTTTTACCTATCCTAAAGCCTGGGTATCTATTTTTGAATCAGGGTCATGACATGTTCGAGGGGCCCTCATATCTAACTATAAAATCTTATACCATAAGAATAGGATAACGGCATATAAGTACGAATGAGAACTATTACATCGGGGAAAATATTTTTATTTAATTTAAGAAAAATTAATTACCCTGTTAATCAAATAATTTACAAATCGCTGTAAAAAAAGTTGACCATAGCTTGGGGTCACGCCCCTTTGGCATTAACACTTTAAGTCTTCAATCATGGGAACTGAGAGACGATAGATCATTGACGCGGATAAAAAAAAAACAAATCTTCTCAACTTTTGGTCCAGAGACCAACATTCAACATATGTTATACAAGATAAAAAATGATTCTCGCAACCACAGGAAATCCTCCCAGTTAATTTACTCAGGGTATATTACGAATTCAAACAAATTCACTTTGGATACGGGACCGTCCCTATAACCCCCAAAAGAACACAGATTCTAAATGTTAAAATGTCATGGAGGTCACCACACTTCAACACCTGCAAAAGAAATACACACATGAAAATAACGTCATCTTGTTTCCCGTCTCCCATCTGGTCAGTTGGTCTTCGTCCGTGGTTCGATCAAACAACCCGTCCGTCGCCATAAGACCTATCTGTGTCGGTGCGACGTAAAGCCCCTAGCAAAAAAAAAAAAACCGTCAAATACCGATATCCCTTTTAATTATTCAAGAAGCGGTCTGGTTCAATAACCCTTGTTCTCTCAGTCGTCCCAACAAAACAAGGTCAAGATCTAATTCGTTTCACATGGCCCTTTTAAATCCCTCCACAGCTGAGATCCTCCCTCTTTCGCACGAGCACCACAAAAAAGTCACATTTAACACATCACTCGTAGGATTTCAACCTGCGTTTTTCTTCACTTTCACAGCCAATTCTCGGCAACTTAATCATTCCTTCTTCTATTTCTGGTGCGTGCATTAATTTACTTCCACGGCTGTAGCCGGCATCTCTGAGGAACATATTTGATTCTCTCATTCAACTCTCATGGCCATATTTCATTTGACACAACTTCATCTCATCTGGGCTTCGGCTTGTACCCTGGTATATTCTGGTTCGACCGCTGGTTATATTACTGAACCATCCAACTTATTGTTATTTTGGAAGTTCCTTATTAGCAACGGGGTACACTTGCACTGGCCAATCTTCAATGTTATCTGAATGGCTCATGCACTACAGAAGATACACAATACACATGCGTGCTCTAACGTCAAATGGTTACATTCTCTTCTCACCCTCCCGGCTCTATCTTTAACTGGGGTACAATAGCCCATGCCACAAGATGATTCTATAAGTACACATACATGAACTACTCTCTAGGGCATACTCAAATATGGTAATCTCACGTAAAACAATTCCGATTAAATTAAACACAAGGCAAACCATAAAGAAAGAAAATCCCACTCTATACACATGCATCTGGCCCAATTCCAGTTACTAAAGAAAATAAACTTCGCCAATTCGGCGTGAAAATTTTATAATACATTATTTACAAAGCAGGCTGCGAAAAACTAATCTCTTACATATTCATTTGAGGAAGACTTATCTGTTTCCTTGCCGTGACGTATCAGCCCGTCACGGAGTGTCCATGTGGAGTTAGCCCATCACAAGGCTAGTGACGGCAGTTGAACAGGTCCCAGTTTCAATCCTGGTCATAACCATTGCCCTCGTGTGACTGTCGATCTGGAACTGTGATCCGTTTGCTGCTGTAGTATAAAGAATCATATTTATCATCGTCTCTCGACACACGTCTTCGGGCGGTTCTCTGTCACAAAGAAGTACTCAGCGCGAAATTTTATCGGGTATTGTCAATCCCTATTTTTTACGGAGCCCTAGTTCGTCTCCTCATTTCACTCACAACAGCCTACTAAAATTGAATCGACTCTCCTAATTTTCTCCGTTCGATTCTTCCACCACTTAAACGTCCAACGGATTCTTGTTTGGTTAGCTATTGTCTCTTCATTAGGACAGAGAGCGGCACGCACACCCCGCAGCTTCAACACGGCTCCCTCAGACTTTATAGATTCATCTCATTCTACCACGCTAGGGGAACCCACCAGATGCACTACAGTTTCCTTTGTAGAGCAAGCTAGCTGTTTCCCACGGTCCTTTAAATATAACTTCTCGCAGATTATTTTGACCCTTGATATTACCACATTTTATGAGCCGATAATTCACGATTACACATTTCTTAAATTTCCATTAAATTAGATTAATCTGTATCAGATCTCTCATGTTTCCGTGATCCTGTCAGCCCTGTGTTGACTCAAATTTTCGGCCCAGCACTCTCGCAATTTGCCTTCTTCTCTTTCTAATCCACGCTGCTTTTCTCTCTCAGTCCCTGCTGCCTTTGTTTGAACGAGGGGACAAAATGACACTGCCTCCGCTGAAGCTTGACGGTTCGCACCCTGGAAAGGATTATCAATACACAAAATGCATGCAAACTCAGTCCTGGGGTCACTCCTTGGTACGGTTCTGTATGTATGTATGTATGTATGTATGTATGTATGTATGTATGTATGTATGTATGTATGTATGTATGCAAGTATGTATGTATGTATGTAAGTATGTATGTATGTATGTATGTATGTATGTATGTATGTATGTATGTATGTATGTATGTATGTATGCATGTATGTATGTATGTATGTATGTATGTATGTATGTATGTATACTTGAAATCGATTATTTTTTCACTTACCGATTCTTGCCTTTCCTTTAATCTACAGAATGTCCCTTAGATCTGTCGAAGTCGTTAACAGTCAGCACCTTGAAACCACGGCGACAATCGCAGAGAGCCCTCCTACCTTGTGACGTGTGCGGCAAAGCGTTCGACCGGCCTTCGCTCCTTAAACGACACATGCGGACTCACACAGGCAAGTTGAGAATCTCTATTAGTCAGTTAGGTTATTACCAGAAGTTAGATTTTGATGACAATCTTTTAACAGGTGCAAATATTATAGACATTGCTAATTTATAATTATGGTCATGGCCTCCAGATTTCATAAATGTGGATTTAATAACTCAATTTCCCGTCATTCTTCGCCATTATTTACATTTTAGATCATTTTTCAAGTTTTAGTCATGATTTTGTCATTTTCAGTACCAAATTCTTTTTCGGTACTTATTTTATTAATATCTCATTTTAAGTCATTTTATCTTTATTCTGTGTTATAAGGTCATTTTCGTTCATTCTTGTTGAGTAATAAATATATTAGAGCTTTGCAATCAACGAGAACGTGTCGGCAGACAATCTGCATGATCATCGTCACCTGCTGTAATACAGAAACAGATAAATGCATACTTTGGTAGGTCTATGTTCTCGTCCGGTGACACGTTCGATTAGTTAATAGCGAAGTTCTTTTTCTTTCTTGATATTTTCCACTTAGGGATTGAAGGCCCATAGACTCCATTCATTATTTTGATTGTAAGGAGAGTTCCATGTCTAAAAAGGACTGCAGTATTATTGTCTCAAAATGGTTTTGTATTATCATTCATTCATTCATTCATTCATCCATTCATTCATTCATCGAACGGTCATCTGTGGGCTTCGTTTACACAGTCAACCTGTCTTGCCGTCACGCAGACTAATGCCCTTCTCTATACATTTTCGCCAAAGATACTTAGGTCTTCGGCTTTTTCTTTCTCGCTCTTTCGCCAAGATGTTAAGTGGCTTGGTCATTGGCCTTTCGGATGCAACCCTCATTCCAGCAACCCATTTCCTAAATGTTATTCTGTCCTCTATCTCTTCCTCTTCGACACCTACTAGGTCTTTGTGCATCTACAGTCTGCCTTTTCCATTTTTCTTGAAGAAGAAGTATTCTGTTGGCCAACTTCTCTTGATTCATCCTTTTAAGGTGTCCATAAAAGACCAGTCTCGCTTTCCTCATTGTGGTTTTCGTTGGTTTTATAGAGTTCCCAGTTCGATCTCAACCGGAAAATATTTTGTCCTTTTGCGACTTTCTGGACCCAAGATTTTTCGAAGAAATATTTTTTTTCTGTCAGGGACTGAGTCAGCTCCCCATTTTCGGTACTTCCCCTCCATAAAGATACTCCGCTCTGACCGCTGTGCAGTAATGTTTTAGTTTGGCTTGAATTGAGAGGAATTGAGAGGAGAGTGCGTCGGCATAGTCTGAAGGCCATCTCCATCCTCCTCACCCTCTGTTTTAACTCCTCCTTTCCATTTCCATTGGGAATGAGAATTTCTCCCAGGTATTTAAGTATGTGAACGCGATGGATGTCCCCAAGTTGAATTGTGTTGCAATTCTATACTTGTGCTCTGCTTTATCTGAATCTATGAATGCTGTTTTAAAAAACAAATTATTATTATTATTATTATTATTATTATTATTATTATTTTTAAGTGGAACCTACACCTGTGCGGGATATACGGCCTACGTTAAGACGAAGAAGATTATTAATAGCCGGGCAGAGTAGCTCTGACGGTAGATCGCTGGCCTTCTGAACCCAACTTGGCAGGTTGAACCCGGGCTCAGCCCGGTGGTATTTAAAGGTGCTCAAATACGTCAGCTTCCCTTCATCAAATTTACTTGTTCAATAACTCCTGCGGAATAAAATTCCAGCACATCGGCTTCTCCGAAAACCGTGAAAGTAGTTAGTGGGATGTAAAAACCAATATTTTTATTATTCTTAGCCTATTACTATTTTGAGTGAATGAATATCTTCCTTCGTGGCTTTTAGATCATTCTTTTGCTAATTTTGAGTCACTTTTGAGGTTTGTTTTTGTTATTTTGTAGGGTGTTTATGTGCATTTATTAGGTCATAAAAATTGAAGCCCTGAATATTGCACTGATGTTTAAAATCTGGTCGAGTAATAACCATGGTTGTTATTTACGAGTACATTCTTTCACTTGACATTCAACCAAGATCAGTTATTTATTCCTGTAGCAGCAATGTTTCACGTTCTATTTCTGGACAGAAATCAGGTATCAGGTATGAGATATCCACTCATTTGCAAAAAAATAAATTGCGCATCATGAAGGAGTTGTCATTTTCCTACCAAACTCAAGCAGTCAGTCAAATTAGTGCAGTGGCGATGGCCAACTCGATAGGTAGTTACGGGCTTCTACACTTGACAGATCCACACATGGCCGGCGGGATAGACAGGCTATGGCGCGAGTCGTATTTTGGAGTGACGTCACACTAAGTCTGACAACTGTACGGCGTAAATTGAAGTGTATGTATTGAGTCAACTTCATGAAGAACAATGTTTGCAAATAAACATAAACATTTAAATTATTACACAATACATTTATTTAAATTATTACACAATACATTTAATGAAGGCAAAACTCTGTATCATGCTTATGCAAGAAAATGACAGGAAATATGAAGTATCAATAGCGTATTTACTACAACCCGGGGTTATGACACGTACGTTAAAATAATAAACTCAGTCACTAGTCACTACAAAATCATAATATTTTGTTTTCCTTGATATAAATTTGATACAAGACATTTTTAACCACATGCTGGTTGTAGAGGAAGTACAACTGGGCAACCATCCTCTATTAACACTAATCAGAGGGATCGAAGGTATCGGCCAAAGAAAGACAAGGGCAAAGAAGGACGTGAACGACTCCTAGGCCTCGATACCTAACACCAACGGGGTCGGAAAAGAACAAGAGTTGTCCAGAGGAGGTCTGATAGGACAGATGAAAGTGAGAGCCTGGCACAAGTAAGTGGAAGCAATGCCAGAACTCAGCTAAGGGCCCCATGGTCGAAAACTCACGCTCTCAAGTTAAAAGCTCCTCGAGCCCCTTTTATTCGCTTCTTACGACAGGCAGGGAATACCGTGGATGTTATTCTACCCCCCCCCCCATCCACAAGGGGAATTAACCATAACTTCCTTTTAATTTTTCTGAGAATTGATGACGTAAATTACTTTTTATTATAATTATCTTGAACATTAGGCTAAATATCTAGTCCAGTGAAGATTCACCCACTTGCTCTCTGTAAGTCATTTACATTTTGTAAAATATTAGTCCCCAAGACCGAGCGAAGTGGTCGTACGTGTTAACTCACTACGGCAATGGAGCCAAGCATTAGAACGACGAGTGTGGTCGAACCACATCGTCGGTTGTCCTGGGAATGATTTTCTTTGGTTTCCCACTTTCACTTCCAGGCAAATGCCGGGACAGTTCCTATTCATATGCATCAGTCGATTTCTTCCACCTCGTTACCCAAATCCATTCACCATCGTTCATTTCGTCTTCATTTAGCTCCTCAACGGAGGTTGACGACAGGAAAGGCATCCATTGGTTATATCATCTCACCTCATCAACAACCCCGTATCAGGAAACGGATTTAAGGGGTAGACATATATTAGAAGACTTTGAGATGTGTTAACAAGTAATTATATAATATAATTAGTTATAATTCCATTGTATGCATAACACATTTTAGGATTCATTTGTCATCAGAATTACTACATTAAAAAGGAAATTGATCGAATATTAGATTTTTTAAAAATCCCTAAGCTTATAGAAAATGTTGTGCCAACAAACCCTCGCAATGTTCTAAAACTATTCTTCGAGTACTTAAAGGCCTTGCTTATGTAAAAACTGAACATTTAGACTAGGCTGTTCGAGAAAGCACTGAATCTAATAAGCAATATGTGAAACGTGACTCAATAAATGATATACCGTAAATGACATTCTTTCATTCCCATGTTCTGGCTCACACTTTTTTCTTCCTAATGCATGGGAAGGAAAGTATAACCTTAAAAACAGGAAATGATTTCTGCAAACAACATCACACCTAAATATTCATTCTTTGCCCAAGTTACGACCAAATGTACTAACCTATATGAAAAATGAAAACTTACCTCTTTTCCAGTCAATGACCGGGTCAGGGATGTAATGAATGAATCATATATAGGCTATTAGTACAATGAGGTCGCCACTCCCAAAGTGATTTATGAATGACTAAGAGATGCTATGAAATGAGAATGGAGAGTGTTACTGGAATGAAAACCGGACTACCCAGAGAAAAACCTGCCCCGCCTCCGCTTTGCCCAGCACAAATCTCACATGGAGTGACCGGGATTTGAACTATGGTATCCAGCGGTGAGGGGCCGACGCACTTCCGTCTGAGCCACGGAGGCTCAGTAACCTATGTATCGTCTTATAATTTGTTATGGTTCCACAACACGCATATGGACTTGGCACGCGACGAGCTTAATTCTCAGCGATAAAGGTAATATTCGTATTTTACAATGAATTCATGGGAGAATCATGTGATTGGCCATTCAATTAGACAAAAAATAAACTATTGCGGAGGTAACAACAAATCCTCGCGTAGGTTTCTCACTATATTTTGATTTGAGAAGACATTACTGTCGTATGAACTGATAGTGTGCGATAAATAGTTACCATACACCGTTATGCCACAAAAGTACACGTCTGTAAACAATCAAAAATCACCATTCAGGTTATGTGAATGATGTTGATCCACGAAATATCACTGTAATGTTTGTCACAAATGGAAGATAATAATAGCTTTTACTCAAATAAAGTCTCAAATCGGAAGTTGATTAAGAAATAATCCGAAATAATTTTAGAGAATACATACTTTACTGCCTTACAACTACTATTTCTGCTACGTCACAGCGCTTCCTTAAGTGTTTTGTATGTTTAACACTGTCGTGTGTGATGTCTTTGCTCACTGAAGTTCTTTGGTGTCGTTTTATTGATTTTTTCTCATTCGATGTAATTTAAAGGGCTGTCACTTCATGTGCCCTAACTGATTCATTAAACAATTTATTGGTCCAGGGATCATGCTATTTTCCTTTCAAAATATATGTATTGGTCCAGGGATCATGCTATTTTTCTTTCAACAAAATACCCGCGCTGGACATATGAAAAAAAATGAGAATTCACAGACATAGCACTCTCATTCATCAGTGTCAGCCCTGGACCTCAAGAACGAAACAAAAGACGGCGCGAGCAGCGGAATGCAACATAATGGAGACCCTTTTACAGCCCGTAAGTACGTATACTCTCGCTAGTAACGACGGTATTTCTTAATCAACCTCCGATTTGAGACTTTATTTGAGGAAACTCAATTACTATCTTCCATTTGTGACAAATATTACAGTGATATTTCGTGGATCAACATCATTCACATAACCCACCATTCAAATTTAAAATAATTCCAAGTCAAAATAATTGAAAGCTGGACAAATAATCATGCCATATTTTGGAGCAGGTGGTGCTGGACAGTTATCCCATCTGGATAATACATGGCTCTCAAGACAAAATTATTTTTGTAAAATCTGTTGGAGTATACCTATGGCGGGCCTTAGAGGTTTTTCATCTTTCGGAAATGAAAATGCTGAAGATTTGTATCTGTCTGTATCATAATTTGATCGATATACAAACACACTACAATGTCGAGGCATTTTATACCACTGAAATATATATAATAATCCTTTCCTTTCAGTATCCACCATGGCATGAAAACAGGTTATGAATTCGTAGAACACAGAAAAAAATAACCTCACTAAACTTTTAAAATAAATACCAAATGAAGTTGTACAATTTTACACACATATTGTAATAGTAGAAATTACTGTGTTTAAGAAAAGCAAGCGAGAAAATGCTCACTGTTGTAAAGACCGTTAAGAATGCCGGCAAAACAAAATGTTATTTCATATTCTAACAATAAGGGAACTGAATATTAATATTATAACTACAGGTTAATACTTCTCCACTGATTAGTACAACTAAAAATTATTGATTAATTTATATAAATACAACGATAGTTATACAGAGATGTTATACAGTCAAATGAATCAGACCTTTCGTTCACTTCTTCTTCTTCTTCTTCTTCTTCTTCTTCTTCTCTGTGGTCCAAAGAGTATATGTGCTGTGATCAGATTAATACCATCAGCTGATTCCAACGCGCCATAGCCTGTCTATCTTGTCAGCCATGGTTCCACAGCAATGACGTCACAGTTTTGGTCTTCCAATATGGAAGCATGAGTCTTGTTTTTATAGTGGTTTGGTAGCATGTTGTTGTTATTTTAACATTACTAAAGATGCTCGTTGGTGTTTTATAGTGATGATATTACGAAAAAGTATTAGTAAGTGTTTTCTGCAGTATGTGTTAACTACTATAGTATTGTAGTTTGAGCAGCCTGATGTTAGCAAGCATTGCTAGGTTATGTGAAACCAGTGAATTATTAGTAATTGTTTAACGTGCTTTAAAATTTAGTATTTAATTATGATTATTATCTTAATGTGTTAGTGGTCCGTAGACACCTCTTTAAAATAAGGGACGAAAGTGTAGGGTGCCTGCTTGTGCGTCTAATTACCGTTCAAATAAAGAAGGGTCTATCTCACCATTTGGGTTTCCTAACGATAAGGAAAAGCTAGATAAATGAATTCATGTTATACACCGAGCTAATTTTGAAAACAGTTGTTGTTTGTTGTTTAAAAGGGCCTAACATCTAAGGTCATCGGCCCGTTGAAAACAGTACATATCCTACGGCTGTATTAGACAGTTTTCTGAAAATCATATAATTCGGCTGATACTGCAAAATGACCACACACGGTTCCGTTTTAACTATGCCTAGAGTAAAACCAAAATTAACTGACGATGCTTTGCCAGCAATATTTCCTAGGCAACCCTCATATATTTCACAACAAACCCCTGCTGAAGAAAAATAACGAGAAGAAAGGAGAAAGGATATTTTGAAGAATGACTAGCTCACCTTCAAGACATGGTGTGAAGGAGACAAGATATCAAATTATGACGACTTGTTGGGTAAGTTAACAAATAGGTAAGGGGGCAAGTAAGGTCCACTTACAGATGGACTGCCGTTTGCTCTAAATGCAACAGAGATAAAAGAATTTTATTCAAATAAAAAATGTCCTGAGATATCTTATCACCAAGTATCACAAAGAAACAACTGCAATAATATCCATGGTTCCCACTTAGCACAATTAGGTAATTACTGTAATGTAATTGGGTCTTATTTCCTGCTCCAACATGTAACAATGCTCACAGTGTAAGAGTACCTTAACCTCAACTCTATGGGAAATTATGGGGTCAGATTGGATTACGAAACATCATATGTTGTAGATAATAAGTTTTAAAAGACATTTCCATTAATTGAAAACATGTTTATATCGAAAATATAATGTGAAACATTTCACCATTTTATGTTAGGAGATCTGAATTTTCCTCTTTTTTAAGTTACAGGAAGCACGACTTCCTCTCATCTTACTTAAAACTAAGTTAATGTGCTTAAAAAACTAATCAGAACCGCTAAATATAAAATTCTTGAATTTTATAACACACAAACATTCAAAACATAAGACAAAGTAATTTTTAACATTTCGTTTGACTTAATTTTTAAAAGTTTACTTTAAGATAACATTTAATTCAACATGAAGTAGGAGTCTTCGTTATTCTGAAAATGAAGCCTGGAAACATAAAAGATTACAAGCAGTCAGGTCAAGAATAATGTTCCTTGTCGGTTTTAGTCAGTCCAACACATACGTATTTCATGCACCCAAACCCGGCAAGTTTTACAAGCTCTCATGTCCGCCAGATATTCTTCCTGGCATGCAGCACAAAACCAGCGTATATCTGGGGTTGTTGCTGCAGTAGATGTGGACGTAGATTGTTGATTGATTTCAACTTCCCTTTGATTGTTTTCATGAATCTGAGTAGTCCCTCCAAACAGATTTGTACTTATTTGTTGTGCTCGGTAGTTGATGGCCTTTCTTCAAGGAGCTGAATACATTTTTTAAATTTTCTTGCAAGGTGATGGCATCAATTCTTGGAATGGGGAGTTCATTTATCTTTCATTTTGGCACTGCCTCTATTACTAGGAGATACAGCAGCCAATCGTTTGGAGAGCGGTGCGTTGTCTTCCACGTCTTGTTCTTCTTCACGATGTGTCACAGAACTTGGAGCGAACGCTTCTTCAGGAATCACGGTGCGATCGAACGGATAAATGTCCTTTGCGCTAAACCCACTTGATATATTGCTTAGATTCATACATTTATCCCAAACTGGAGTGAACACTTTGTAAGTTGTCTATCTGGATCCTCAGGATTTTGCCCCCAGAAGTGTAAAAGCTGCTGGTCCCAATAGTGGTCGAATGCCCGGAATACGATCTCATCGAGTGGTTATAGCTCATGCGTAATGCTGCTCGACAACCAAAACAGAGTCATTTCGTGTTCTGCTTTATCCACAATGGAAATATCTAGGCGACACTTAGCTCCATCCATAATGAGTAGAGGTGGACACGGAGGTTCGTATTTTGTCAAGTATTCAATCCACTTTCACGAAAAATTTTCCTATCACACTTCCGTTAGTTAACATTAATACCCTTCAACAGGGAGGAAATCCAGTTTTGAATAATTTCCTGTACGTAACCCCTTTAAAAAACACAACTGGAGGAATCACATTGCGTATGGCATTTGTATATGCAATCACTGTCACATTCTCAGCATGTTCGTAAGAAACAATATGCACACGTTTGGCTCATTTCTTCGAGATAAAGTTTGTCAGTGATGTAAGGTGAGACGAACTTCCGTTTTGTCCATATTGTAAATGTTCTGAGGGCGAGATTTGAAGTCCAATTTGGAAAGGACGAGATCCAATTTATTAAAATAATCTATCACAATTGCAGGATTCAGTTTCTGAGAACCTGCAGAGTTTACAGACTGGGCTTTTCTTTTCGAAAGTCGTAGATATATTTTCATAACAGCACTAAATCATTCTCTGCCAGACAACTGTTATACTTTGCTAAAAGGGTGCTTAATATTGTGATTTTCCACAAACTTGGTCTTCGGTAAGAATGGTATGAGTACCTAACTTCATTTGCTGGTACCAGATTTCAGATGATTCCTCAGAATTCTCCGCGAAATACCGCAGTGACTCTCAACATATATTTAAAGTTTTACTTTCCTGAGCAATATCAAAGCTTCATCCATCTTACTTTTGTCCCAGTTGGCTCTGCGTCATAGACTGACACGTGTCCCATTTGCATTTAATGCTGATTTTTGGGTGGAACTACCACTAGGGGGCCTACATCTCCCTCCCTCATTCATAGAAGCAAGACACCGAATGAGGCCTTTGCAACAGTGTGAGCCATAGAACCAAGGCGGGTTTAAGGAGGCCCCCGCAGTATCTGCTGCTGCGGAGGGCCCCGAGCTGATGGGGCCCCCCATTGTCACCTCCTGTAAAATGGTTATTAATAAAAACAAGATGAATTTCCCGTTCAGAGAGTCCTTCTTTAAAATCTCTTAAGCTTCCAGTTGAATTATTGATGCTTTTCGATCGCTACACTCTCGAAACAAAGTCGAACACCACTGCAATTCTAGTTCTTTGTCGATCAAGAATGTCCCCTCCGTGTAGTTCCTGTTTCTGTCTGCTTAGTGTGTTTGTTGATTCCGTGTTAATCGGGTAATACCATGCTTTTCCCTTCGTGGTATAGCATAACGAAACATAACATGGATTGAAAATACTTATCAGGATCTCAAAAGGAAAAGCGTAAGAAGAAGAAAGAAATATCACGGCAGGAAGGCACGTTCAACAAATTTGTAAAGAAAACGCAAGGTAATTATGTGGCTGTGGTACCTGCGAGTGAACAGTATGAGTAGTAGAAATATTGTACAGTTCGGCCGCCCCCTCCTCTTGCACGCCTGGATGGAGATCTCCTACTCACGGATGTGCTGAGTAAGAGTGCATGCTTAACCTCGCATGACGTCATAACCTAACACTGCCTACGTGAGCAAGTTTAATCTCACGCGCTTGGATTCGACTCCAGGCTTAACCTCACGGAGTTACTAACCTTGCACACCCAAGTTCGATGCCCAAGAAAGTGCAAGCTTAATCTAACAGCGGACGTTATCGCGTAATTTACTTGAACCTTACATACTTAAAATTCAACCACCAGGCTAACCGTATGAATGCAAGCTTAACTTTACAGGCTTGGATCAGATAAGAGGCTTAATTTCACAGGGGCGCTAACCTCAAAGCTCCAAGTTCGTCGCCAGGGCTAACCATATAAAAGTACAAGCTTAACCTTACAGGCTTGGATTCGACCCCAGACTAACCCAACTGCCATACTAGGCCAGATGGCTGTTTTCGACCCCAGACTAACCTAACTGCCATACTAGACAAGATGGCTCTTATACTTTGCTCTTATGAGACTAACTCAAGTGGTCTACCTGAGGGTAACATAACTTAGGACCTAGTCATCTTATCAGACTAACTATAGGAAGCTGACGCAAGGACTATTGTGCAAGATGACTGCTATACATTGCTCTCATGTGTCTAACTTTCAAGAGATACCTCAGGGGTTCTCATCTTGTAAGTTAGGACCTATTGGTCTTATTGGACTAATTCTGAAGAGCTGACGCAAGGGCTGCTAGGCAAGATCGCTTATATACATCGACCATATGGGGTTAACTCCGGTGAGCTACCGCAGGGGCTCACATACTGTAACTCGGGCCCGATTGGGTTTATTGGGCTGACTCTGAGGAGCTGAGGCAAGAGCTACTGGGTAAGATGGCTCCTATACTTTGCTCTTATGGAGCTAAATCTGGAGAACTAGCTCAGGGACTCACAATTATTAACTTCGAATTTCGACAACCCGGCTAACCTCGGAGATTCGAGTTCCACTCCTTGGCTAACCTTAACCTTACAGGCCCTCCCGGCTAACCTCTCAGACTCGAGTTCGACTCCTTGGCTAACCTTAACCTTTACAAAGGAAATTTAATGTGTCCTCCTATTCAATACATACAGTACACATACACAGTTTATTTGTATTGAATAGGAGGACACATTAAATTTCCTTTGTAAAGTGAAAACCGTCAATACGGAATGATTCTAATATCTTGTAATAACCTTAACCTTACAAGGTCGAGTTCGACACCAGCTGATGTAGTGTGCGCTTTCTGAGCTTAGGTTCAAAGGTTCCAATCTTGTAGGCTTCATCTAATTCTGCTACAGGAAGGGGCTCTATCTTCGTCCTACTTTTCGTCCCAAGAGACTGTATCCCCCTGCACCTCCTGTTCCTCCACCCACTTAAAAAAAGGCTCTATCCTCCTTCTTCTCATCCTTCTCCTCTTCACACTAGTATTATTGAAGAAAAACGTATGTATGTTTCGGAGTGAGAGGTTGTGACACGTCTGTCCGCGTGTTTTTTAACGCTCAGAGCAAACTCTTCCAGTAATCACATGGCTCGCTGCGCTAACCTCCAAGTTGGCCTTCACGTGTGTTTTGGTGACTGGAACAATCAGTTTATGATTTTAATTTTAAAGTTTATTGATTTGAACTCTAGAGACTTTTAGTAGCCTACAGTAGTTTTGACATGACCTGGGGGTCTATGCCTTATGCTCAGAACACATCCGAAACTTTAATCTACTGAGACAGTTATGTCTAACGAGTGAGACGAGATGGCACGCCAGAGCATGTAACATATTAAGGTCACGCTGTTTTGACGTACAGTGATCACGTGGACATGCTATGAGTAGGAATTTTTACGTAGTCGATAAGATACTGTGCAAGGGGGTTGTGTGATTTTTATTTAATCATGGCAAAAACATTAATAGTTTATATTCAAGGATTTAAAGTGAACGGAAAGAAAGGTGTATTCAGAGACGAAGTTGTGTTGGATTGCACTGTGTTGTAGAGACCAAATGTCATCAGTTTAGTATTTAGCCCACCTTTCTCTTACTGTCTGCAAACAGGTGAAGATAAAAGGCAGATGAAACGGATTAAAAGAATCTGGGACTGCGGCGCTTTCTTGCTACGATCATGAACGCTCATTTGTCAGGAGCAGATAAAGTGCTTGTGAAGAGTTGTGAAAAGAAGGAATGGTTGCGCGAGTATCTACCATAACATGTGAACTTATTGATCTGCATGAGTTATGATGTCTATCATTATAAATCATTTTCAAGGAACATGCTGTAGAAACGATTAGAACATCCTTGCGCTACGTGTGTATGCTCTTTGATTGGTTCTGTCGCAATGCATGCTGGGAGGTCAGCCAAACTGCAGTGTTCAAATATCATTTCTGTCAGTGAGATAGAAACATTTGTGCAGTGATCTATAAAGAAGATATGGGAGAAGGTGCTGCGTGAGTGGACGCAAATTCAGTTCTGTCGGAGATTCAAATATGTAGTCTACATCATCAACAAGTGAGTCTAGCTAAGAGACTCTCAGTGAGACAGTGTCTTACATATCAACTCATTAAACTATATCGCAGACCTACAAATAACGAGTTGAATTCGGGTATGAACACTTATCATGGCTGCGGAGAGAGAGAGAGAGGACAAGCAGACGCATAAATAGATGAAGACGTGAAGACAATGACATTGCTTACCGTGAAAACAAATCTGAACTGAGACGTGCAGCTGAAAAAGGCTTCGCAAGGCTATGCAGCGTGTAACGTCACTTAACGCTACTGATAGCACCGCTTGTCGTCTCTGGTGCAATGAAACTGAGAAAAACCAAAACAGATTCACATGATGAAAAAAATTGTACACGTGCTGAAATAGGATTTGTGTAACATAATGCAGTTGTTGCTTGATGTTTTAAAAGGTCTTACATTAATCCTACTCTACTCGACGTCACAGCTCCGACTGGCAGCCATAAGGCGGCAGCGCTCGCGTTAAAGAAACGGTCGGCCCTTACTATATGGTCCTGCATCAATGTCAGTGAGTAGATACTTATAACCCCCTTATCGCTAGAGGCATAAGAGATGATTTTTACTAAGTCGGCATGCCATAGATCATCCTTTCCACGCGTGATGACACGTTTGCGTTGGCAGTGTGACGAGCTGGTTTATTAACTTATGCAAGTTGCTTTACGTCGCACCGACACAATTAGGTCTTATGGCGACGATGGGACAGGAAAGGGCTAGAAGTGGGAAGGAAGCGACAGCATTTGCCTGGTGTGAAAATGGGAAACCACGGAAAACCATCTTCAGGGTTGCCGACAGTGGGGCTCGAACCCACGATCTCCCGAATACACTGGATACTGGCCGCATTTAAGCGACAGCAGCTATCGAGCTCGGTATATTTTATTAACTTATGTGAGATGCGTATCTTTACAGGCGAAGTCTTGCTTTGAGGAGCCATTACTCAATAATACCAGCATGATGTAATTCCGTCTCTATTTCTAGAATCTCTGATTAATAGCCTGTGTGACCGGCATCCTGAGAGGCTCTTAGCAGTTGCGGACGTTCTACGAGTAACTTGGGGTCGTTCTGGCATCTTACGTCTACATAGGGTAGCAGAAGCTTGTAGATGACGCTGAGACCACGTGCAGGCAGTTGATGTGAAGAAAACAACTTAGAAATTAACTCTCGATGCTTGCGATTCTTATTTGAATTTATAGTTTTTGTCCTCTCGTAATTACGTTGAGTAGCGTCAGTTTCAAAAGGAATTGATTAATATTTCTTAAGATCATCTGACAAAATAATTATCTCATGAGTATCCGGGAGAAGACGAGTTCTAAGAAAACTTTGGAAGGCTTATAGGTCAAACCTTTTATGATAGGACGTTGGCATTAATCTTAACATCAGCATAATCTATACGAAATCAATCGCCGCCGGGCTGAGTGGCTCAGACGGTTGAGGCGCTGGCCTTCTGACCCCAACTTGGCAGGTTCGATCCTGGCCCAGTCCGGTGGCATTTGAAGGTGTTCAAATACGCCAGCCTTGTGTCGGTAGATTTATTGGCACGTTAAAGAACTTCTGCGGGACTAAATTCTAGCACATCAGCGTCTCCGAAAACCGTAAAAGTATTTAGTGGGACGTAAGGTCATTATTATTATTATTATTATTATTATTATTATTATTATTATTATTATTATTATTATTATTATTAAAACAATCGCCTTCATAGCGAATACCGTAGGTTGTGTCGGTTTGTCCTGTAAATAGCGTTTCTATGTAAAGGAGTAAAGAGTGAACTTAGGTGTTTTGAAAAAATTGCTTTAACTGATCTCGATACTCTGGTGTGATCATAACATCAGACAAGAAAGATGTTTTTTTTATGTAGTAGGCATTTCTGTAATAATGTCTGCAGTTAAAAACTCAACCTGTTTTGATCACAAAGATGTGTTGAGATCCTCCTCATCCTGCTTCTCATTTTCTTCTTCCTCATCCTGCTTCTACTTATATTGAGATGTTTGCGTGGTAACAGAACTTGTAGTAGGCTTAACGATGAACAAGAATTTTTTTAAATCTCTCTTAGGATTGTACCGAATTGCGTTTTCAAAAGGAAATCACTATCTGCTTGAATACGTTTGAGCTCTTTAATTTTACGTCGAATGTTTAATCGCGCTCGTATGATACGTTGCGTAATCTCTTTGCTTGATATTGACATGATGTCGGTTTCGGATCAAGTGCAGTCTGTAACCGCTGTGTTGAGGCTTATAAAATGGTCAAAGCCCTTGCGATACCGTCCGTGATGACAATATATTTCTTTATCAATAACTAAGAAGCCGTAACGTTGTAATAACCAACATGTAGCACACAGATGTTTAAAGACACAGAATGTCATATCAGTGTTAGCATGATCGCCATACACATGCCACATATTAACTGCTTGGGCACACGAGAATAGGTTTGGCATAATTAAAAACAACCTACATTTTTATAACGCCCCATACCAAAGTATGCACGAATAATATCTTCCTGTTCTGTAGCAACACCGTCAAATATCATGAGAGAAATAGGAAGCACACCATCTGGAGACAGTACTTGCTCACGTGCATTAAATTGAAAATACCTCAAACCAGCTTTAACCAGATCCTGCACGATAAGTTGTAGAATGACGTACAGCGGTTGATAGAGTGACTTTGCGAAAATGTAAATATTCTGGAAGCGTATGCCATTTGAAGAGGTAATGAGTGTGAGTAAACTATTTGTCTTGCCGCATCCCGTAGGCCCGGTAATGATACATCGAACTGTAGAGGGAAACAGTATTCCATGACGATTTGCATAGTTGTAAAAGAACTAGGTAGGAGATGTGACACGCCGTCACTGACGGGTAGTGTGTCTTGCTGCTTTATAATATTCATGTTGATTGAAGGAAGAAGTTGAACCATCAGTTCTTAAGTCGCTGTTGACGAAAGAAGTCGTGTACAGAATGGTGAAACAACGATATCCCAACGTTATGAAGAATAAAACGAAAACTGTAGAATGGAAAGCGGTTGTAAAGGCAGCGCAAAAATCTATTCGAGAAGAATACAATCCAAAGGTAGCCATCACTAAGGCTGTACGAGCAACAAGAGCGAGAATTTCTGCTAAAGCAGTGTTTTCCAAACGTACTCGAATTATTCCTGTACCGAAACGAGGTAGATTCCTTCCAGCGCTGTTTGCTGTACTAGCGGCTTTAGGATCTCTGCTACCGGGCGAGTTGGCCGTGCGCGTAGAGGCGCACGGCTGTGAGCTTGCATCCGGGAGATAGTAGGTTCGAATCCCACTATCGGCAGCCCTGAAAATGGTTTTCCGTGGTTTCCCATTTTCACACCAGGCAAATGCTGGGGCTGTACCTTAATTAAGGCCACGGCCGCTTCCTTCCAACTCCTAGGCCTTTCCTATCCCATCGTCGCCATAAGACCTATCTGTGTCGGTGCGACGTAAAGCCCCTAGCAAAAAAGGATCTCTGCTGGGTGGCTCTAGTGCTGAGGCAAGAACTGTCCAGGCTGTAGATGAGGCAAAGCAGCAAACACTAGTGGCTGAGTTGTAATATGTTGTGACGTCAAAAGTGCCCGCCTGGTGGTGCCAAGTCTTTATGCCCTGATACTGTGGTTAGACGGTTCGAATTCCGTTGGTGGAAAAATTTTCACCAGCAGAATATTGGTTGTCAGGGTAGGAGAAGTGGTAGTATAGCCTACAATTTCTTATTACCTGCTAGACTGAGTGCCAAGAGATTGGATTCGATTAGAAACCTCTCCACAGTGGAGTGATGGAATATGACGCTGTCGATGGTGATTCGACTGTCGAATGGAGACGTTACACATTGAGCAGACCCCCACAGTGTTATTCACAGGAGTAGTCTAGGTGCCGATACCAGCTTTTACTCTCTCCGTAACTCATTATCATAATCATCCAATATTCAGACGAGCAGGTCACCCATCCGCATCAACTAGAAAGCCGAGTACCAGATGAGCCGAACGTTTTCTCGGAAACTCCAGCACTAAAAGCCATACGCTAAATAAATATGTCAAAAGTATTCAGTCCTACGAAAATAAAAAATCCACTATCATTTTCCCTTACAAATGAATCAGGCGACAATGACCTGGAGTTAATGGCAAATCGGATTTGATTACTGTAAAGAAATGACAATAGGAAAATCTGTATTCGAATGGGAGCAGGATACAACTTCGTTCCAGCAATGAATTATTTCTCTACAGTACAATGATCCACGTAGAAAGCTAATTTTTAGGCCTCTCGTATTAAAATACAGTACTACGATATTAAGTCCCAGAAACTACTTTTACGTTTTAGATGATGTTGAGTGGCTGGAATTTTGTCCCGAGGGAGTACTTTCTTACGTGCCGGAAAGTCTACCGTCAAGGAGCTGACGTATTTGAGCACCGAAAGCCAGCGTTTTTACCGTCTGACCGACTCAGCCCGGCTTAACATTAGCTCCCTGAACCAAACGAGACGAGATAATATCCTATGATATGCACTCTAATGTTACGTTCCCTTGCAGGCGAGAAGCCTCATGTCTGCGAGGTGTGCTCCAAGGGGTTCAGCACGTCCAGTTCACTCAACACCCACAGACGGATACACAGTGGTGAAAAACCACATGTGTGTCTGGTGTGTGGAAAGAGGTTCACAGCGAGTAGCAACCTCTACTACCACCGCATGACACACACCAAGGTACAGTACATGCTAGTTATTTATATCCCAAGTCTTTAAATCTACTTATACTCGTAACATTAATATCTGAGGATAATTTCTATATGCTAGTTATTCATGTGCGAAGTCTTTCAAATGAAAAGTCTGTATATCTATTTATACTCGTAATATTAATATTTTAGGATAATTTCTATATGTTAGTTATTTATGTCCGAAATATTTCTGATGAAAAGTCTGTATATCGATTTATACTCGTAATATTAACATTTGAGGAAAATTTCTATGGATAGAGTAACAATGTAATAGATGAGATACACATTCAAGGAAAGAAGACAACAGCCATGTCAGATGGTGGACTCTTGTGGTTCCCTAGACAAGACAAATTGAGCAACGATCTCATCTAGTCTGAGCCAGGTTCGATTGATCTTCAGGTGCACACCAATTCCTTACTGTCCAACTGACTATTTTTCACAGCACTACAAGTCTCGCATTCAACGAATATTACAGTTAATACTTCCGATTTACCAGCTATCGCGTCACCTCGTAATCTGCAGGTCTTCAGGAGGAGCAACGTTCGCTCATCAGGGATGTAGCGTCGTGGGTTTTTAATTTACCAGCCATAGTTAATATAAGTATTAATATATATTCATTAAACATTATTTATTCTTGTTCCCCGACCTTTTCGCCTATTAACTGGTCCAGTTTTACGCTCGGATGCCTTTCCTAACGCCAATCTCATGTGGAGGGATGTATATACTATGGAGTGTTTCTGGGGTGGTAGAAGTATATTAAGATGATCACATACACCCAGCCCCCGAACTAGAGAAATTAACCAACCACTACTGAAATTCCTAGCCAGGCCGGGAAGCGAGCCCAGGGCCCTCCGAACTGAAAGCCACTGCGCCGACAATTCAGGCAGTAAGCCGGACTCTTCTTTATACATTATACGTAGACTCTACCACTAAGATTAAATGCACAGGCACACAGACACGCACACACACACACACACACACACACACACACACACACACACACACGAGTTGCTTTACGTCGCACCGACACAGATAGGTCTTATGGCGACGATAGCATGGGAAAAGCCTAGGAGTGGGAAGGAAGCGGAGGTGGCCTTAATTAAGATACAGCCCCAACATTTGCCTGGTGTGAAAATCGGAAAGCACGGGAAACCATCCTCAGTGGGGTTCGAACCCACTATTTCCCAGTTGCAAGCTCACAGCTGCGCGGCCCTAACCGCACGGCCAACTCCTCCGGTAAAGAAAAGAATCATCACAATATGGGGGTTATTAAAAATGACCTAAAATGAATCTATAGTGATACTGTCAGTTTCAAATTACGTACAACTCAATTAAACAACTTATTAAACATGACCAACCAAAACGCATTAATTTTAACTATTAGATCTGATATTAAAATATTTCGCCAACAGCGTATCCATGTTCAAACGTCCGATCCCGCCAAACCTCTGCAGTTAAGCACCATTGGATGTGGTCCATTTTAGAATAGGTAGTCCTCGTGCAGTTTGTCAGAGGAGGAGTGAAAATGAACTGGGCGCCTTACCTTAAGTAAACTCTGGCTCAGTGGTCTCTGAACCTGTCTGATGGCACTGAAAGGTCGCTAGCGCCCAGGTTTGGATAAGGCAATTGGATTGTATTGAAGTGAAATTATTGGAGTTTTTGTTTTTGTACAGCTATTTACAAAACTATATTAATTGTCCCCCAACAATCCTTCATCGAACAGTGATCATTTAATGTGCGTTTGAACCTTCATTAGTAAATGAGTTTGTCTTTTTCATTACCTCTGAGCAGGTGTATATAATACTTCTACGATATCCTCTGTCTGTCTTAACAAACGACTAAAAGTGTGTACTCCATAGGGAGCGAGGGTTATTGACAACCTGACTCCGAACTGAGTCTGGCATTGCTTCCAAATATTTGTGCCGGGCTCTCCAACGTTACGTCTCTTGATCAACAATTTTTGTCTTCCCATCCCAATGATATTTGGTTTGCGAGCAGGGCTGAGTGACTCAGAGGGTAGAGCTTGGCCTTCTGAGCCCAAGTTGGCACGTTCAATCCCGGCTCAGTCTGGTGTCATTTAATAACTAGCTGATGTACCCGTGCTTCTCTACGGGATTCTCAGAAAGACTCACTTTGTGGCTTTTCCTAACTGAAGTCAATATAGGTCATTACAAAAACGTCAGTAGGAGTGTAGCGATTACAAGCAATATTATTACACTGACTGACAGAGCAAATGCAACACCAAGAAGGAGTGGTTCGAAAGGGATGAAAGTTGGGGAAAAAACAGAGACGGCACGGACGAATAATTGATGTTTATTTCAAACCGATATGCAGGTTACACAATGCGCACGGCATCGACTCAGTAGGATGTAGGACCACCGCGAGCGGCGATGCACGCAGAAACACGTCGAGGTACAGAGTCAATAAGAGTGCGGATGGTGTCCTGAGGGATGGTTCTCCATTCTCTGTCAACCATTTGCCACAGTTGGTCGTCCGTACGAGGCTGGGGCAGAGTTTGCAAACGGCGTCCAATGAGATCCCACACGTGTTCGATTGGTGAGAGATCCGGAGAGTACGCTGGCCACGGAAGCATCTGTACACCTCGTAGAGCCTGTTGGGAGATGCGAGCAGTGTGTGGGCGGGCATTATCCTGCTGAAACAGAGCATTGGGCAGCCCCTGAAGGTACGGGAGTGCCACCGGCCGCAGCACATGCTGCACGTAGCGGTGGGCATTTAACGTGCCTTGAATACGCACTAGAGGTGACGTGGAATCATACGCAATAGCGCCCCAAACCATGATGCCGCGTTGTCTAGCGGTAGGGCGCTCCACAGTTACTGCCGGATTTGACCTTTCTCCACGCCGACGCCACACTCGTCTGCGGTGACTATCACTGACAGAACAGAAGCGTGACTCATCGGAGAACACGACGTTCCGCCATTCCCTCATCCAAGTCGCTCTAGCCCGGCACCATGCCAGGCGTGCACGTCTATGCTGTGGAGTCAATGGTAGTCTTCTGAGCGGACACCGGGAGTGCAGGCCTCCTTCAACCAATCGACGGGAAATTGTTCTGGTCGATATTGGAACAGCCAGGGTGTCTTGCACATGCTGAAGAATGGCGGTTGACGTGGCGTGCGGGGCTGCCACCGCTTGGCGGCGGATGCGCCGATCCTCGCGTGCTGACGTCACTCGGGCTGCGCCTGGACCCCTCGCACGTGCCACATGTCCCTGCGCTAACCATCTTCGCCACAGGCGCTGCACCGTGGACACATCCCTATGGATATCGGCTGCGATTTGACGAAGCGACCAACCTGCCCTTCTCAGCCCGATCACCATACCCCTCGTAAAGTCGTCTGTCTGCTGGAAATGCCTCCGTTGACGGCGGCCTGGCATTCTTAGCTATACACGTGTCCTGTGGCACACGACAACACGTTCTACAATGACTGTCGGCTGAGAAATCACGGTACGAAGTGGGCCATTCGCCAACGCCGTGTCCCATTTATCGTTCGCTACGTGCGCAGCACAGCGGCGCATTTCACATCATGAGCATACCTCAGTGACGTCAGTCTACCCTGCAATTGGCATAAAGTTCTGACCACTCCTTCTTGGTGTTGCATTTGCTCTGTCAGTCAGGGTATATAAAATACTCGATCAAATGAAAAACCGCAGATTTTCTCACTTTTAACGAACAGTACTACGGTGTCGATGTAACAGTCCAAAGTTCCAGAGCTGGAATGACCAGGCCGCAGACAGCCGTGAACACTTCTCTGCCATTTATTCATTAAATATGCACATTGCTCATTCCAACCAGTGTCTCAAAGTAAGGACTGAATAGCTCGAATGCTATGATGAACCAGTTTGTTACGTACCAGTAGTATCAGAAAATGTATACACCAGAGGAATGACTTGCTAAAGAAGAAAGTTATCTAACTCCCCAGCTACTTCGCGCCAATATTCAGGCAGACTGTTACACTCGATACGACCGGGGCAGTTGGCCGTATTGTTAGGGGCGCACATCTGTCAGCTTGCATCCGGGAGATAGTGGATTTGAACCCCACTGTCGGCAGCCCTGAAGATGGTATTCCGTGGTGTTCCCATTTTCACACCAGGCAAATGCTGGGGCTGTACCTTCATTAAGGCCAAGGCCACTTCCTTCACACTCCTAGACGTTTCCACTCCCATGGTCGCCATAAGACCCATCTGTGTCGGTGCGACGGAGATGAGTGGCAACAGAAGACACAAAGCACATCACAACAAACAATGGTTAATGTAATGTTATTGTTCATCAATTTTATGAATTATGAGCTTTCTATACCGTAGGCCTTCACATTTAGTTCTTTCGACTCCGTGATATTAGGGCGTCTTATAAAATTATTTATATCGTAAACTTTAATTCCTTATTCTCCGACTTTACATACCTATTTTCATTAAATTCCGTGTATCCATTTCCTCGTGACTCGGCGCTGATATGGACTTAGTAACAAAAATCCAAATTCGTGAATATCTCTGTGATCATAGCCGGTACGGTAACAATAGGCCTATATAAGACATACATGATCGGAAATTTAATATTACATAACTTTAGTTATGCAGTATTTACTTTTTTTTTTTTTTTTTTTTTGGCTAGTTGCTTTACGTCGCACCCACACAGATAGGTCTTATGGCGACGATGGGACAGGGAAGGGCTAGGAGTGTGAAGGAAGCGTCCGTGGCCTTAATTAAGGTACAGCCCAGCATTTGCCTGGTGTGAAAATGGGAAACCACGGAAAACCATTTTCAGGGCTGCCGACAGTGGGATTCGAACCTACTATCTCCCGAATACTGGATAGCGGCCGCACTTAAGCGACTGCAGCTATCGAGCTCGGTGCAGTATTTACTGATATGACCACTAATGACATAAATATTTGAGAATTAAATTGTAGACCTTTCCTAAACTACCATTTTTCTCAGCGCGAATACAATTATAGACTATATTTTAGAGATTTACTCCTCGACTTTGCCTACCGATGTTCATTAAGATACGACCACTAATAACATAAATATTTGAGAATTAAATTTTAGGTCTTTCCCTAAACTACCATTTCACTCAGCGTGAATAAAATTATTTATGGCCTAGATTGTAGCGACTTTGCATACAGATTTTCATTAAAATCTCTTCAGGCGTTTTCTCGTGATGCGTGTACATACATACAGATAGACAGACAGAAATGACGGAAAATTAAAAATTGCATTTCCTTGTTACTGTGGACACACCTGATACAGAAATACCATCATTTTTAAATTCTGAGCAATGTACGGACAAAACTCTTATTATATATATATATAATGTTATTGTTTTTATGTCGCACTAACTACTTTTAAGTATTTTGGAAACGCCGAGGTGCAGGAAAGTTGTCCCGTACGAGTTCTTTACGTGCCAGTAAATCTATCGACACGCGGTTGGCGTAATTGAACACCTTCAAATACTGCTGGACTGAAGAAGGATCTAACCTGCCAACTTGAGCGCAGAAGGCCAGTACGGTATTCTACCGTCTGACCTACTTATCCCGCCTCCGGTGTTTTTTTTTTCTGTTGGCTTTACGTCGCACCGACACAGATATGTCTTATGGCGACGATGGGACAGGTTAGGGCTAGGACTAGGAAGGAAGCGGCCTTGGCCTTATTAATTTATAGCCCCGGCATTTGCCTGGTGTGAAAATGGGAAACCACGGAAAACCATCTTCAAGGCTGCCGACAGTGGGGTTCGAACCCACTATCTCCCGAATACTGGATACTGGCCGCACTTAAGCGACTGCAGCTATCGAGCTCGGTGCTCCGGTGTTATTTGGAGGTATTCAAGAACGCCAGCCTCGTGTCGGTATATTTATCGGCGCACAAAAAAAATCCCGCGGGACATAATTTCGGCATCTCAAAAAGTAGTTGGTGAGACGTAAAACTAATAATACTGTTATTAGGTTTGTGATACCTTGGGAAACTTCCAATTTCAGACCCTTTGTGGACCTTGCTTATACCTTCATTCTTCTTCTTCTTTTTATTTACAGGTTGTTCTACGTCACACCGTCACAGATAGGTTTATGGCGACGATGAATAGGAAAGGGCTAGGAATGTGAAGGAAGCGGGTATGGCCTTAATTAAGGTACAACCGTAGCATTTTGCCTGGTATGAAAATGGTAAACCACGGAAAACCATATTCGGGGCTGCGATACTGAGGTTCGAACCCACTATCTCCCGAATAAACGCTCACAGCTGCGCGCCCCTAACCACACGGCCAATTTGCTCGGTTCAGTTAAGAGAACCGTGGTCGCTAGACACATCATAATATTATAAACTATATACTGTTATTATCTGAGAATCCATGTTTATTCTTTCTTTTACAGACCCCAAGGTTTTCAGACACCTCACAGTGCCAGGTCTTTTCTCCCAACAGTGCTTTTATGTCTGTCAGAATCATCGATGTTAGTTAAGCTGCATAGTATTTTTTTAAGACCTTATCAAACCATAACATGATATTGTAAACATGATATAGGCTTTTGGGTTATGCTGTGTCAAGAAAATAAGGTGAAATTATTTACGTTTCGCAGAGAACTTTGCTCTGCGTAATCAGAAGAAAAACTCTACTGTTCACGAGAAAGGCTTCTCAAGGAATGAAGTTTGAATTTAGACGTTATAATATAAGTGGAAGTGATACGTTCATTCGTCATCAGATGGCTTGCCGGACGCGGTACAGTGCTAGCGTTCGAAGCGGAAGCTGACGGAACCGTCAGAATCAGTCTGAGAAGGAGTCACATAACAACAGGAGGACACACATATGAAAGTATGACATAGATACAAGCCTGGAATGAAACAACTGGCGATGAGGAACGTACGAATTTGGAAAATACCGAAACGAAATGCAATAGTGAAGGGACAGGGGAGGGAACTACTGTTGGGAGATCACAAGAATGCACATGCCCGGTGAGGCAGGGGGCGGAGGGCTTTTCACCAGCAGAGCCAGTGACGCAATGGTTACCATAGCAACTCCGCTACTACCCCGGCGACTTTATTTTATCTTCTACTAGCAAATGTACCCGTGCTTCGCTACGGTATTCTACATTGTATACGGATATCGACGTAAATACTGTGCGTGCAGCAAATGAGATTGTTTTAAAATTGCATGTCTCTTGGCCTTATCCGAGAAATAGCATGGGGAGGTCCACATACGTTGTTTCCAATGTAAAGTGAGGGTTGCGGAGTTGTGATGATAACGCCAGGCTCACTTGCCTACTGCCATTCACAATCGAGTTGGCAAGTTTACATTATAATTGCAGGCCCCAATGCCTACTGCGCGGTCACAATCGATTTGGGGAGTTTTAGTTACAATGGCAGACCCATTTCCTACTTTCAGACAGGTTACAGTTGAGGAGTTTTTATTATAATACCAGGCAACTTCCCTACCACCAGTCAAAATTGAGTTGTGCAGTTATCATTATAATGACAGTCCCTTTTTACTGCTGCTAGCCAGCTTACTGCCAGTCACACAGAATTAGTGAGTTTCCATAAAAATAGCAGGCCACTATGCCTAATGCTAGTCAAATTTTAGATTGGAACATTTGTTTAAATGGCGGGCACCCTGGCCTAGAGCCAAACACAATAGAGTAGGGGACTTTCGAACAAAACTGCATGATCCCTTGCCTTCTGCAAGACAAATCGAAAAGTGAATTATTCATTAAAATGGTAGGCCCTCCTTACTAATGCCAGTTACACAGGAGTTGGAGAAGGACCCCATTCCTACTGCCAGCAGTCAAAGTCGGTGTAGGGAGTACTGCTTACAATAGCAGACACATCCTTTCTCGATCGCTACAAATCGACATCAATGAATATATACAGATGGACATACGAAAGTATATGAATGTTTACAATATTGCAGACCTTCATTTACAGATTAACTGCTGCTAAACGGTACGTCATATCGACAAAGGATTGTACCGTAAGGCGCAGTATTTAGCGATCTAAATGGCTGGTCCTCTGATATTTTCTCGCATCTAATCTATTCATGGGTCAGATTGAATCAGAAACGTTGAATAGGTTGAAATTTGTGTAAGATTATCTTACATTGCATTACTTTTCGGATAATTATGTGACATAGCATTTGGCTCACATATGGGTACTGGGTGAACCAATGTTCGTGTAGAGTTTTATCACACTATCTTTCCTGTAAGTGATTGAAATGATGCACATGAGAAGAAAAGGTTTAGAAATTAATTTCCATTAAGGCAGGTAGATTTCCATTAAGTTTGGCTGTGTGTATTTTGAGGGAGTGCAAAATCACGGTTTCGGTTTCGTATAAACCCCCAATTAGTTCAGGGATTTAGAAACAATATTTGCCCTAAAACCTCCCCAAAGGATAGGTGGATTCTAAATATGAAGTTTGGTGGAAATATATCCAGTAGTTTTCAAGTTAGAGAAAGACAAACAGAACAAACAAACAAACAAACAAACAAACAAAGAAACAAACAAACAAATTAACTAACTAACAGACACCAAGGAAACCTACCCTTGGACAGATGGATGCTATATATAAAATTTGGTTCAAATATCTTGTTAGTTTTCAAGTTGTAAGAAGTACGCTTTACACGTACCCGCTCTTGCGTTAAGTCCGCTGGGATTTGTACCGAAAAACGGCCCGTTAATGATATCTCCCTTACTAAATCCTGTTATCGAAATGATGCACATGAGAAAAAAGGTTTAGAAATTAATTTTCATTAAGGCAGGTTGATTTTCATTAAGTTCGTTTGTGTATACTTTGAGGGAGTGAGAAATCACGGTTTCGGTTTCGTAAAAATCCCCACTCAGTTCAGGGATTTAGAAACGATATTTGCGCTAAAACCTATCCAAGGAGAGGTGGATTCTAAATATGAAGTTTGGTGGAAATATATATTTAGTAGTTTTCAAGTTATAGAAGGACAGACAAACAGACAAACAGACACCAAAGTTAAAAATGATGCAGATGGTCATTATTACACCTGAAACGGATAACTGTACGGACATTTCGCCAAAATAATCAATGTACGGACACACAGTCGTTACGATTTTATTTTTTGCGCTAAAACCTACCCAAGGACAGGTGGATTCTAAATATGAAGTTCGGTGGAAATATATCCAGTAGTTTTCAAGTTATAGAAGGACAGACAAACAGACAAACAGACAAACAGACACCAAAGCTAAAAATGATGCAGGTGGTCATTATTACACCTGAAACGGATACCTGTACAGAAATTTCGCCAAAATAATCAATGTACAGACACACGGTCGTTACGATTTTATTTATATAGATGACGGATAAGCATGAGCACGTTGAAAAGTGCAGACTTCCACTTCGAGATTCATATCTCCTAAACGGTTTATGATATTAAGAAACGGTTTGCGCCATCAGACGCCTCATTTATCGCTCTACATGTTTGTTCCTAAACCATATCCTCGTATCTCCCATATTAAGGGAGTAAATTGAGTTCCCATTTTGAATAGGGTGAAATTTGGGTGCATTTTTAACATTTTACATTACATTTTGCCTACTTATGTATAAGCTTGAATCATAAAATTTGGTACACATATGTCCCTTAATCGTGCCAATATGCGCACCTAACGCGATGATCCTATCATTCTTATAAGTGTGTCAAACAATGAAATATACTTGTAAAAATCACCAAATTTACGAACAATCCAGAAATACGGCTAAATTTAACGTATAAGGGAGAGAGATACGACAAAATGTCACAGGACCAAAGTTGTAGATCACTCCGAATTGAAGGGACATTGTGCCATCCGTTTTGTGATACGACTTACCGTTTAGCCAAAAAATAGCTCAAAAGGAATGTCTGCACAGTCATTAAAATTGCCTTCATATTTCGATATCTTTGGGGGTAAAAAGTGAAAAATTTGAACATCTTGGAATTTTCCCGTCGGTTAGGGACCAAAAGCTATAATTTCACCAAATTTCAATTGTCTACCTCGTCTGGCAGGTTGTGCCGCCATCTTGATTTGGGGGGATAGGGGATAAAAATGAGGAAATTCCCGAAAATTTTTAAGCCCACAAAACCTATAGGTTATCGTTTTGGATATACTATACGACTGTGTTCTTATGCTGAGCTCAAAATTTGAGCCCCCCCCCAGCGTGCCCCCTTCAGGGAATTTTGAGAATTTCCGATTTTTCTAGGGATCCTGGGGTCATCAGTTTCCCTCGTACCAAGTTTCAAATTTCTGAGATTTCTGGAAGTGCCTCATTAATTCACGCCTTTTTTCATTTTTAAATATTTATATATACATCGCTCCAGCCCGACTTGCTTTTATATATATAGATGACGGATAAGCATGAGCACGTTGAAAAGTGCAGACTTCCACTTCGAGATTCATATCTCCTAAACGGTTTATAATATTAAGAAACGGTTTGCGCCATCAGACGCCTCATTTATCGCTCTACATGCTTGTTTCTAAACCATATCCTCGTATCTCCCATATTAAGGGGGTAAATTGAGTTCAAATTTTGAATAGGGTGAAATTTGGGTGCATTTTTACCATTTTACATTACGTTTTGCCTACTTATGTATAAGCTAGAATCATGAAATTTGGTACACATATGTCCCTTAATCGTGCCAATGTGCGCACCTAACGCGATGATCCTATCATTCTTATAAGTGTGTCAAACAATGAAATATACTTGTAAAAATCACCAAATTTACGAACAATCCAGAAATACGGCCAAATTTAACGTATAAGGGAGAGAGATACGACAAAATGTCACAGGACCAAAGTTGTAGATCACTCCGAATTGAAGGGACATTGTGCCATCCGTTTTGTGATACGACTTACCGTTTAGCCAAAAAATAGCTCAAAAGGAATGTCTGCACAGTCATTAAAATTGCCTTCATATTTCGATATCTTTGGGGGTAAAAAGTGAAAAATTTGAACATCTTGGAATTTTCCCGTCGGTTAGGGACCAAAAGCTATAATTTCACCAAATTTCAATTGTCTACCTCGTCTGGCAGGTTGTGCCGCCATCTTGATTTGGGGGGATAGGGGATAAAAATGAGGAAATTCCCGAAAATTTTTAAGCCCACAAAACCTATAGGTTATCGTTTTGGATATACTATACGACTGTGTTCTTATGCTGAGCTCAAAATTTGAGCCCCCCCCCCAGCGTGCCCCCTTCAGGGAAATTTGAGAATTTCCGATTTTTCTAGGGATCCTAGGGTCATCAGTTTCCCTCGTACCAAGTTTCAAATTTCTGAGATTTCTGGAAGTGCCTCATTAATTCACGCCTTTTTTCATTTTTAAATATTTATATATATATCGCTCCAGCCCGACTTGCTTTTATATATATAGACTGGCAACTCTTCGCTCTTGTCAGTTGTAATTCAGCAAAGTGCAAAGTGGGAGTCAATGTTTTCGTGTAGCAGATACGAGCAGTTAAGAGCCGATCTGTCTGGGCAGAACAGGAAGTTCTTGCTTGCAGGCCACATTCCTCATTCTTGCATTCTTCTCATCTCTACACAGTACCTACGTAAGTCGTTAGTGGCTGGCAACCACGTATTAAATGATAGCCAGTGTTCGTCTTGAAATGGTTAGGATTTCTACGTATTTCCACGGCTTCCCGTATAATCCTGGACCTGTAGAGTCTAGTGTGGGTAAGAGCTCGAGCATCTTGGAATAAGACATCATGACCTGACGACAGAGCGTGCTCAGGTATTGCTGATTTGTCTGGCTGGTTGAGACGAATATTTCATTCATGTTTCTTGATACGAGTACCAATGGACGGCATGTTTAGCCAATGTATACCTTGCCGCATGTACAGGGAATTCCGTATACCCCAGGATGTAAATTGGGGATAATTTGTCCTTGGCTTTACCCAGACTGTGAGCAATTTTAGTGACGGTGCCAAACACGGTTTTTATATTGTGTTTCCCGAGGACCTTGGCGATTCGATCTGTGGTGTTGTGAATGTAAGGCAGGTAGGCAGTTCCCTTCACTTCTTCCTTCTGTGAGCCTTGGTTGGTCGTTTCTCTGGGATGCAGAGCTCTATGAATCTGCAAATCGCTGTAACCATTACCCTTGAACGTGACTTTGAGTGTGTCCATCTCCATCGGGATATGTGATGGCTCACAAATCCGTCTCGCCCTCTTGGTGAGTGTCGTGAGAATGGCTTGTTTTTGTGCTGGGTGGTGGTGGGAATCTGCATGAAGATAGCGATTTGTGTGGGTAGGCTTACGATAAACGATATGCCTGTCAAACCTATGATTTGGTGGAGGTATGATGATGATATGTTTGTGGTCTGTACAGAAAGTCCTGAGACACTTCATCTATTTCTAAACCACCTAAATCAGCAACATCCTTCTATAAAATTCACTATGGAGGTGGAGTCGGACGGATGCCTTTCTTTATGGATGTTCTAGTAAGAAAGAAACCGGACGGCTCCTTAGGACATACCGTCTATCGTAAGCCTACCCACACAAATCGCTATTTTCTTGCAGATTCTCACCACCATCCAGCACAAAAACAAGCCATTCTCAATACACTCACCAAGAGGGCGAGACGAATTCGTGAGCCATCAAATATCCAGGTGGAGATGGACACACTCAAAGTCACGGTCAAGGGTAATGGTTACAGCGATTTGCACATTCATAGTGCCCTTCATCCCAGAGAAACGACCAAGCAAAGCTCACTGAAGGAAGAAGTGAAGGGAACTGTCTACCTGCCTTACATTCACAACACCACAGATCGAATCGCCAAGGTCCTCGGGAAACACAATATAAAAACCGTGTTTGGCACCGTCACTAAAATTGCTCACAGTCTGGGTAAAGCCAAGGACAAATTGTCCCCACTTTTACATCCTAGGGTATAAGAAATTCCCTGTACATGCGGCAAGGTATACATTGGCCAAACATGCCGGTCCATTGGTACTCGTATCAAAGAACATGGATGAAATATTCGTCTCAACCAGCCAGACAAATCAGCAATAGCTGAGCATGCTCTATCGTCAGGTCATGATGTCGTGTTCCAAGATGCTCGAGCTCTTACCCACACTAGACACTATAGGTCTAGGATTATATGGGAAGCTGTGGAAATACGTAGAAATCCCAACAATTTCAACAGGGCCACTGGCTATCAATTAAGTAATACCTACGTGGTTGCTAGCCATTAAGGACTTACGTAGGTAGTTCCCTCCCCTGTCCCTTCAGTATTGTCATTTCGTTTCGGTGTTTTCCAAATTCGTACGTTCCTCATCGCCAGTTGTTTCATTCCAGGCTTGTATCTATGTCATATTTTCATATGTGTGTCCTCCTGTTGTTATGTGACTCCTTCTCAGACTGATTCTGACGATTCCGTCAGCTTCCGCTTCGAACGCTAGCACTGTACCGCGTCCGGCAAGCCATCTGGTGACGAATAAAAGTATCACTTCCACTTATATTATAACGTCTAAATTCAAACCTCATTCCTTGAAAAGCCTATCTCGTGAAAAATCGAGATTTTCTTCTGATGACGCAGAGCAAAGTTCTCTGCGAAACATGTCTATAATTACGAGCCGTGAATGCATCAGTAGCATCACATGATATTGTAACACAATGCCGGAAACACACAGTCAGCAGAAAATCCATCCAGCGAGATACTGCGTGCGAGCAAGTTAAGAGTTCTCACTTTTCACACGTTTTAACTAGAGAGAACATGCACTCCAATACGCTCTGTTTAACCATTCGTTTCTCGTCATATTAACTGCAGTGCCTGTATGCGACATTTATTCAAGTTTCCATATGAAATATACTCTCTGTATCAGTACCTACCCACAGACATACGGTAAGTATGTCCACGTTCAGTGAACTCTTGCGTGTATACACATAGGCGACCACATTTCTCTAGTGATGGGTCTTGTAACTCTATATGCGCGCGCGCGCGCGCGCGCGCGCGTGTGTTAATACAGTATCAGTCTGAGCTCCGCGCGGACTGCATAACGTAGTAGAGTGAAAATAACTCACGATTTTTTAAAATTCATTTTAGGCACACGGTCTTTTTTTCCTGTATCTGAGTCTGTGCACGCGATTAGTACAACCTCCTCACTTCTCACGCTGAGGAGGGGGCCTCCTCCTCACGAAATGTGCTGACTTTAAGGGCATGCTTAACCTTACATGACATCACTGGAAGGGCGATTTGAAATATGGGTGGCTGGCTACGAGTGCCGACTTAACCGAACAGGCTTGTATATGACTCCAGGCTTATCCTCGCAGGTTCACTAAACTTACAGACACAAGTTCGATGCCCAAGAGTGCAAGCTTAACATTACAGGCTTGGATTCGACTCCAAACTTAACCTTGCAGGGTAACTAACCTTGCAGATCTAAGTTCATTGCCCAGGAGTGCAAGCTTAACCTAACAGACTCAAAGCTCGACACCCGGACAAACCGCATGAGTACAAACTTAATCTTACGGGCTCGGATTTGACTCTAGGATTAACCTTACAGACCCAAGTTTGATGCCCGAGGACGCTAATCGTATAAGAGTGCAAGCTTAACTATACAGGCTTGGATTCGATCCCAGGATTAACCTAACCATTCTACTAGGCAAGACGGCTGCTATACATTACTTTTTTGGGCCTAACACTGGCGAGCTACCTCAGGGGCTCATAACTTGTTTTATCGACCTGACTTTTGGGAACTGGCGCTTCTAGGCAAGATGGCTTCTACACCGTTCTCATGGGACTAACTCTAGAGAGCTACTTCAGGGGCACACAACTGGCTACTTGTATGTATGTTCAGTCTTCAGCCCTAAAGCTGGTTGGATCCTCAATAGCTCCGCCGTCAGCTGTCATAGATGACCTAGGCATCACTGAAGAGGCGTACTAGGGAAATGAGGAGTGAGGTAGTTTCCCGTTGCTTTCCTCACTGAGCCAGAAGTTGCTCTTACATATCAGTCTGCCAAGCCCACTGAAATGCATGCACCAACCGACCCTATGAGCAACAATTTCACACCATTCATAGCAGGGACTGGCTGCAGAAGGAATGGCATTACTAGCATCGCTCATACCTCAGTCACTTTCATATTATCAAAGCCAAGTATAAGACAGAGACAGATCAATGAAAGTAACAAAATTACTCTAGCCCATACCAGAAGACATAGTGCACTGTAAATACTACGTCCTGCCAGCAAAGGCAATACTTGCTACTTAGGACATATTAATTTTATCGGCCTAACGTTTGGAAACTTATGCAAGTGTTACTACGCATTACCCTTATGAGGCTAAATTTGGAGAGCTATCTTAGTGGCTCACAACTTGTAACTTCGAGTTCGATTCCTTGGCTAACCCTAACCTTACAGGCACCTTTGGCCTTTCTTAGCTAACCTCGCAGACTCCTCGATTAACCTTAACCTAACAATCTCGAGCTCGACATCGGCTGAAGCAGTTTACTGGTTAGCGCTTTCTGAGCTTGAATCCACGGGTCAATTCTTGTAGGTTTCAGGTAATTATGTTACTTGAAGGAGCTCAAGTTCCGAGTACGACGCCCATGCTTACGGTGCAAGCTTAACTTTATAGGCTTGGATTCGTTCCCAGGCTTAACCTAACCGTTATAATAGAGCAGGTGGCGGCTATACATTGTACTTATGAGACAAGATACAGAGCTACCTCATGGACTCTGAGCTGACTTGGAATTCTGAATAAGATGGCGACTATACATCACTTTTATGGGACTAGGAAGGTGGTGTAAGGGCTAATACGTTTGCTTTATTCATATAAAACTAATTTTAGAGAGCCACCTCAGGGCCTCGGTACTGAGGTACTATTTCTGAACAAGATGGCAACTATGGATTGCTCTTAGCTGACTAGGTAGGTGAATTAAGGGCTGACGCAGAAACGCCTAAATGGTACTAAAGGGATAAAGAGCTAAAGGGCGTTAAAGTGCTTAAATGCAAAAGGGCACTATGCAACATTAAAAAGATAAAGAGTACTAAGCAACATTAAAAGGATAAAGGGCGCTAAAAGGCTAAAGGGCTCTAAAGGACTAAATGGCGGTAACGGGCTAAAGGGCCCTAAAGGGCACTAAGGGGGCAATAGGGCGATAAAAGGGCTAAAAGGCAATAAATACTAAAGAGCATTGATGGGCCAAAGGATACTAGAGGGCTAGGACACTAATAGGCTCATGAGCTTAAGAACACATATGGGACGAAGGGGGTAAAGGGATTATATAGGCTAAGATGCTAAAGGAGCACCTACAGGTTAACGGATACGTTTAGTCTAAAAGGGTAAAAGAACCCTTCTAGACACATAACAGCGATTCAGTTCTGACTACTTAAAACGATGTAAGTTCGATTGTCTGTTAGCAAGTTAGAAATATATCTCTGAGTATTAGGTTAAATTATGACGACTGATTGAAGGATATTTATAGTGTAATCCTTTTAATATAGTTGAGTATTAAATGTGCGATATTTAACGAGAATGAAAGTCAAAATCCGGAACGCGGGACTTCCTCCCTTGCAACTAGCATGTTAACAACATAATTGTACGCTAAAAGACTGTGTTGAATCCAAAGATTCTATCCCGAGCCAAAGGTATTACAAGTTAAAATCCCCCACCCTACTGGGAATTGAACCCGAGACTCATCAGTCCATCTACGGAAAATTTAATTTTACGCTAGAGACTACGCTGTTTTTATCTACAGACCTACGTTTCACACTAACTTCAGTATGTAGACTTGTGTCAGTCTCCAGTGTACACCACAATGAGGTCGTAATTTATACCTTTTGTAAAAATGGGATGTGAACTTCACGTTCTTATATAGTGAAGCACGGTAGTTGTGTTTATTTTTTGAAAGGTCTTGACAGTATATAATACTTGTCAACAAAATTGTACCTTATCAGGAGATGCAATAGTCTGGCCAGAATTTGCTGAGACACGAAATACAAAGTTTACATTTTTTGCCTTCAGCCAGTCGAGAAAATAGTTGAATAGAATGTAATAAAACTCGCAGTATAAAAGTTGGGATTACAGTGCTATCACTTGTGCTATTAATCATTTTATTCATGCTGAAATGGCAGTTTTGGGGTTCAAATCTCTATCTCATATGTCAAAGATTCAGAATTCGATTGTCCGACTCGTTGGCTGAACGGGCAGCGTACTGGCCTTCGGGTCAGAGGGTCCCGGTTTCGATTCCGGGCCGGGTCGGGGATTTTAACCTTCATTGGTTATTTCCAATGGCTCGGGGACTGGGTGTTTGTGCTGTCTCCAACATCCCTGCAACTCACACACTACACGTAACACTGTCCACCACCACAATAACACGCAGTTACCTACACATGGCAAATGGCGCCCACCCTCACCGGAGGGTCTACTTTACAAGGGCTGCACTCGGCTAGAAATAGCCACACGAAATAATAATAATAATAATAATAATAATAATAATAATAATAATAATAATAATAATATAAATATAAATATATTATATATAGTAATATATATAATTATACATAAAATATAATATATATTTATATTATATTTATATTATATTATATTATGATTATATTATATATTTATATTATATATAGTAACATATATATAATTATACATAAAATATATTATTATTATTATTATTATTATTATTATTATTATTATTATTATTATTATTATTATTATTATTATTATTATTATTATTATTATTATTATTAGAGTTCGATTCTTAATGGTATGGGGAAGAAAGCATTTATTTTTAATCCGAATGGGTAAAGTATAAAGTTTAACAGTGATTCTTTTCGGTCTACTTGAAAAAGATCTACATTTTAGTGCATAATTGCATGCATATTTTAATCGTCTTTAGTGCATGAAGATTCGCTCCCTATTGTACTTATCACTACATATCTTGGAAAGTTCAACAAGGACTACCCCAGTAACGTACGGTACCCACCGCCACACACACGAAAACCACCAGGATTCTCTGAGATAACCGTGGACGAAGAAACATATGTTGGACGTCATTGAGGAAGTTAAGGATGCAAAAACAGCCGTTACAGCTGGAAGGAGGCGAACGTCATCTCATAATCAGTATAATGTAAGTAATCTGTACGCTATCGTGGAAGTAGGAGAAGAGGGCGTCCGGATTGTTAAGATGAAATACCATAAGAAGCTATCGTGCATATTATACCACTTAAAGATTTATTACGACGATTTAGCTCATGGCTGCAATGACCAGATCGGCATAAGAATATCAGAAACTTCAACTAATCAACAGCTGTCTAACGTCACCATTTTATAGTTTTCATGTTATTACTTTCAAATCTAACGTACCTACGTGCGCTTGTCTATATAATAATAGTTTTATCTGCACATTGCTCAGAATTTGAAAAGAATGGCATTTCTGTATTGGTCGTGTACACAGTAACGAGGAAATGCACTTTTTAATTTTCTGTCCTTCTGTCTGTCTGTCTGTCTGTCTGTCTGTCTGTCTGTCTGTCTGTCTGTCTGTCTGTCTGTCTGTCTGTCTGTCTGTCTGTCTGTATGTATGTATGGTATGTAGGCCTATGTACGTGCATCACGAGAAAATGGCTGAAGAGAACTGCATGAAAATTGGTATGTAAAGTCGGGGAATGAGGCACTACAATCTAGGCTATAATTATTTTATTCACGCTGAGCAAAATGGTAGTTTACGGGAAGGTCCAACATTTAATTCTCAAATATCTATGTTATTAGTGCTTCTATCGATAAATACTGCATAACTAAAGTTATAGACAATTAAATTTCCGATCATTCATGTCTTATACATTTTTTAAGTACCGGCTATGATAACAGATATTCATGAATTTCGATTTGTGTTGCCAAGTCCATATCAACGCCTAATCGCGAGAAAATAGGAGAACAGAATATAATGAAAATATGTATTTAAAGTGAGGGGATAAGGCGCTACAGTCTAAGCTATAAATAATTTTATTCACGCTGGATGAAATGGTAGTTTAGGGCAAGGCGCCTAAAATTTAATTTTTAAATAACCATGTAATTGTTCCTATCGAAAAGTACTACGTAATAAAAGTTATAGACAGTACAATTTCCGATCATTTATATCTTACACAGTTTTACCATACGTTGTGATAATAGAATTCATGAATTTAGACTTTTTCTGCTTAGTCTATATCAACGACGAGTATTGTTGACATGGAAATATGCAATTATGTTAACTGGCGTTGGTTTTGTCTTGACTGCCTTAAGATGTAAAACTGCGTGGTCACCGTTCCATAAATAACGACAAGGAAAATTGTGAGGATGATTATAAGAAGTGAGAAAAACCGTAAGAGAACAATCGCTTGAAGAATAAAGCAAGAGGGAGTCGTGAGCGAAGGAAAGACTCTCTTTACATTAAATGTCCTAATATCACAAAATCGGAAGAAAACTAAATGCGATTGACTTCATTATCGAGAACTCATAAAACCGATCAACAATAACATTACGTTGACCATTGTTGTGATGTAATTTGCTTGTTTGCTGCCACTCATCCGACAGATGAGATTAGTGCTGCGTCCCGAGTACTCTCAAATCAGTCACCACTGATCTGCATTTAGGGCAGTCGCCCAGATGGCAGATTCGCTATCTGTTGTTTTAGTAAAACAGCATGGCTGAATATCGGCTGAAAGAGGCGGGGAGTTAGATAACTTTGTACATGCTATGTGACTGTCCCGTTAAGGATGGGCATTGCAGCTAGTTTTTGTATAAATTAATCTGAATATTGCACTGAAACATCTTCAATAATACATTTGACCACAGACCGAGCAATCAACAGGACGTAACTGTGTTATTCTGATGAAGCCAACTTTTTGGGAGACTGACGCTCAAAGGGTTTTAATGCAAGAATTAAACAGTTTATTTCTGTGCTGAAAGTTTTGTTATCTGCAGGTTATGAATACCTATTAATTGATTTGTTTTATATTCATGCACTTTTATTGTCATTACTTATTTGATTTTTCAGTTATTCGCCACATAGTCAAAATAAATACAACTCTAGCTTCAGATTCTCTCTAGACCAATTCTGGAGCTCTCGTTATGTAGTACAGATAAATGATTAGTTGTTCATAGATCCTGCGGTCATGGTCGCCGTAATAAAATTATTTATGCTCTTAAGCAAAATCTACGATTCGAAAATCTGTAATTGAAATTTTTGTGTCCTAATGCAAAGTTTGCCAGAAAAATTTATCATTCCAGAAAGAGTATTCGCTACCTAGCATATTGAAAGGTTTTAATGAACGAGGACACAGAGGCCTGGCTGCTGCTGCTGCTGATGGTGGCTTTAACTGGCTTCTTACTTATCAATATAATACTGCTAAATGCTTGCATTTAAGGCCACTGCAACCGAAACGAGCATGAGGAATTCCTTTAGAACTTACGAAAATATATTTTAATTTGGTGCTTCTCACATTTTACAGAGTGATAGTGGCTGAGAGTTCACTGGTGTTATTAAATAATTAACTGATATGTGGCCACACTGCAAAATTGTTCACGCAATACCTCGTCATCCCGGAGCACGAGGGGGCATTGAAAGGAACAACCAAGGCATTGAAAACATGTGCTTCGTTGTTAGATAGAAGACAACGATTTTCTACAAAACGGACGATCGGTTGTTAGGCTACTTCATCCAATGGCAAAACAAAAATCACTGAATCATGGGAAGATCTTCTTGAGATGTGAATTTAAAGTTGAACTTCATGGTACTTGACTACCAGAAGCTGCTATTATGTCAATTACTACAAAGCAACGGGAAATTTCCTCATTCCTCGTTTCCCTAGTATGCCTCTCAAGTGACGCCGTGATCATCTATGCTAGCTGATTATGGAGCTGTTGAGGATCACACCATCCTTCGGGATGAGTACCGGTACACAACGTAGGCCTATATACTACTAAGGAAGAGTTGGACAAGTTCATCAACCCTAGCAGCGGTGGTGGCGGCAAGATCACTCCACAAATTGATGGACCTAGCACATCCCACTGTCTGCGCCAACCTACTGCTGAAGACAAGACACATCGAAACAACTCAACTGTTACGTGTGTCAAAAAGAAACAGCAGGTGCCCACACTTGCAGTATATGGTGTGAAACTACAAATCTCATAAGCCCGAGATATGTATACTATGTTTATTACAGAATTAATCTAATTCATATGTTAAAACGTAGAAACTGGAAGGTTTTCCGTACTGGATATTGTTTGGGGATTCGAAGCTATTCACGGATGGCAAATATTTTAATACTGGGAAGTTGCTTAACACTGGTTATACCCAAGGTGAGTCTGCATTATCCATGAACTCAGCGCACGACTCAAGGCGTGGTGACTTTGCGGGACGAATGCATGGAGGCTTTCCTTAGTGAAGTAACGTGTAAGCGCGGGAGATCTCTCTGTTTCTCTCTCTCTCTCTCTGGTTTGGACAGCCCTTACCCACGCTGGGTATATTTGGATCGGTCATGACTAGTTGAAGGGGATCAGATTGCCTACTTGAGCAGGTGTTAACGCGGGAAACGAGGTCAGTATTACTGGTCTGACTTAGTAATATAAGGGTGTAACAATAAGGTGTGGACAGACTTTTCAGAACACATTCCTCACACGTAGAAGAACTATGTTAGACTATATGGATACGGGTCTCTTTGGTGCTATTCGACAGGGGTAGGCTATGTACCGGGATCGAGTTTCACCCTCTCCCTTCCTACTATTATATATCACGTCATTCATCTCATCTCATTTATTCCTCTGATGGGGTTGAGGTTAGGAAGTGCATCCAGTCATGAAAACTCGCTACGAAGTTTTATCTCACTTCAAACCCCATCTCGTATAGGAACGGGGCAAAGGTTGTACATATATATATATACATATGAACACAGGTCCGGAAACGCTTTCCTAACGACAGCTCTATGTGGAGGAATGTGTTTCACTATTGCGTGTTTCAGTGGTGGTTTGTAATGTAATGTGTTATGATTCCGAAATCCGTAATTGAAAATTGTGTGTCCTTATGCAAAGTTTCACAGAATACCCTGTGTCGGAGGTACAATTCCTAAAACTTCTGTATGTTTACACAAATCATGTAAGTGTGTCGCCTTTATATTGTACCCCATTGTTTGAAGGATCACTACAAATTGTAGAGTCTTGTTTTCTCATGTCTATTTAGCTTTGTTATAATATGTTCAGCTGTTAAGGGGAAAATTTCCAGTCTTTTCTTTATTTGTATAGGGTTTATTAGATTTTTATATGTGCTGATCAAACATTTATGGGCGGAAATGAAGCGTTTTTGGATCCACGCCTATAGAACATATTTTCTTCTTCTACGTGTGAGGAATGTGCCCTGAAAGTTTGGCTGTATATTACTATTACACCCTGTACACTCAAGAACGTTAGCATCTCTTGGCCAGAAATATTCATTTCAGGCAAGAAATCAGTACATCCCTCAGAACCGCCCAGTATCTGCTTACACATTCTCTCCCATTGGTCACATCCATTAGACAAGTAACACATGCACACATCTGAAGAGTGAAGGGGAGATGGAGAGAGTGAAGTACGGGATATCTAGCTTGAACGAAACACGCGAAGGGGAAGGTACTTGCTCCCCGCCTGCCCCCACGTCTCCGTGGATTGACAACGATGAGAGAGGGGAATGAGGGGAGTCCTTGAAGACAACAGACGCACTGTTATGTCAACTCATTGAGTGTCAAAGTCTCCAGTTTCTTTGTAATTCTTGAGTGCGAAGGCTGGCTGAAATGATAGCGGTCTCGGCCATGAATTTATTCTCATCGCACTCAACCACATTAAAAAAGAATGACCCATATTTTCGTCAATATTGACCCTATTACATTAAAAAACTACTTTAATACTCATGCAGACACTGCCGAAAGAAGAATTAATATACTTAGTACTAAAATATACACGGATGTCAAATTGAACGCAAGAAATTAAGATGAAAGAAGGTAACTGTTTCATATAAAGATTTAGGGCCCACCCTTTTACTGAAATAGTATACCATTCGTTTTCCTTAATATAATTATGGGAAATGGGATATAAATTAAATGGGATAATACGACACATACAAATACAAGACATAAACAGTGCTTACATTTAAAAGACGTGTAAATTAAGAATATTATTCACAATACAAAAAATAATGGTAGGTACTAATAAAAATAAGATATTCTCATAATATCACAGTAAAATGTCTTAAAAGAAACAAAGGAGTGCATTTTGTAAGAAAAATGAAAATAAATAAAATGAACGCCTCCTGCACACGAAAATAATTGTATTTGTATAATCTGAAACAGTGCACTAGTTTTCCATAAAATAATAATTTTCTAGCAATTCAAATGATTGGTGGAAACTAATTAGGGAAAAGCGAAAAGAATAGTTCTTCATTACTTTGTTAATCGCAAGGTTGTTTGGAAAACCGTTCTTATGAAGTTACTGTCAGCGCTGATCAAACAGTTAAATGCCACACGTATTGGGACGGGATTACATCGTGCACATTTTTTCACAAGTAAATTACAGTCAATTAATTGTTTTTCTTGATTAGGAGAAGCCACTATAGCCCGAATATATAACCATTGAAACATGTTAATCAGTTCCCGAGAAAATGGTGTTGAGAGTGACCTCTGAGTGCGTAACAGTACAGGCCACACCCCCTGGACGACGAATACGTATGACGTTGCCTTGGTTATTTCTCCTTCATCTTCAGGTTAGGCCAAAATCTTCGCCCAGACGGTACCCGTTTCCTTTTCCACCCGGAATTCTTGTGATCGCGATTGTACATGGTATATGGCCTCCGAAGAGGTCTGCTGCAGGTCTTTCTTGACTTGCGCGTGTGAGAATGGGGCCCTGCCTATGATGAATTCTAATACCCAAGACGGCATATACAGCCAGCCCCCGAGCCATCAGAATGAGTACATGAACCATTTAGCCATGAAGCCGGACGTCTGACTTTCTCGTGGTGGGTCTTACCTCACCGGTTATTCGTGGTCTTACAGCGAAATCTTGCTCGTCTTGCTACTGGTGCATTGGCGGGTTACCTGTTTGTTGCCAATATTAAAATATTTTAAAGTGTTTATGAGCTTATACTTGCTGTTAGAAACTCGGATTATGCAGACGAGTTTTGTGTCGTGGTGCATAAGTATGCATGTATGTATGCAAGTAAGCAGTATTGTACAAGTGTTAAAATCAGTGAGTGGCTATAAGTAGCCAGGGGTCAGGGTTACTGAAGGTTAGAACCCCCTCCCTCTGGAATTTTTCAAAAAGATCTTAGGATCAGGATACCGTGTGTCGATAGTATAAATCCTGAAACTTGTGTATGTTTACATAAATCATTGACGTATTGTACTTGTCCAAGGCTTCAGTACATAAACAAGTTACCGTGGTTCATAAATATGACGTTAGAATGGAGCAACGTCGGTGAGCCTCGAACTCAGCCCGGTCGTCGAAGCCTCACCCTCCCCTACTAGAATGATTCGCTAGCTAAGTCGGTATCGCATTTTTGGGTCAGTAGACCGTCCGATGGGGCGGTAGTTTCTTTAATAATACTCTCTATAGTAGGGGAATGTTAATTATGAGAGGAACACTATTTCATTACTAATGAGAAGAGAAACTATATCTTGTATAACAATTTTTACTATACTAGTGAAACACACCTTATTTACATGGATATGCCATACAGCACTGTACATGTGATATTGAAGGTTATCTTGGCGTTAATGTTCGGTAGTCTTTCTCTACACTTCATCATACGTTCAATTATTCAAACTTAAGAGGTGTTCCCTCTTGAACTATTTACACTATCTCAGACTTAGAGAGGCGTTTTCTCTCTAATTATTTCACTTTACACTTACACTGATCACTTTATGCACAAATCAATTCAGAATGGACATACCCTGCTGTAATCCTGTTTATTTGCCGAGAATTAATATACTCAAACTATATCAGATTGTGATATAGGCCTACGAACACTTATGAACTGAAATATACGAAGGTTACCTAAGTGTACACTCCCAAACATTTGAAAGTCGTACCACAACATTTCCTTAACTTAATCATTGCTTAATAGGTCATGTAATAAACACGCTCATTTCATTAGGATTTTTATCAATAGACATAACAGGACACTATTTACACAACGTTGCTACCTAGGGACAAACATAAGCGACTTCAATACCAGACATCATAAACAGAGTATCATAGCACTACCTGTAAGAGATTGACAGGAACAAATGCACTTCAAACATACACAATGAGTCACAGATGGCCTATATCCTGTCGCTGGTGACAGTAAGCTTTCACTGTATCCTGGAATGAACCCAGGATCTTCGGAGACGGGGTATATCTAACCTGGAATTCCCTACACGCTGTGAATAATTAAGGAAAATAAATTGGAGGGATCCTTCTTTTAATGCATATTGGAATCTGTGCGACGTTGGCAATATTTAAATTGATGCACGTTATCGTTGTGTCGAGAGGAAAGAAACCGGCTACTTGTATTCTATTCCCTTTTCTGAAGAAAACACTTTTACCTCCCCTCCTGAATGGGGGTCATAAATTATCAAGCTGTAAACTGCTCGTGACACACTTCCAGCTAGCGGGCCACCAGGCCTTCTCAGACAATTGCTTCACGGTAAAATAATCTCATCCTTTCACTGCCGGCCACAATACCAGCACATCACACATCGGCTCTATGTCCGGCCATAATCAACATATTCATAACGTGATATCCACTTCGCGTACATTACTACCAGATTCCAAGGGAACTTCACCTTTTTATCTCATAGTATATATCAGGGCTACAGCCTGTTCAACCATCTCGTTTCTCCTCTCGATACCTCGAATAACATGCTATTTATTGATGAACTCCTGCCACACGGGCCCAATTACCTTACGCATTCACGAGCTAATAATACGACGAGATATATACCCCAATCTCATGTCTCCATCCGTTGTTCCATCAGTCTTAATTTCTAGTAAGGAGGATTTCCTAAGAGCTTGTGAAGTACAAAAAAAATCAATTACTGAGATATCTTTGATGAGCCATATTTGCTATAGAAAGATGATAACTGGAGTCGTTTTTACAGAATATTAAGCCCTCTTTACTTGACAGTACTTCACATTTAATTGATCTAAGGTCCTTAAATTCAAGTCATGCATTATCGTAACCTTATAAAAGGATGGAAGTAAAATATGGTCGTCCCAAAACCATGATGAAAGTATTCTATAAAAGACCCAAAATAAAAATTAAATTATTATTATTATTATTATTATTATTATTATTATTATTATTATTATTATTATTATTATTATTATCCCTCTGAAATGGCATACTAGCGATCTACGTTACGTCAACATGCAAATTTACATATTTACAATGGGTAACGACCTTCAAAGATATAAATACTTGGAAATGTACTCAGCCTTCATGATGCCACGTTCACAGCGTTACAGGAGGGCACATCCATAAATTACTTGGAATTCATGACGTCTTCAGCGGCTTTAAGTTCATTGGTGACCAACTGGCAGGTCACGAACATGATGGCTGGACCTCGTTCGACGTTCCAGATGGTCTCCGCTACTCAGGCAAAATTTCGGCAGACAGCTAGATGTCTCGTTCTCTCTGGTACACAGGCAAATTCTGGCATACAGCTGGATATCCCGTCCACTCCGACGCTCTTGTAGACTCCTTATGTAAATGAGAGGAAATTATCTCATGTGAGTGGGTTACTTTCTTACACATCACAATTTAAATACATGGTTTTATGTGTTGATGAAACGTGTATGCATAGATAATGTTACAATAGAATATAACTAGTTGATTTCAAATCAGTGTGGAGAGTCTGGTTCCTTAGATAAAAATTGTCAGCGTAGTGGCCTTCTGTTAGAATCCTGAGCGGGTCGGGAATTTTAACTCGATCTGGTTAATTCCTTTATATCGGGGACTGGGTGTTTGTGTTCCTCCTCATACACATCTTCATTTACATACACCCAGGTACGCAGCCAGGGGTTGGGGTTACTGAAGGTTAGAACCCCCTGAAATTTTTCGAAAAGGAAATAAACAGAAAGTGACAATAAACAATAAACAAAACAAACATTCAGAGACATAATATTGTGAAACCAACAGATCTGTGAATCTATTTTCTAAGAAACCTCGAACATTGGATTTAGATTGTAAATTAAACATACAATTCGCTATAAAACTGTTGATCTTGATCGTATTGTTTTTGTTCTGTATTTTAATGTAACAATTAACTTGTATCAGTGTCCTTATAATGACAAAACATGCATCCGCGCATCACACACGCACCTTCATTATGGTCCATCAGCATTTTGTAACTATAACTCTTCCCCATCGGCCGATCCTGGCTACGCATTATATTACAAGCCACCTCTGAAACACACTAGAGTGAACACATCCCTCCACATAGGCTTGGCGTTAGGGAAGGCATCTGGCCGTAAACATACACATAAATAACCGACCCGAGGTAACTTGAAAAAAGGCCAAGAGGACGAAGAAGAATTTATAGTCAGTTCCCAACTCTTTAGGCGTTTTCAGTGGCTTAGGTAAGGCCCGAATCAGATGTACCAGAACAGAACACAGCCTCATATACATGCCCTTGGAGAAGAGTATATTATCATGCTTTATTAACATTAAAACTCAAGGAATCCATTAGTATGAACTCTGGCACTCAAATTTACAGACATTTTTAATTATTATTTTATTTATTCTCATGTCAAGATGAGTGTAAAAGTAAGTAAAATTACAATGTAACCAACTTATTCATGTTATCCGTGGCGAGCCCACCACAGCTCAAACAGAACGACACAGCTATTAAGTGTTGTGCTCAATTTGTAACAATCAAAAGACAATTATATTCGAAAATTTTCAGGCCCATAGGGGCGTAATGCGAACAACAGGAAAAAAAAGATCAGTGCAAGCAACAAAAATCTCCAACCGTTAGACGTTGGCAGTTATGTAATTTTTAAATCTGCTGGAAGTTGATCGCGGACCTATGGACACTAAGAATACAGGATAGATCACAGATTTTAGAAATAGAGATTATGGAACAGGTACTTCTTCACAAATCATTAAAAACAGATTTCTTCCCAACACAATACCGTACCGAGCGAATTGGCTATGCGGTTCAAGTCAGGTAGCTGTGACCTCGAATTCGGTAGATAGCGGGTTCGAAACCCACTATCGGCAGCCTTGAAGATGATTTCCTGTGTTTTACCATTTTCACAACAGACAAATGCCGGGGCTGTGTCTTAATTAAGCCCACGGTCGCTTCCTCCCCAGCCCTAGCCCTTTCGTATCCCATTGTCGCCAAACACATATAGTATTCCGCAACGCCAATCTCAGACCCTGTATTAGGCATATCAATTTCATAACGAGAAGCGGTATCTAAATAGTCCCCATTCCACGGACAAGATTTCTACAAATGTTGCTGTAAACCTGCCAAAAGCCAATGTAGAACAAACAGATGTGCTTATTTCAGATGTACAATACAGTGCATTTCAAGAATGCCATTTCAGTTTAACGTGTATTCGTAAGTACAGTAGGTTTAGGCTATCGGAAAATAAGCACAATACAATAATAGTGTGGTTTGGTTATGTTCGCTCGGATAAAAATATGTTTTTGTCATTCATGATACTTTTCACTTTATAATAATTATTATCTGTGTTTTTATTTTACATGGAGGCTATATTTTAAAGAGTTGTATTATTCTCATTTCAAAATGTTCTTCATATCATTATACGAGTAATAGAATAAAAATGGGCTGTCCTTGATCACATTATGAATTTAAACAGGTTTGTGATTGAATAATTGATTGGCATTGCTTGTAAGAATTTTTTAGTAGTTCAATTTCTTTTATTGTATTTTCCTTGTATTACAGTATTTTTTGTTTGTTTTTTGTATCTGTGTTAACTGTGTCACTGTGGTGTATTTTATATTAATTGTACTTGTACTTATCGTTTCTTTTGCTGTTCATATCGTGCTTTCAGTAGCCTATATATTTGGCAGTGATACAAAAGACCGAATTAATTCATTAAACAGATAAATTAATTACCGTACTTAAATAATGAAGAGTGCAAGTGTGCTGTTGTCTTTATTTAATTTCAGTTTTTTTTTAAATATACAAGTCATGTTGTTCTCAGTGATTTGACAAAAAATAATAGGCTTATTGTGTTGTTGGCCGTCCTTTACAGTGCAGGGCGTCTCAGAATGAATATCGGAGTTTTAAGGTTCTGCAGCACTTATTACATTGGATTTACAAATATAATTAATACATCAAACGAAAGATCAACTCAAACAGTTTGTTCTACAAGTGTTCGTTCCTGTGCGTATGCACTGGTTCCTCTGTCTTCCATTAGAAAGCGCTTTCGTACCTGTGCGCATGCACTGGTTCCTGTGTCTGGTAGCTAGTAGCGCTGGTAGCAAAGATGGCGACTGGGAAACAGAAAGCGTTTTGTGTTTTACAGTTTGCAAGGACTGAATCTGTACTTACAGTGTAACGTGCGTTCTGAATTAAGTTCCATTGTAATCCTCCAAGTGATAATAACATCCGTAGATGGTATCATAAGTTTGAAGACACCGGCTTTCTTCAAAAGAAAAAGTACCGGACGACCAACAAAGGAAGCACGTGTTGAACGAGTGAGAGAGTCCTTCACGCGTAGCCCAAAGAAATCAGTTCGGAGGGCTAGTCGTTAATTAGTAGTTCCGGTGACATCAGTGTGGAGAGTTTTAGGGAGGCGCTTAAAACTACGTCCTTATCGTTTACAGTTGGTATAGGCTCTAAGGCATACAGACTACTGTTTACGTGCCAACTTTGCAAAGGATATGTTGCTGCATGACGATGAAGATTTTCTGGATCGTGTCGTGTCCAGTGATGAATCGACATTTCACCTAAGTGTACATGTGAACACTCAATGTGCGCATCTGGGGGTTAGCAAATCCCCAAGACATGGTACAGTTGCAACGTGACTCCCCTAAATTGAATGGTTTTGTGTCATATCCCGGCGGAAAGTTTATGGGCGTTTCTTTTACGCTGAAGCAACTGTAACGGGTGTTTTTTTTATCTTGATGTGCTTGAACAATGGCTCTTTCCTCAATTACAAGAAGCGGAACCAGAGAACTTTAATTGGCAGCAAGATGGTGCGCCACCTCATTGGCATAACTCAGTATGCGATTGATTAAACGACGTTGTATTCGACCACTGGATTGGCCACAAGGGGCCGGATGACAGAGATTGTTCCACATGGCCTCCGCGTTCACCTGATCTGACGCAAAGAGATGTTTACCTTTGGGGATTCGTCAAGGATCGTGTGTTTGTACGCCCGCTGCCAGCTGACCTAACCTATTTAAGAAACAGGATTGAAGCACCTGTTGCAACAATTACTCCAGACACACTGAGCAAGGTGGGGGACGAACTCGGCTATTGACTCGATATGTATCGTGTGAGAAATGGTGCTCACATTGAACACTTGTAGGACAAACTGTTTGAGTTTCTCTGTCACTTCGTGTATTATTTACAAATTTAAGTTCAATGTAATAAACACTACAGAGACTTAAAACTCCGATATTCATTTTGAAACACCCTGTACTGCGGTTTGCAAATAGACTGAAAAGCGCCAGTGATACTATAAAAAGGCTTACATTTTCCAGCCCGTTTGAGTAACCAACGTTTTATTCCACACAAAGGCAGTGTATTGTAAGATGGCTAGACTTCTTTTTATTTGAAAAGAAGCTGATTTTACACGTATCCGCAGAAATGCATATCGTTCATATGATTTTTATTAATCGAAAATTCGAATCAATTGTGTTGGTTATAGGAGAAGCCGCACAAGTGTGGTCAATGCTCGAAGTCATTCCCTACACCTGGTGACCTCAAGGCGCATGCATACACGCACACGGGATCGTGGCCATTTCGCTGTGGTGTGTGCAGCCGGGGGTTCAGTAAACAGACAAATCTGAGGAATCATCTCTTTCTTCACACGGGTAAGTTCCAGTAGCGAGGATAAGCTAAAACTTTATTCTACTGTATTGTTTCAATACCATTCAATCGTTTCATCTCTAAACCCTTACCCAATAACAAAATACACTACAGCCAAACAGGTTATAGGGCAAATCCTAACATGAACTTACAAGGGAACGGTTTAGGTTGGATCAGAGTGATTGCAATGATGCTTGATAGAATGATCAACTAAGACATCATAATAGACAAAGACACCTCAGCACAGGCCATGAAGGCCCTTGGAGGAGTGGAAGGTAAAGGCTTCCACCATTGTTAACCGCGGCACGTGATGGGGTAGAGTGGTTAGCGCTCTACGTCCGGCCGCCTTTGCCACCAGGAATGAACCTGGTACTCATTTTTGGTGTAGGCTGAGTGAACCTCAGGGCCATATGCACCTCCGGAAGTGGAAATCTCGTTTCTTAAATTTTACGACTTCCTGGCGGAGATTCGAACCCACGTCCTTCCGGGCGAACCGAGCACGCCTTTACCGCCTCGGCCAGGCAGATAAAACAATAGGGTCTAGTAATTTGTTAATGCATCGTTTGTTCTAATAAATTATTATATCAATACTGTACTGCACATGCTTATATGGGGTGGAAGCTAACTGATGTACAATATTAACACAAATAATAGGTCTCGGGTGGAGGATCACAATGTCGCAAGTTTCAGGTCTGCAGTTTGCACTGTTCTCGAGGAACGTCGTGATAAGGGAACTGCAAGAATTATTGCAATACAGCGGCTGTCGGTAGCTACTGATGAGGCTGACGGGGTACATGTGCAAGTGTTTAAAATGGTTTCGGCGTGCTGTTGTATCTTCAAGGTCGAGCATTCGCTGTCAAAAACACACACACGAAAAATAAACCTCTTTCACGAGGAACAACTAGCACTAGTGCATTCACCGAGTTTTGTGACAGTATAGGGCGTAACTTCACGCTTTAAACTTAACAAACGTAACGAATGTTCGGTAACTATTCAACAATACGGCTTTAAGCTTAGCTTGACCTATTCCTACCCCTTATTTGTAACCTGAAGGTGAAAATGCAAACCACGGAACACTATCTTCAAGACGGTGGAAGTGGGATTCAAACCACTCACCATCCGATTGCAGCAAACTCGCCGGAATAGCGTGTCGCTGACAACTGCGCCATGCTGCTTGAGTTGACCAGCCCGCTAATAAATAACACCATAATGAGAACACAACTGTCGGACTGCATACCCGCATGGCTAGCGTACTAGCCTACCGTCTTTGAGGTCCCGGGTTCGATTCCCGTCCGGGCCAGGGATTATTAAATTAACAAGTACTCGGGGACTGGGTATTTCTATCGTCTTCAACACTTGTATGCAGTACACAACAAGATACGACACTAACAATTACCCCCACCATACTTAGCATTTCTCCTCAAATGTTTGGCGTCAAGAAGGGCACCCCGAAGTAAAACTTGGCCAAATCTACAGCCCCTTTCCCCGCAGGAAAAACGACATAATATGGGGTGTATTAGAAATACTCATTGCTACTTTACAACAACTGGTATACCCATCGTTAGGATAACTCTTTACTTAGCAACTAAGCTTTGCCCATTGTTCTCAAACGGGACGTGGCTACAGGAACGCATTTCATTATCCATATTTCAATAGACTTAACTTTAAACATACACTTTTTATAATTTCAGTAACTGGAGGAAAGTGATCCATTGCCCTCTTCTGATATTGTTATACATGCAATCAGCAGAAAGGAACAAAATTAGACACAGGACTTAATGTCGTAAGGCATATGCCACATCGACTAAGATGTAATTTCATTTGTTTTGAGGAATATACCGAGTATTATAGCTGTTGTTGTTGATACTTGTTCCAGGTGATCGTCCTCACCCTTGTCAACTCTGCGGCAAGAAGTTCGCTCTGGCTTGTAATCTGCGAGCCCACATAAAGACGCATCATCGCGATTCTGACAAGGTAGCGACTCCCAGCACAGCGGCTAGATTGAACCCACCGAATATTCTGGACGAGTTCTGGACTCGGAGTAGTTCTTGTGCCAATAGTCTCCAATTTTCTGTGTTTCCTGGAGGATTCAATGTAGGCAATATGCACTGCTTGATAGATTTACAAGCCCTATTAATCATGCAGGCTGCAAATATGACAGCCATACATAGCCAAGAAAGTAATTCGAAATTGAAGTCAACTCCATTCAGCCCCATAAAAGAATTCGTCTAAGTTTAATGAAGGCATTTATTGTTTATTCATACCAGATAGGCTCTTATTCTGTGAAAATGTATTATATGTCGTTGTCAATAAATATATATCAGCGTGTATTTCACTCTTAACTGTGATTTTCTTTAATTCTGTTCCGTATAGCTTCAGATAAAACCATACGCGACCAACACTGCTCTGTATCCCAGAGAGCTTGAGATATAATGAAGTAAGGGAGACTGACGAAGAAGGACAGAGGTTTGATTGCCGCTGAAATACTCACCCCTTCATGTCAGAAAAATAGTTTAATCTGAATACAGTTGGTACAGTGTGCAACTAACGTGCACAAAACATATTTTTCACCTTTATTAATAATGACCATGTGATAATATATACCAATACGTGCTTATGAAGAAATACGTTACAGTAATTACGAAACTGCAGAAGACTAAGACGCTAATTATGGGCTTGTTAGTTTGTTGTGCTCACTATCACCAGTTTTTACTCTTTTTAAAATATTTTATCAGTCGACCAAGCAAGCAGGCGCGGCTTCAGAATAGACCTGAAGAACTGAAGAACCACCAGAATGTAAGATATAATACAGCGATGATCGATCCCATCCTTCATATTGTGTGTGTTATCGAACCAAAGATCGATACCCATTATTGGTGACGTGGCAACCTTGCTTGGATCTGTGAACGACAGCAGATTAGGTTGAAAGCATGAGAGTACACTTAACTACAGCTTTCTCCGATAAGTGGCCAAGAGTGATCCATAAGGTTCTGTATGAACTGCACGCCTTGCAATACGGCTGGCCTATTCGCGTGTATTGGATGAGCTGTGTCATTGAGACCTCCCATTTCTTGGAATCGTTGGCACTTCCTCCCCAAGCGCGTTTGTAAATCACACGCTCTCCTCTCTTGAACTATCACCCTCTTTGGGATGACCTTGTCTTGCTCGATGTGAAAGGAAAGACCTGGCTTGACGATTTGTACCGATATCTCACAGCTCAGGGTTGGTACCATGCTACAGTAGCGTAGACAGGACTTTTCCTTGGAGGGTGATATGAATAAATTAGGTATCATTATTATTAATATTATTAGCATATTTTAAATGTATGTGTTTGCAAATGGATATTTTTATTACTTTTACCTTCGTAAAATAATATGACATTGAGTACAAGCACCTCATGAAGGGGGACACATCCCTCTTATCCCCCCATCCATTATCTACGCCACTGCCTTGCTATCAGATAACACTGTGACCGAAAATTATTTCAAGGGTTTAAACTGACCTCATTTCGACAAAGTTTTTAATAGGTAGTCTTTTACTCTTCGTAATACAGCTGGCAAGATGAGACAAGCCGTGAAATTAATTACATCAGTAACTGAATAAACATAGCTGCAGTCGCTTAAGTGCGGCCAGTATCCAGTATTTGGGAGATAGTAGGTTCGAACCCCACAGTCGGCAGCCCTGAAAATGGTTTTCCGTGGTTTCCCATTTTCACACCAGACAAATGCTGGGGCTGTACTTTAATTAAGGTCACGGCCGCTTCCTTCCCACTCCTAGCCCTTCCCTGCCCCATCGTCGCCACAAGACCAATCTGTGTCGGTGCGACGTAAAGCAACTAGCAAAAAAAAAAAAAAAAAAAAAAAAAAAAGAACATTCTACAAGTAATCAAGAATATGTTTCCCCGTAATGGTAGTAAATTGTTCGAAATTAGGTAGTCATGAAAATGAAAACAGGAACGTTAGTATTATCAGATGATGTTCCCCTTCATTAAAAAAGCCGGCTCCCAAAGATGTATAGAGAGAGGTCTCGGAACCTCTGTAAACATGAGTGTGTCGATATCAGATCAACATTTTTTCGATAAGGCTTTATTTTTTATAACTTTCTAACATTTTATTTTACAAGTCAATTATTTATATCGTCGAACTCCCTCGAAATTGGGGTCTTACAAATTGAGATGTAGGCCTATGTTTACCTGTATTTTTTCTGTAAATTTTCGGGAACTTCAAAGCTGATAGGACATGGAGTAAGGCGTTTCTCTGGGGTAAGAGAACGGATGCACACGAGCTCAGCTGGCACTTCCCCGCTAGATGTGTCTGTTACATATCTTACAATGGACTCGACGTCACAGAACAGAATCACCAACATAATTCACCAAGAGTCGCCACTGCAAGCAAGATACAGTATATCTACAACTCTCTAATTCTCGATTAATATCACGACAACACTTCAAGGAATATAAAGCAAAGAAGACTTATATACAATAAAAATTATTTCAAACCTGAAATATCTAACTAAGAATTCACAGTGTTTATAATTCTGCATTTCCCACATCACTCCCTTCTCAGTCTCACAGTCACATCAAACACTCAGCGAACCGCGCTGGAAATCACACTGCACGACGTGATTTTGTAATTCTGGATTTATTTTCTTGAATTGTTGAACTTTTTTCCATGTTTTTAGTCTTTGGCAAGGTTAATTGTGGAAGTTCATCACTTTTTGTTACCTAATATTATTAGCCAACCTGTAAGCTGGTTTTAGTCTGTCTATTGATGTGTTCACTATTTTTTATCTTTACCGTAAATAACTTGTAGTTTCGTTGGGTAACTTCCAAGGAACCTTCATACGGACTTTCCAGTCCCACTTTCACTGTGTCGATTCTGACTAACACCTGACTCGAGGTGTTGATGTCTCTGTGAATAAAGGGTGTTTCCTTTGACTTTTGGGGATATTAAACAGTTGTAGGCTATTCATATATTGTCCAAGTTGAGAAACAAATACCGTACTGGTAGTTCCATATCCACTTTTGTACCGCGTTCATGGAAAATGTCTCCAGGTAACTTGAGAGTGGTGCAATACACCATTTCAGACAATGTTGTATTACTTCCTTCTCTAATAGTCCAGCGTAGGCCAAGCAGGATTGTAGGTAGTATTTGGCTCCTCTTCCTAGTTGCATTTGCTTGGATAGCTGTCTTGAGTGTACGATGGAATCTCTCTATTTTTCCCTTCGACTAGGGGTGATATGAAGTGGTCGGTGTTAGCGTACAACCATAGATCTTTGTAAATGCTTGAAACAACTCAGACTGGAACTGTATACCATGGTCAGTCATTATTTGGTAAGGTGTTCCAAATCTGGTTATACTAATGATTTACTTCAGCCAATGGCCATTATTAATAATACAGCAATAGGCTACAGTAATATGTGATTATGCCTATATACAGAACTTGGCCAGAGAGTGTCCTATATTCATCGGTGTACCCACATTTGAAGAAAGCAAAGCAAATTGTTCTCTTTGCCGCACTTTAACGGTGGACGATAACACTATCGTATCTGTAATGAACCGTACCATAAGTTACTTCTGAATGGACGGAAAAAGAAAACGTTCACTGGCTGTACCAACCCAGTACATTTTGCAGGGATCAGCTTCTTCTGGAAATCAGAATCTTCTAGAACTGTCTCATTATATACAGCATCATCTTTAATTGCTGTCCAAGAATCAACCAAAAGAAAAAATCGATCTCTGTCGTGCAAATTCGGCCATAACACCTGTTCCAGGAACACTTTCAAATATCGCTTTGTCATGTTTGGTGATTTGCTAGCATATGCTTTCACATTGGGTGTTTCAAGTGTCATGCTTGCTGGAAATTTCCCACTGTGTTCCGAGACAAGAACATGCATGTGTGGAAGAAGGGCGCCATCCATTACAATAACAGGCATTATCATGTATGAAAGGATGGTTGCTGCAACTGAACCCATGGTACCTTAAATCGTCTTTGCTCCCTTAACGGCAAGCGTTCTTCCAGAACGTAACTCGTTACAAAATCTTAACTCATCTACATTAATTATCTGCTCTGGTGTAAAACAATACTCTTCATTGAAACGCCTTACTTCCGTAACAAACTCATCACCTTTCTCTTCTATATCAGCGGTATCACCAACAAATCTGCTGCAAACTTTACGCGTGATATTGCGAGAAACAATAATGTTTTTGTATTGTACCGCTGCAGCCATGTTTTTCGAGCTTTGAATGTTACGGTGTTGTTTGGATAAATTTGTGCTTTAAAAGACATCGCCCAGATTCGTAGCGTTCGATCGTTGTTCGATGTTGTTTCCGCATTGGAATGAAATGATCACGTATCTTGTTATTTATTCTTTCTTGTGGGACCTTCATGTTTCTGCCGTGTCGTTCCAGCGTTTCTTCGAAGTTTTGCAAAAACTGTCCTGTTTTTATATGCCTCCTTTGTGCCATTATGGTAGTGAATTTGACTCTAGGGAACATGTCTGGGGCTACTCCAGGAGGGCACCATTGTGGAGGATCATTTGCTCTTGGCTGCTTCATCTAGATTTTGTAAGCATCAGCCACGTAACCTTCAAGAAATTTTGTTCTATTCTTCTTTGGTGGTGACGTATAATACGAGGAACCACTGCTCTCCTCACTGCCACATAATGCTGGTCCGCTTTCTGAAGTCGTCTCATTTTCTAGGTGTATGATCATCACAAAGTTTTAAAAGGTTTTAACCGAGCTCGATAGCTGCAGTCGCTTAAGTGCGGCCAGTATCCAGTAATTGGGAGATAGTGGTTTCGAACCCCACTGTCGGCAGCCCTAAAGATGGTTTTCCGTGGTTTCCCATTTTCACACCAGACAAATGCTGGGGCTGTACCTTAATTAAGGCCACGGGCGCTTTCTTCCCATTCCAAGGCCTTTCCTATCCGATCGTCGCCATAAGACCTATCTGTGTCAGTGCGACGTAAAGCAAACAGCAAAAAAAAAAAAAAGTTTTAGGATCCACCTTAGTCAATACGGTACAATTTGTTGTCCAGATGTAATACAACATATTATGTTTATTCAGGACTAGTTTCGACGCTATACCGCATCACCATCAACTGAACAAAGGCGTTGGAAAACTGGCAATCATATAAACATTATAAATATTAACATTTTCACTAGCTGAAATCTTATGATATTACACTTAAAATGAATACATATAATAGAAAGAGACAATTTTATACTTACTTTCTCAACAAATCGAAGACTTGTGGAACGAATGTACAAAGCCGTTTAAAATCATGTGCGATTAAATTTATTGCAGTTGTAATCTTAGAGTGAGTTCAAATTAAAATTCACAAATGAAGCTATTAAAATAGGCCTAGTTTTGTTCTAAAACTCGTTGTGCTTGGTTAAATACACTTCGTAATACTGCGTATAGTGAGGTGCAATCATGAGAAATACGGAAAAAATGAAGGTTATTACGTTAAATGTATGATCATCCCCAAAATCACTTTGAATATCATCTTCATCGGTAACTTCTTCATCCACCATAAGAGTTCTATACTCTTCAACAAGAACGCCCTCATCAAGTAGCTGTTTTCTAATCTGTTCGAAAACTATGCGATCTGCCCTAGTTGGCTTTTCTTCCGAAATACCGAAGAAATCCACTAACAACCACAGCTGGTTTCATTTGGTAACAGCGTATGCATACAACAGGTCACATTCACCTCTAATACGTAACCAGCAGACCGGTTCCGCGTCTACTCCCTTCTTTGTGCTCCATACTCCCAGTAGCGGCAACTAGCGGGGGAGAGGTGGGGGGTCAATTGCCTCCCCCCCCCCCCCACTTTCTGGAGGAAAAAATATTTTTATTCCATTTTAGCCAACTGACTGTTTTTACGTTTCAGCATACTGAAGAACCTAATAGTTATCTTTAAAAGTCGCCTCAAACTAGGAATTGTAAAAAAAAAGCAATTTGTACAGTCCCTATTATTTTTTCAGTTAATTCCTTCTTTTAATTATTAATAAAAATACTCAGTGGAAATACGCACAAAATGTCGTTCGTTGCAGCTAACCGATTCGTACAGCACCACAGCAAGTAGTGGAGACTCGCGCAGCAGCGTGTAGTATGGACTCTGATTAAGAGTAGCAGGAGTGTACTTTTGCCAAGGTAATGGACACTGAGGTATGATTCATCCGCTTGCCGCACGCTTTCGTTAGTCTACCAGTTTCACTCTGTAAATGTGTCTGTAGTTCTATCTAATGTCTTACTTTGTTAGTGTGCAGTCAAATACTAAATTATATTTTAATTGTATAATCGCGCCAAACTTCTATTTAATTGTAATACATTTTGTGCCCTGACAGCAATCCCTGTGACCATTTTTTGTAAATTTTAATTCTGTATCTCAGTGTTGGGTTAGGCCGCGGCGAAGCAATGCAGTCGGAGATCCATGAAGGCTCCACTCAAGGGACGTGCAAGTCCGACGAGTTGGGTCACAGGTTAATTAAGTGGACTGTTATCATCGTGGCTTTAAACGTAGAATGTAATCATCATTTCTGCCTAAATTACGTGAATATCCCACAATAGTATATTAAGAGATCGAGAATATTGGCATATTCGTTAAGATACATTGACCATCATTAAATCTTATCTTAAATTAAATAACTAACCTAGTGTTCCTACGCTACTTTAAATGAGAACTCCGTAAAATGTTTTATTTATGGAAGGATTCTCCGTTTAATGATTTTTAAATAACTTCAGAAGTATCAATTACATTAAGAGCAAATTAATGGCAACTCAAACGGATATAGGAAGGAACATATTATGTTAAATAGAAAATAAACACCTAACTTCAAGCTCTTGTTACAAATAAGTTATAACATCGTCAATCGAAAAACAAAAAGAAAGAGACAAAGTGTCCCCCCTGCTGAAGGCTTACAGTGAAAGATCAGTTATCAACCTTGCATTTTTCTAAAATAAATCACTGGGAATTATAGAATCATCCACTTCAGAATGCTATTTTCTACCCAAATATCTCACAATATTCCGTCATTTCTCTTTTAAAAAATCACCGCATTATATGTCGGTATCTGTCTATCTAGCAACTTGAAAAATACCGTTATTCTAACTTCATAAAATCACCATAAATGCAATAGAAATGTTTGAAAGACACAGGATCGTAACATAATATGACATCCATCAAAATCATGCATTTAAAAGACAGACTCGATCCTCCCATACATTCATCGGTGACTGCGCCTAGATAAAAGACATCAAAAGACATTGCAACGTCTACAATACCCTTGTCTAACTACGTTGATTCTGCGCCTCCGGATACCACTGCGACGTTTGACCTGGAATACTACATTAGCACTAGGCGTCAACTCAAATGATCTACAAAATCCAACTAGCAAAGAAATGATTTACTTACCATAGAAGATCATATTTCCTTTACGACATGACCTCAATATCTTTACGTTACCGATTATATTGCGAAGATCCTAAACATCCCTTTAATATCGTGCGCTCTGGTCAATCTTGTATTTAAATAGGATAAATGTGACGACCAACTACTAGTGTTCGTGAGTGCAACATCCTATAACATTATTCTAAAATACGGCCTCGTACCTAAATAAATTATTCATCACGACAACATCAAAATTCACGCATGACCAACATATTTCCTACCATCAATACCATCATCAGGACCTTCACATAACATCATCATAAAATTCGCAATCCTAATGACACGTCTATAATCATCACATCTCTCTATCCCCGTAAATACTTTCAAAGATCCTACCGTAACTAACACCTTATTACATCGCACAACTCGTCATGCACAGCGAATTCACAATACTAAAGAACAATCTATTCAGGCAATTACGTAAAATTACTAAATACGTTGCCGCATTAACTCCATGTCACCACAATAGTATCACTCTTCTATTATCAAAACACTGTATTTCCACACAAGCACATAACATTTTGAAGACCACAAAATCGCACGTCGCAAAATACCGAGCTCCTCCGAGGTATTCTGAGCTACAAGTTAAATTAACGTTCAAAACCATAACACCATTACGATACCAATAACGTCCATGTCGAAAAGTCTTTCCGTAAAACCTTGCTAACAAACATTAAAGAAATCTTTCACAACCATCGCATATTATCACAACGTAGTCTGGCTCACCACACTAGACGTAACGATCATAAGCATTACAACGCAATGTCCAACAAATAACGGTCGCTTTCAAGTTGAAATTGTTCATGTCAAATCGACATTAAAATAAATACTACTCTACAACTAAAATAAGCAATTACGTGGCGGAATATATAAGATATTCAAGTACTCATCCTGGGTTGTTGCTCCACGACGGTGTCACCTTCCGAGTTCAGCTCTCACTCAATAACATTATCAAGTATTGTCCATCACATTTCTGGTCAGATCCTTTGAGGTCCCTCTATTTTAGTTGTTCATGTTGATTCGTGCACTCATTTCATCTGAATAATTAATTGCTGACGGTTCCATATTACCTGAAACTCAGAGATATCAATTAGAACAAGGTTATACACCTTAATACAATTTTTACAGTTCAAATGATACACTTGCCTTTTTCATTCAATAACAAGATATCTTGTTTTACAATATTATATGTTTATAATATGCCAATATCTCTTTAATATTTCCTTTCAATACAATCTTTCCCTACGAACTCTTGCTTCCGATCTTTCTGAGATGCAGATTGAGAGTGTCAACTTCTTCAGAGACAAAACAGATTCTACCACAACATAATAATTGCAGACGGTTTGCTTTTCAGAATTCTTCTCAGCTTCTAGCTCCCATATGTTCCTGACAATTGGAAACATTTGACACATAATGCAAGACGATCTCGTACAAATCAGCTGTACTAGCAAAGGAACTTATTTAATAATTGCCGCCTCGTATTTAGGTTAGTAATCGACAGTTTCTTTTCTTCATCTCGATCGTTGGATCGTGCGAGACTAGATGTACAAGGTATGGCCCTCTCATATGAATTTATTATTTACATATTTCATGGCCCTCAGTAACATTCTGTCATAGATATTCTGCCGTTCATGCATTTCGGAAAGTTTACTTGAGGAATACGTATTATTCATTTAATCCTGCTCTATGTTTCCCGATGTTTAACTTTCTACTAATATTTCCGAGATACCACGGGGTTTAGAGCTTGTTATCAATCCGCTGATATCTTCAATTCAGCGATGCCGTTCACGTAATTAGACAAATCAACTGCCTTCTAATTCATCTGGAGGTGTGATAACCGGACATAAGATTTCATTGACATTATTTCTCGACATAAACTTCCAATGTGTTCACCAATCTCATCCTGACATACATTGGAAGGTTATATTCCTCCTCTACTCAAAAATGAAATTTCGTATGAAAGGAGAAATTTCATGTTCATGCCAGATCTTATCATAATTCTCTTCTTCAATGAAATCTTCTTTCATCAGGTCTGAAATGAACGAAAATAACTCTGGTCTTGAGATACTGTTATACCATATCCTGCCTTCCAATCTTGTCTGGACTTCATCATTCGTCATCTGATCCGTCGGTCAACGAATAAACATCCCAAGCATCTCCGTTTCTTTCGTCTTCCACGATGATATTAACTTCCTCCTCATCAACGATCGGGAAACTGTACTGTTTAAGACTTGAAGCATTGAAAATAGCAATGTTGTTGGACTCCAAACTCTGTATTTTATATGCGTTATTGCCCAACGCTTCAATAACCTTGAACGGCCCGATGTACAAATGTGCAAACTTGGAATAGAATTTTTCCGTAGGACAAGACACGGCTGGTTTTCTTACAAGAACATAGGTTCCAACCTCCAAAGGTTCTCGAAATTTCTTATGCCTTAACTTCTTGAGACGTTTTTCTGCTTGCCTTTTCATACACGCCTGAGCTTGCTTTATGTTCTCTTCGACGCTAGGACTTTCTTCGACTGGTCTAGCAATGATCTCGTTCCAGGGACGTCTTGGTTGCTCGTTCATGTGAAGAATGCTTGGAATATTGCCGATAGACTCGTGCCATGTAAAATTTATACAATCGGCTATTGTCGGTAAACAAGAAGTCCATGTCCAATGACGTTCATGGCAGAAAATTCTACAATATTTCGCAATTTCTTTCATGACCCTCTCAGCTGCATTGGATTCAGGGTGTCTTATTGAACTAAACCGGTGTTGAATGTTCATTTTCCTTAAAGCTTCTGCAAATTCGTTTGACGTAAACTGTGTTCCATGGTCCGTTATTATGCATTTTGGTTTACCCATCTTTGGTATCGTTACTCTTTCTAAACTTCTAATTATGGACTTAGAGTTGGCCTTCCTAATGGGCTGAAGTGACACATATTTTGACATCACATCGAGGACTACCAATACAAAACGGTTTCCACGTTTACCTACGGGTAAACTCCCATACAAGTCCATGGCATATACTTCCCTAGGTCGGTCTGGTATTACGGCTATCGGTGGTTGATACAATAATACGGAGTTGAATTTCACCCTCTGGCATATATCACAGGTTTTTACTATTCTCCCTATGGTTCTCCGGAACCCAGTCCATGTGAAAGTCTCTCCTATTGTAGCCGCTAATTTATCTAGTCCACCATGACCAATCATTCTATGGATGTACCATATGAGTTTACATCTTAATTTGCGTGGCACCACCACTCTTAATTTCTTCCGATCTTTATCTATGTATTTATACAAGATGTTATTCGTCAGCACATAATCATCTATTTGATCTTCGGATCCATCATTAGCTGACCTTCTTAGACAATACTCAATAATCTCTTTCAGAGATGAATCCTCAAGTTGCAACTCCGGCAATCGTTTTAGACTTTCCAAACATTCTTCATCCTCTTGAGTTACTTCGATCACATTGACCTCCAGAGGCTCTTCTGTTGGATTTCGGCTTAGACTGTCTGCCAACACATTACTTTTACCCGGGCAGAACTCAATTCTTAAATTAAATTGCTGCGCATAAAGTGCCCATCGTGATACTCTCTCGCTGGATAATGTGGTTTTTAACACAAACGTTAGCGCCTTATGGTCCGTCCTAATGATTACTGGATACCCATACACGATTTTCCTCCACTGCTGTAATGCGTAAACAATGGCCAACATCTCAAGCTCAGTGGTCGTATACTTAAGCTCATGGTTTCTCAATTTTCTACTAACGAAGGCCTAATAGTTTATATTATTCTCCCCATTTCTCTCCTGATACAGTACAGCTCCAACTCCAACTGCTGAGGCATCAGATTGAATGATAAACTCACGATCAAAGTCCGGATATCCGAGCTTTATGCTGTTAGCTAGTAATTCCTTCGCGTTAACAAAAGCTCGATCATGACTCTCATTCCATCGCCAACGATTATTGGTCTTCAGTAAATCTTGCAGGGGAGCTAATATCTCTGTATACCTTGGACGGTGGCTAGCGAAAAATCTCGTCATTCCCAAGAATTGTCGGATATGCTTAATCCTTCTGGGCTTCGGAAAGTTACATATGGCCTGTATCTTAACCGGGTTTGGTCTTATTCCAGTTCCATCAATTACATGTCCAACAAACAAGATTTCAGATTGGCAGAACTTTGACTTGGACCGATTGATTTTGAATCCAGCCTCATCTAAATTTCTTAGCAGCTGTTCCAACTTGACTACATGCTCCTCGAAAGTTGCTGTCGCCAGTACGATGTCATCAACATAAATGGTTATAAATTCTTTTACTTCCGGTTTCAAGTTCCTGTCTAAAGCTCGTACGAGCGCAGCCGCAGAATTAGAAATGCCGAATGGGAGTCTTTCAAAGATATACGTTTGATTATCAAACATGAAACCAGTAAATAGTTTGGATTTACTCTCCAAAACTATGTGGAAGTATGAGGAAGTCAAATCTAATATCGTGAAAAATCTCTTGTTCCGAAATCCTCTTATTATCTCCTTTATTACTGGGGCTTTATCATACTCAGGAATTAATTTGGAGTTCACCTGTCTCGCATCAATGCACACGCGAATCGATCCATTGCTTTTTCTTACCACTACCAGAGGGCTAACAAATGGTGTATGTGCTTTAGATATTATGCCATTATCAATCATTTCTTGTATTACCTTTCTAGCCTCGGGCATGAATTTATCTGGTATTGGATACGGTTTGATCTTAAACGGCCTCCAATCTTTCACTAATAACTTGTACTCAAAGTTCTTTATTGCTCCAGGCTGGCTCTTAAAAGCATTGTTATACCTTTTCAGCAGATTCTCAATTATCCCTTGCTGTTCAGGATTTCCTCCTATTCCACTGTCGATTGTCTGTCCACACACAGCATCTTCTGCGTCATATCTTTCCATTATCTTCTCGGCAACATGTGCAGCTTCATTTATTGAAATGTTCATGGTTTTTTGTAGCTCACTCGTTTCTTTGTTTTCTATTCTAGCTGTAATGTCTTGTCCCCTTTCACCGTCACATCTGATCCTTATTTCTTCTTTCTTTAAATCAATTACTATGTTGTTTTCCCTGATAAAATCGGATCCAATAATTAAGTTATATTGGATTTTATCCATGACTACAAATGGATGTTCCATTAAATTTCCTCCAATCTCTATTGGCAAATAAGTTTGTATCTTGCATTTCGTAACCTTATCTGGGATTATGCCCTTGATTTTCATGTTGGCAATCGGAATTACAGGCAAGTGTGTTTTGTTTTGTAACTCTGAGAATAATAACTTGGAGATGATACTTATACTTGCTCCAGTATCCAATAATGACAATACTCGAATACCCAATATTGTGACGTAAATAACGGGTAGTCCTCTCTTTAATTTCGTTCCTTCTGGTTGACCGTCTTCGTGCAGCAATTCTTCGGGTTCAAATTCCCACGATTCGATTCCTGCTATGACCCATTCGTGTTGCCTATAATTTGGATTTAACTTACTAATTCTATCATTTGTTACTGATTCCAAAACGAAGGTTTTTTTTCACCCCGTCATTGCCTTGATTATTCTTGTCAAATGGTGTGGCTGCGGGATTTAACGTTTTATCAGCGCTTTCCTTTCTTTGCTCTTGCTGATACAACAGACTAGTCGCGCCCACGCAATCAGCGTTCATATCTTGATTCAATATCGCTCGTTCCCATTGCTTGCATTCCTGCTGCTTTCTTAATTCGCCAAGGTACCTTTCTCTTTCCTTGTTTATCTCCTCGTCCTGTCGAATATCTGATTGTCTTGAATTTTCTCGATGCCTATTTCTGCGGTACGGCCATTTATCTCTGTTCCGACTCCACCTTGTATTTCTGTAATACCTAGGATATCTCCGCTCTTCGTTCCGAAACGATGTCCACTTCTGGCGCGTCTTGTCATTCTTCTCATCCCTATGTTCCACTCTTCTGTAGCCTTCATTCGTCCTAGGTCTATCTCCTTGACCGTGACTATTGTATCCCTGGTTTCTTTCTACACCTTCATCTCCTGCTGGTGTTACAACATTTACCGTCGGATCGACGTGTCTTACTATGCGGCTATTAGTATGTGTTGTCGTGCTGTCAATTTGCCGAAGTATCGACTCCGCTTGCACGGCTGATTGAATGTTTGCCGCCGTCAATAATCTCTGTATATCCGCAGGGAACTGTTTGACTATTGCTCGTACCATTTCTGTCTCTGTAGGTGGAGAATCAAGCTCCTTCAGTCGATGAAATTGCATCGTGAAATATTCGGCAAACCTACTCGGTCCTGTTAAAGAATATTTCTTTGAGTATAGATCGAGTCTGATTCCTTGCTGAACGTCGATCCCCCAGAATTTGTCCAAGAAAGCTTGTTTAAAGCCTGCATAATCTTCAAAAACGTAGCGAAAAGCCTTAAACCAAATGAGTGGTGCACCCTCTAGGTGTTTCTCCACTGTCTTTAACTGACGCTCCGTAGTTACCTTTGCTTCCCTAAAGTATTCCTCAATCTCTCTTAGAAAACCACGAGGAGTCATACTGGATCCTATATTTCCGTTAAATTTCTTAGGCCTATCTTCATAAGTGCGTATAATGTTAACAATCTGGGTTCCACTTCCTGTATGAATTGTCCCGTTGTCATTAATATCAACGCAAAGCTGAGGTATCTCAAATTGACTGTTTACTTCAGTCTTCCTTCCATCCTCAATTATCGTCTGTCGGTCGTTCAACGATGATACCAAATTCCTATTTGTTTCGTTTTCAATCCTCAGGTTCTGTACGTCCTTTTGAATAGCATTTAAGTCGTCTTTTAATCCTTTTATTTGCTGATTCATCAAAGCTTTATTCTCTTCAGATTCTTCCGTTATCAAATTGAATCTGTCATTGATCTGTTCTCTTGCTTGGGTTATCTCTTTCCGTATATTTTCATTGGTGATGTTGACTTCATCCGTTACCTTCTTGAGTTTTCCATCCCAATTATTATCAGACTCTTTCATCTTTTCCTGCATCACATCTACTTCTTCTTTGAGCTCTTTAAGGTCACAGTCGACTTGAACTCGCAACTCTTGGATGTTCGACTTAAAATCATCCTTCAATTCTTCGAATTTTTCTTGAAAATTCCTCTTATTCTCATTCATCGCCGCATTCACTTCTTCTTTTAAATTTAATACTTCTCCTTGTACTTCAGCGACTTTCGATCCTAATGATACAATCTCTTCTTGCATCACCTTCATATTTTCTTGCACCATATCGGTGATTCTGTCAAAAGTTCCTTGCATTTTCTCGTGGGATTCATGAATTTCTGCTCTAGTAGTATCCTGTGATTCCTGGATTTTCTTCCCGGTATTTTCTTGCGATTCTCGTACTTCTTGAATCCTTTTCTCAGTACTTTCCTGTGCCTCCTGAATTTTCTTTTCTGTATTTTCTTGTGCTTCTTGAATTCTCTTTTCTGTACTTTCTTGCGATTCTCGTACCTCTTGAATTCTCTTTTCTGTACTCTCTTGCGATTCCTGCATTTTATTCATTTTTCCAGCGAGCTCCTCCAATAACAGTTTTACTTGAGCAAGAGACGCCATCGTAATTTCCTATATCGTTCCTTATCAAGAATATATCACCCCCAATCTCTCTATAGTCCTTATCCAGTGTTTCCACAACACCTATACCTGCCTAGCACCTCACGAATTAAATTCAATAAATGAACGTATGGGTCTCTCCGGCTCTGACCCGAAATATGACGGACATCCAATAATAAGTGACACGGAACAACCTATCGCGCTACCCGAGTTAAATGACTCATTATCCCGATTAACAAGAGCTGAAACTTTACGGAAAATCCTTCCATAATGTCATAAAATAAAACTAAGTAAAATCGTAGTATTAATTAACGGTCAAATCCTTCCAATATTACTCATAAAATACACGATTAAATAAATATTTCAAACATCCTTCACCAGCAACGTTATAAATTCAATGTTCTCTGATTACCAATGTCTTTTCGAGTTTTCCTTTCTTTAATGATATAATCTCTATTCTGTTCTCTTCGTCACGAATTCCACTGACAGGCATTAAACGATGATGTATACAGCTCAAGTCCACTGCCAAGCGATAAGTAATTCGACTCTAGTCGTTCGGTAATAAAATAATTCAACTCTGGCCCCACAGTTGGGTGTCAAGTAAAATTAAATAACCTATATGTGCCCTGACAGCAATCCCTGTGACCATTTTTTGTAAATTTTAATTCTGTATCTCAGTGTTGGGTTAGGCCGCGGCGAAGCAATGCAGTCGGAGATCCATGAAGGCTCCACTCAAGGGACGTGCAAGTCCGACGAGTTGGGTCACAGGTTAATTAAGTGGACTGTTATCATCGTGGCTTTAAACGTAGAATGTAATCATCATTTCTGCCTAAATTACGTGAATATCCCACAATAGTATATTAAGAGATCGAGAATATTGGCATATTCGTTAAGATACATTGACCATCATTAAATCTTATCTTAAATTAAATAACTAACCTAGTGTTCCTACGCTACTTTAAATGAGAACTCCGTAAAATGTTTTATTTATGGAAGGATTCTCCGTTTAATGATTTTTAAATAACTTCAGAAGTATCAATTACATTAAGAGCAAATTAATGGCAACTCAAACGGATATAGGAAGGAACATATTATGTTAAATAGAAAATAAACACCTAACTTCAAGCTCTTGTTACAAATAAGTTATAACATCGTCAATCGAAAAACAAAAAGAAAGAGACAAAGTGTCCCCCCTGCTGAAGGCTTACAGTGAAAGATCAGTTATCAACCTTGCATTTTTCTAAAATAAATCACTGGGAATTATAGAATCATCCACTTCAGAATGCTATTTTCTACCCAAATATCTCACAATATTCCGTCATTTCTCTTTTAAAAAATCACCGCATTATATGTCGGTATCTGTCTATCTAGCAACTTGAAAAATACCGTATTCTAACTTCATAAAATCACCATAAATGCAATAGAAATGTTTGAAAGACACAGGATCGTAACATAATATGACATCCATCAAAATCATGCATTTAAAAGACAGACTCGATCCTCCCATACATTCATCGGTGACTGCGCCTAGATAAAAGACATCAAAAGACATTGCAACGTCTACAATACCCTTGTCTAACTACGTTGATTCTGCGCCTCCGGATACCACTGCGACGTTTGACCTGGAATACTACATTAGCACTAGGCGTCAACTCAAATGATCTACAAAATCCAACTAGCAAAGAAATGATTTACTTACCATAGAAGATCATATTTCCTTTACGACATGACCTCAATATCTTTACGTTACCGATTATATTGCGAAGATCCTAAACATCCCTTTAATATCGTGCGCTCTGGTCAATCTTGTATTTAAATAGGATAAATGTGACGACCAACTACTAGTGTTCGTGAGTGCAACATCCTATAACATTATTCTAAAATACGGCCTCGTACCTAAATAAATTATTCATCACGACAACATCAAAATTCACGCATGACCAATATATTTCCTACCATCAATACCATCATCAGGACCTTCACATAACATCATCATAAAATTCGCAATCCTAATGACACGTCTATAATCATCACATCTCTCTATCCCCGTAAATACTTTCAAAGATCCTACCGTAACTAACACCTTATTACATCGCACAACTCGTCATGCACAGCGAATTCACAATACTAAAGAACAATCTATTCAGGCAATTACGTAAAATTACTAAATACGTTGCCGCATTAACTCCATGTCACCACAATAGTATCACTCTTCTATTATCAAAACACTGTATTTCCACACAAGCACATAACATTTTGAAGACCACAAAATCGCACGTCGCAAAATACCGAGCTCCTCCGAGGTATTCTGAGCTACAAGTTAAATTAACGTTCAAAACCATAACACCATTACGATACCAATAACGTCCATGTCGAAAAGTCTTTCCGTAAAACCTTGCTAACAAACATTAAAGAAATCTTTCACAACCATCGCATATTATCACAACGTAGTCTGGCTCACCACACTAGACGTAACGATCATAAGTATTACAACGCAATGTCCAACAAATAACGGTCGCTTTCAAGTTGAAATTGTTCATGTCAAATCGACATTAAAATAAATACTACTCTACAACTACAATAAGCAATTACGTGGCGGAATATATAAGATATTCAAGTACTCATCCTGGGTTGTTGCTCCACGACGGTGTCACCTTCCGAGTTCAGCTCTCACTCAATAACATTATCAAGTATTGTCCATCACATTTCTGGTCAGATCCTTTGAGGTCCCTCTATTTTAGTTGTTCATGTTGATTCGTGCACTCATTTCATCTGAATAATTAATTGCTGACGGTTCCATATTACCTGAAACTCAGAGATATCAATTAGAACAAGGTTATACACCTTAATACAATTTTTACAGTTCAAATGATACACTTGCCTTTTTCATTCAATAACAAGATATCTTGTTTTACAATATTATATGTTTATAATATGCCAATATCTCTTTAATATTTCCTTTCAATACAATCTTTCCCTACGAACTCTTGCTTCCGATCTTTCTGAGATGCAGATTGAGAGTGTCAACTTCTTCAGAGACAAAACAGATTCTACCACAACATAATAATTGCAGACGGTTTGCTTTTCAGAATTCTTCTCAGCTTCTAGCTCCCATATGTTCCTGACAATTGGGAACATTTGACACATAATGCAAGACGATCTCGTACAAATCAGCTGTACTAGCAAAGGAACTTATTTAATAATTGCCGCCTCGTATTTAGGTTAGTAATCGACAGTTTCTTTTCTTCATCTCGATCGTTGGATCGTGCGAGACTAGATGTACAAGGTATGGCCCTCTCATATGAATTTATTATTTACATATTTCATGGCCCTCAGTAACATTCTGTCATAGATATTCTGCCGTTCATGCATTTCGGAAAGTTTACTTGAGGAATACGTATTATTCATTTAATCCTGCTCTATGTTTCCCGATGTTTAACTTTCTACTAATATTTCCGAGATACCACGGGGTTTAGAGCTTGTTATCAATCCGCTGATATCTTCAATTCAGCGATGCCGTTCACGTAATTAGACAAATCAACTGCCTTTTAATTCATCTGGAGGTGTGATAACCGGACATAAGATTTCATTGACATTATTTCTCGACATAAACTTCCAATGTGTTCACCAATCTCATCCTGACATACATTGGAAGGTTATAATTTGTAATGATTGTCCCATTGGTGAGTGTTATTGCATAGTACTATTATTTAGTGATGGGCAGTCTGAGACGAGGTTTCGAGATTTCTCGAAATTTCTCGAGACTAGCGCAGACACTATTTCTCGCGAGAAAGTTCGAGAGATCTCGAGAGCGTTGTCCCCGCATTGTGTGGCGAGCAGCGTGTCGTAGGCATACAGGTAGCGTGAGTTTAATGTTGTTTGTGCCGAGTATGCGAAAAGCCAACCACGAGCCTTCTCCATGCCGTCAATAGGTCTACGTGTCAACAAGCGGCTAGGGCGTTCATTTGTTTCATTTCTACATAGGTCTATTTCGACGCAGTATAACATAATTATAAAGGATACGCATTCTGGCATTGTATGCAGCAGTGAGTACAGGAATGAGCAGGCTAAGTACAGAAGTTGACGCCTACTGTAGGTACCCCTACCTGGATACTAGAGACGTGCATTATTCGAACTCGAGACGGAACAAGATGCGCCTTGCTGCATATGCAACCACCGTTACGCATGAGCGGAACGTGTAATCTAAAATGTCTGAGTTTTCTCCAGTTTTTTCGACAAGTAGGTGTACATACTGTAGTTATCAGAAACCACATTCAATATCATATGACTGTCTGTGTTTACCGATATTTTGGTGACGAAGGAAATAATTCCTTTCAATGTCATAGAGTATTCGCGTCATGTCCGACTCGTTGGCTGAACGGTCAGCGTTCTGGCCTTCGGTTCAGAGGGTCCCGGGTTCGATTCCCGGCCGGGTCGGGGATCTTAACCTTAATTGGTTAATTCCAATGACACGGGGGCTGGGTTTATGTGTTGTTTTCATCATTTCATAATCATTACGACGCGCAGGTCGCCTATTGGAGTCAAATATAAATACTTGCATCTGGCGAGCCGAACCCGTCCTGGGATATCCCGGCACTAAAAGTCATACGACATTTCATTTCATTTCGCATCATAATTAGGTACTTCGGTATATGGCGGTGCAATGCGTAATTGTGTCTAACTGTACGCGACAACTTTAAGACGATCTCCAAAATGCAGCGTAAGTCATGGATGTACGTTATTCTGAAGAGATGCCACATAGCACAGCCAGCTGTGTTGTTTATTCAAAAGGAGTAAAATACGTCAGAGAAATACTTCTGGGATGATCAGGCACTTAAAAACAGTAGCGGCGATGGGGGGGGGGTCAGTTGCCCCCCACTTTGTGGAGAAAACATTGCATTTGTATTACATTTTAGCCGAATGAAACTGGTAATTATTATTTTAAAGCAATTTATTCAAGCCCTGTTGTCTTTTCAGCTCTTACTCTATTTTCTTAAATTATTACAAACGTTTTGGCGGAAATACGCACAAAATGTTGTTTGTCGCGGCTAACCGATTTGTATAGCACCACAGCAAGTAGTGAAGACTTTGCATTTGCATGTGCTGTGAGGAAGGATAGCAGTCTTTTATTTGCCAAAGTCATGGACACTGATGTATGATTCACACGCTTGCCGTGTGCATTCGTCAGTCTGACAGTCTCTTTAGTGTCTGTTAGTTTCTTAGTATGTAGTCAATTAATAAATGATTTTAATTGTATTATCACGCCTTACTTCTATTAAATTAGTCCGGCCCTATGGCTAAATGGTTAGCGTGCTGGCCTTTGGTCACAGGGGTCCGGGGTTCGATTCCCGGCAGGGTATGGAATTTTGACCATCATTGGTTTATTTCTCTGGCATGGGGACTGAGAGTATGTGTCGTCTTCATCATCATTCCATCCTCCTCATGACGCGCAGGTCACCTAAGGAGGTCAAATCGAAAGACCCTGCCCCTGGCGAGCCGAACATGTCCTCGGACACTCCCGGCACTAAAAGCCATAAGTCATTTCATTTCTATTAAGTTATAATACATGTAACTTTTCCTTTGATGAAAGTTTTACTGTATAGTATTGAATCAAAATCTCAAAACAAAACAAAAAAACTCTTATTATCGCACTAAGTTCGTAAACTGTTACCTCTCTTCGAAATTCGCTCAGAGAGCTTCAAAAACTTACCATTCCGTAGATTTTTTTCACTTTTATGTACACTCCCCGTCATATTATACCACAATGCCGGGTACTTTTTGTTGTCTGTGCGGTTTTTTGCCCCCTCACTTCTAATTCCCAATCGCCACTACTGCTTAAAAACGCATAATATCTATGAAGGGGAATCATCACAGAAAAGAGGCGGCTAAAAGTGGCTCTTAACTTGGGAGCGTGGGTTGGCGACCATGGGGCCCTCAGCTGAGTCATTATATTGCTTCCACTTACTTGCGCCAGGCTCCTCAGTTTCATCCATCCTATCCGACCTCTCTCGGTCAACTCTTGTTCTTTTCCGACCCCGACGGTATTACAGCCCTCGAGGCCTAGGGCGTTCTTCATTTTCACGCCCTTCATGGCCCTTGTCTTCCTTTGGCCGACACTTTCATTTTTCAAAGTGTCGGATCCCTTTCATTCTTTCTCTCCGATTAGTGTTGTATAAAGGATGGTTGCCTAGTTGTACTTCCTCTTTAAAATAATCACCACCACCAATTGTCACAGAACACCTCCGGCTTGGTCTGCACCACAAGAAGCTACCCTGCCGACAACAATTGCGAGGTATCCAGGCAGGTGTACGTCGTATCTACAGTTATTAACAAATTATACCGTAAAAATTATTCAGCTAAGACGTCCACCTGAAATAACTCTTGAACCGATACCGACATTCTGTTTTCACTTTCGTTAATGGTATTAAGGTGCTCATAGTTCAACAAGTTCAACACTTTCAACAGTACTTTTCAAGGCTTTTGACAAAATTTATCCGCACACGCGTCTCCAAACGAGAACTGCTGATGATACACTATCAAGCTTACGTTCGTAGTCACTGGGACGTCGCACAGCTCGCAGCACAGAAGAATCGGTCTCGAGAACGTTGCATGTTACCCCTGTCGAAAGAATTGGAGCAAATCGGGCATTTTAGATTACACGTTCAACTCATGTGTAATGGTGGTTGCATAGGCAGCCATACACATCTTGCCCCGTCGCAAGTTCGAATAATGCGCGCCTCTACTATCTGGGATAGGTGTACATCCTATCTGCAGTTATTCACAAATTATACACGATTATTCAACTAAGAGGTCTACCTCAAATAAGTCGTGAACAGTTTAAGATATTGACATTCTGTTTTCACTTCCGTTAATGGTATTAAGGGGGCCATTGCTGAACATCTAGTACTTTTCTAGGCTTTTGACAAAATTTATTTTATCGGCTCATACGTTTCCATATGAAAACGTTATTTCACGCAATAACTGCTTATACTATACTATAAAGTTTACACTCGTAGTTATTGGGACATGGCACAGACCGCAACACAGGAGAATCGGTCTCGAGATTCTCGCGGGAGTCTCGAGAGTATCGAGCGAGAGAGTTGCCCATCACTACTATTATTACCGTACTAAATATAGTAGACTCAACCTTTACGTCTCTATCGAAATTTTCTCAGGGAACATTAAAAAACGTACCATTTTGTAGGTTGTTGTTCTGTCCATTTTTAATGTCCTACACCCCCCCCCCCCCGCCAACTATCATAGCTCTCAGACCCGGATACTTTTTTATTTTTGTGCCCCCCCCCCCCTCACTTCCAACTCCCAATAGCCGCTACTGATTGTGTACATAATTTGCCATATGTTTTAGGACAACCTATTGATAAGTATTTTAGGCAATTGCCATTGTGTATATAATTTGTCATGATTTTAGTGAACCTATGGAGATGTACGCAGGCAATCCCCATGATGATTGTTATCAGATTCCCTTTGATTTAATTATCTATAAGAACTGATGATGACTCCAAGGGAGTCGAAACCGGTCTTCACTAAATAAATTTCAAATATTTTGCATTGTGTTGAATGGTGGAACATCCCTCAAACTCTATTATACATGTATTACAATTAAATAGAAGTACGGCATGATTATACAATTAAAATAATTTAGTACTTGACTACATACTACGAAACTAACAGACACTAAAGAGACTGCCAGACTGACGAATGCGTGCGGCAAGTGGGTGAATCATAAATCAGTGTCCATGACTTTGGCAAATAAAAGACTGCTATCCTTCCTCACAGCACATACAGTCTCTACTACTTGTTGTGGCGCTATACAAGTCAGTTATCCGGAACGAACGACATTTTATGCGTATTTCCGCTAATAATTTAGTTAATAATTTAAAAAATAAAGCAAATAATTAGCTGACAAGACGACAGGGTTTGTACAAATTGCTTTTTTTTTTAATAATTCCTAATTTCAGCTGGCTAAAATGGAATAAAAATCTAATGTTTTCCCCCCTAATCGCCTCTATTGCGTACGAGGGGTGGCAAAAGTAGGTAGTTGCCACTCATGATAGTGTAGTGGAAACGTACGTAAGTAGCGTAGGCGTAACCATATTGGAAATTGAAGCAAAGGTTTAACAGGCATTAGATGACTGTCAGTAACTTCATATTTGTGAAATAATCTGGTACCATATTAGACAATTGAACACCAACCTTTTTAGAATTCCAGGACTGGCGCCCCCTCCCCCCCGGCCCGCCGCCGCGGACCTAACGGGCGCCCACGTAAGAAACCATTTCTTTGTTGACGTTTTTGTATTACCGGGAGGGATAAACGTGCCGTAGAACATTTCCTGTCACTGGATTGTGGTCACATCAAACTGTGTCCTAAAATTAGGCCTACAACTCATGGATTTCACCACAGATTCTGCCAAACCAAAAACTTCCACCAGCCGAACGAAGACTGTATATGTAACCTGTGCAACGATCATTGTGAAAGATACCATGCACAAAACTGCAAAATGAGGACAACCTCAGTAATAAGAATGGCATTAGCATAGTTGACCATCTGTACAAAAACTGTTTTTGAACATTGTGCGCTTTTCATTTAATAAATAAAATTAGGCCTATATCTCACCACTTGTCTGTCTGTGATAGAGACTATCAACTTGCTTATCATGATGCCAGCTGTTCTCTAATCATGTCACACAAGCTATATCTAAATACAGTAGAGACAATACGCTACAAGTAGTATAATAGGACAGTTCGGCGGCCTCCTCCTCCTCCCGCGGGAAATTTGAATTTTGGCGGGAAATTTGAATTTTGGAGGGAAATTTGAATTTTGGCGCGAGATTTGAATTTGTAAACAAAGCCACGTGCTTTTTGACAGCTGTCATCGACAACAACGCATCGCTAACCTCACTGCTGCCATCTTGACGGGCCTAAACCTCAGTGGTACCAACTTAACCTAACTAGCGCGAGATTTGAATTTGTAAACAAATCCACGTGTTTTTTGACAGCCACGTGCTTTTTGACAGACAACAACGCATCGCTAACCTCAGTACTGCCATCTTGACGGGCCTAAACCTCAGTGGTACCAACTTAACCTAACTAGCGCGAGATTTGAATAGGTAAACAAATCCACGTGCCTTTTGACAGACAACAACGTATCGCAAACCTCAGTGCAGCTATCTTGACGGACCTAAACCTTACTGGTACCAACTTTACCTCACTAGCGCGAGATTTGAATTTGTAAACAAATCCACGTGCTTTTTGACAGCTGTCATCCGCCATCTTTAAACTACAGAGCACCGTGCTGCCCTCTTTATCGCAGTAGCTGCAAATTCGTCACCTGTCATCCGCAGTGCTGCCATCTTAACGAGCCTAAACCTCAGTGCTACCAACTTAACCTCACTAGCGCGAGATTTGAATCGGTAAACAAATCCACGTGCTTTTTTTGACAGCTGTCATCCGACATCTTCAATCTATAGAGCACAGTGCTGCCCTCTTTAGCTACTTACCTTTGAAATGTGGTGGCGGATAATTTGAAAAATGCTTTTTGACAGCAGCCATCTTTGAGCACCGTGCTGCCCTCTTTAGCTAGATACCTTTAAAATGTGGTGGCAGACAATTCTACGTGACAGCAGCTATCTTTGAGCACAGTGCTGCCCTCTTTGTGGCGGCGGGAAATTCCACGTGCTCTTGTTTGGAAACAAATTCACGTGCTTTTTTCTGACAGCTGTCATCCGCCTTCTTGCATCACAAACCTCAGTGCTGCACTCTTTAGCTAGATACCTTTGAAATGTGGTGGCGGCAATTTGAAAAATTCTACATGCTCTTGTTTGGAAACAAACCTATGCGCTTTTTTGACAGCTATCATCCGCCATCTTTAATCCAGAGACCACCGTGCTGCCCTCTTTAGCTACTTACCTTTGAAATGTGGTGGCGGCAAATTCTACGCGCTCTTGTTTGGAAACAAACCCATGTGCTTTCCTGACAGCTGTTATCCGCCATCTTTAATCCAGAGAGAACAGTGCTGCACTCTTTAGTTGAAATGTGGTGGTGGCAAATTCCACGTGCTCTTGTTTGGAAACAAATTCTACGTGCTCTTCAGCTGTCATCCACCATCTTTAATCAAGAGAGCACCGTGCTGCCCTCTTTGTGGTGGCGGATAATTTGAAAAGTTATTTTTGACAAGCAGCCATCTTTAATCCAGAGAGAACAGTGCTGCCCTCTTTAACTACTTACCTTTGAGGCGGTTAATTTGAAAAATTCTATTTGACAAGCTGCCATCTTTAATGAAAAGAGCATCGTGCTGCTATCTTGCGGGTAATTTTTACGTCACAGCTGTCATCCACCATCTTGCATTGCTAACCTTAGTGCTGCCCTCTTTAGCTACTTACCTTTGAGACGAACTATTTGAAAAAATCTATTTGACAAGCTGTCACCCGCCATCTTGCATCGCAAACCTCAGTGCTGCACTCTTTAGTTGATATGTGGTAGCGGATAATATGAAAACATTCTTTTTTGACAAGCAGCCATCTTTAATCAACAGAGCAACGTGCTGCCATCTTTAGCTACCGCCATCTTACATCGCTTACCTCGCTGCTGCACTCTTTAGTTGAAATGTGGTGGCGGTAAATTCGAATAAGTTTAATCATATATCGGGGGAGCTAGAGTAAGCACGTGCTGCAGTGATGACGTCATCATGCATGTTTAGACTTGTCCGTTTTCTTAAGAGTAAGACGGTGTAAAGGAATGTCGTGGCGGTAAATTCGAACAAGTTTAAACATGCATCGGGAAAGCTAGAGTAAGTACGTGCTGCAGTGATGACGTCATTGTGCATGTTTAGACCTGATCGTTTTCTTAAGAGTAAGTCGGTGTAAAGCAATGCAATAAGTACACCATTTTTGAATGCGATCAAATATTTAATTACAAATGTACTACAACAGTGTTCGTTTTTGCTGCTGACAAGGTTAGTATGCTTCTTAACAACGTATGCTTCTGAAATGCCTCCTGCAACATTCAAATTAAACAAAACATTTAGAAATATATCATACTAAGTATGTTATGTTTTACAGAGAAGATCATATACTTCTTACCTTGTTGTTATTCCTTTTCGGAATCATCATCATCATCATGAGATACTAGAGAAAGTTCATTCATACACTGTGTACAGTGTTCAATCCTCAGATTTGGTCCATCCCAATCATCATCACCATTTTCTCCTCGATGCTTGTAATGTCGTTGACAAGTTCTGCATAAAGCTACTTCGATCGACATCTTACTGTGTAGAGGAAGGATGCCCCAAAAATTATGTACGTAAGAGGCAGCGTACGTAGATAAAAATCCTGGTGGTAAGTATTGAATAAGATATTTCGGCATCGACGATCTATGTTTATAGAACATCTTAATAGCCTCACTCACTCGTGTAAGATAAATAAGATGTTGCGTATGAGCATGCAAACAGCATGCACATTTGCAGTTTTGTTCCATAGCGTACGATGTTGGAGCACACACTAATGAAAATGATAAAGAACTATTCTTATTTATAGTCTCGTAACAATATTCGTTAGCGGATGGTAAGTAACATCACTCATATGAATAATAAGACAATAGGCTGCTGTGTTAGCAGGAATGTTTTCAGATGTTTCAAATTCTAAACGAATATCAACTGGAGATTCTGTTATAGATTCTTCATGATAAGAGCAGTCTATAACTACAATCGGTGCTTTATTTTTAAAATCTCGAGGTATAAATAGCGGACGATCTTCTTTCTGATAATACGATGATAGAAATTTACAAAACATGTCATAGAGCATCCCAAACTTATTTTTCTCAAAGTTAATGTCTATGTTTTCGTAGGGATACGTAATTCCGTTGAGATATAGTCTAACGTGTCTTAATTTACAGTGATCAAACAGTGAGCTACCTTTTTCGTGATTGAATTTACGATTAGTTTGAAATCCAAAAATAATGTACAAGGGCTTCTCAGTAAAACGTGATGTTTTAAAAGCCCAGCTATGCTTGTTTGTAGGCGGTAACACAGGATATTCATGCAGCTCCCAACTTCTAAGACGTATAGGTAATGGTGTATCATTTTCTACAATACTGAGCAATTGAAGTTTTTCACGATCAGATAAGGTTACATGTGGAATCCTCCACAGTATACAATGCAGTGTTATTTTCAATTCTACTGGTGTTTCTACTGCTTTAAGAGAATTGTAATCACTTCGATCACGGATTAGAATAAGCTCTTGTTTTGCGTTGATTATAATACGTGTAAAGTCTTCTGCGAATCCAAAAATATGTTTCAGTGATAACATACCCGTAAAAGTACCATCCTCATTAATCATCCAGTTGTTAGTAGCTTTTGGACACCATCCAGCCATCCGCAAAAGATTACTTTCTTCATCACAGAAAGAAGGGTAGAGTTTCATTGCACTTGTAATACCAACATTCTTCGTTCGATCTATTTCAACATTATTTACTTCATATCGCGCTTCAGAAAAGAGAAAAGCTAGAGCATGGTTGTTTAGTTGTGAAGTGCTTGGTCCACTTCCATCCGTCTTTTCTAGTCGTCCTTCAATATAGAGGTAGCTTTCGTGTGGTAAGGTGTATACATCTTGCTGATTAATAATGAAATGAATTTCATCATTGTTATTTAATCCAAACGTAAAAGGTTGATAGGAATGAAGCTCACTTCGTACTACACCTTCACGACTTTCTACTGTATTCGTAATGTCTAGCATTTCTTCCATTCTGTTGTAGTAGTGTATATCCTAAATCTTGGAGTATCTGCTTATGGGTATCTGTTAACTCGATGAGTCTCTGCACACATGTAGTATGCCTTCGGAATGTACACCGTGTTTTATAGATGGTTTTCATACTGGTTTAAGATGTAGTTTGTAAGCTACGTACGCGTGCTGATCTAAATGAATAAGCCGATTATGTTTATTTACAAGTCTAAGAGTAATGTTGCTAATGTGTTTTACAGACACAGGATGATAAAGAACTACTGCTGGTTTCTCACAAATAGTATATCCACGTTCCTCTGTAACAATAAAGTCGTGCAGGACGTGCGATGGTTGTAGATTACTATTCAAGTCTGTAATAATATTACAAATAATGTTCACATTATAATCATCGAAGAGTTTTATAGGTTGATCAGACTCGTGACGTGCGTTCGGTAGGAGCTCCCTCGATGAAAATCCAAGCAGTGGTCCAATCGAATGAGGTTGTGATTTGAAGTCAATCTTAAATGATGATTCAATAACACATTTATGTGTAATGTTGCTTATAGTGATTGAGAACTTGTAATTATGATTACTAAAACTATCTTCCCCAAACTGATCAATTAACGTACTTTCAATATAGTCGTGAATATCGTCTACTGTATAACAACCTGAGGGTAGTGTTAGCACATACTCATCGTAATAGAACTTGTTTACACCATCACGCACATTATAGATTTTATTGTAGCTTTCAAACGACACTAGTCCAAGACTATGCGGCTGATAGCCAAGTTCGATTGGTGGATTAAAATAGACGGTTGTTTCAGGTCCTTCTCCACGTACAGCAAACGTTTTTTCACTGTTCGTCACCACGTAGACACTAATGCACTTTCTCTACTGTCTGGGTTTGATATAAGAACATAAGACATAATCATCCGCACATGCGTGTATTAAAGTTTTGCACACGGTTTTTATTGTAAACAATGTCTGCACTGCTTCCTAAATAACGTATGAGCTCAAAAGGAGGAGGTAAGTCTCCATAGCTATCAAAATACCATACTTTAGATTTACGTTTCACATAAGCAACGTAATGAGTTCCAGGTCCACGACTGTTGTCCAAGTTAATTACGGCACTTTCACGTTCACGTGGGCGCACTGGTAGTTGATCGCGCATATACACTCCTCGAAAATAATGAATTCCTAGTTGTTTAGCAAACGTAAAAACTTCATCATGCGTTAGAGCTCGATGTGGCAGTGCATTCAGTAGACGTTTTTTGGAGAAATGTAGATACCAAGCCCTTTCTTGTATGGCGCTAGCTTCATGTTCACACCTTTGCCTCGTAACGCAATTGCCTCCATCGTCTTGTTATGACGTTCACTCTCTTTCAACTGTTGTTTCGCTTCTTCTACAGCTTTGACAGTTCTCGCTACAGCACTAGCACCACCTAGCAATTACCCTAAAGCTGCTAAGCCAGCAAACAGCGCAGGAAGAAATCCTCCTCGCTTTGGTACAGGAATAATTCGTGCACGTTTACTAAATATTGCTCTGCACTTTGGAGAAATTCTCGCTCTTGCTGCGCGTAACGCCATAGTAATAGCTACACGAGGATTGTATTCCCCTCGAATAGCTTTTTGCGCAGCCTTTATAACATCTTTCCATCCAACAGTTTTTACTTTCTTCTTCTTCTTCATGTCTTTTGGATATCGTTGTTTCACCATGCTGTACACGACTTTACAAGTCAAGAGCAAATCATAAACTAACCGTTGCCTCTTGTTTCGTTTAATATATATATATATATATATATATATATATATATATATATATATATATATATTACTATTACGTACTTTATGATTCAGTTATCATGAAGATTATAAAGCAGCAAGACACACTACCTGTTACCGACATTGTACCACATCTCTTACCTAGTTCTAGTACAACTACAAGAAAACGTCATGGAACGTTGTTTCCTTTTACTGTTCGATGTATTGTATCAGGTCCGTCGGGATGCGGTAAAACAAATCTTTTACTCACACTTATTACTTCTGTAAATGGTGTACGCTTCGAGAATATTTACGTTTTCGCAAAGTCACTCTATCAGCCGCTATATGCTATTCTACAAACTGTAATGCACGATCTAGTTAAAGATGGAATAAGGTATTTTAAAGTTAATTCGCATGAGCAAGTACCATCACCAGACGATGTGCTTCCTAATTCTCTTATGATCTTTGATGATGTCGCAACAGAACAGCAAAATGTTATTCGTGCATTCTTTAGTATGGGTCGGCATAAATATGTTGATTGCATCTATTTGTGCCAAACCTATTCTCGTGTGCCTAAGCAGTTGATACCCGACAACGCAAATGTTATTGTGCTTTTTCGGCAAGATGAGCGCAACATGCGACATGTGTATAACGATCATGTTAACACTGATATGACATTCGATGACTTTAAACGTATGTGTGCTAAATGTTGGTCATTACGCCGTTACAGCTTTTTAGTTATTGATAAAGAAAGTGATGTACAGAATGGACGATATCGCATGGGTTTCGATCATTTTATATGCATTAACACAGAATTACAGTAACTACTTGATTAAAAACCATCATCATGTTAACATCTAGCAAGGAGATCACAAAACATATCATCCAAGCTCGAAACAATATTCGACGGAAATTTAAAGAGCTTAAACGTACGGTATTCAAGCAGACACGGATTTATTTTTAAGAACACAACTAAGTACACCACTCAAAGAAATTTTTAATTCTACTCCATTACCGCAGTCTACTTCAAGTTTTGCTTCTATGCAAACATCATATCATAAAGAGAAGCATGAAGAAGAAGAAGAAAAGCATGAACAAGATAAGGAAGAGAAGAAGCAGGATGTAGATCAAGAAGAGGAAGAGGAATATAAAGAAGAAGAAGAAGAAGAACTTAGTGATACATCACCATCTAAGCGTGTTGAGTTTTTAACTACAGATGTTATTGCTGAAAAACCTACTACATCGACGCAAAATCTACCATCTTTGTCTGAGGTTATGATTACACCAGAGTATCGCAATCAGTTTAGAACTTTTATTCAAGATACCTATGGATCTCTCTTTGCGCCTTATATAGAAAAACGTTTTACAGGACAAACCGACACTACCTACGGTATTCGCTACGAAGATGACTGTTTCTGGATAGGAAATTCAAATGTTAAGATTAATAACAACAAACTCATTGTAAAAGGTGTTACCTATAAACCTACGAAAGGACTCTTAGAACTTCTTTTCTCGCGAATACCTGACAAGGATATAATGTTACAAGATGATCTTAAAAAATATAAAGCAATACTTTTTGCTACTGACGCAACACGACGTAATTACAAGAGAACAGAAGCTGTAAATGCGAATAAGAGTTACAAGTATCGTGAGTTTATTTCTAAGCTGTTTCCGACTGCACGTAGTCTTGATGTTATCTACAAGCCTTTGTTGCCGTATGTGGATGTAAGATACTGGAATGACCCAAACTTACTCGTTGAACGATTACAACTTTTAAGAGCATCGCAAGAGGCTGGTCACACTGGTCACGGATCAGAAATTCTAGAAATAGAAAGAGAACTACGTTATGCCGGTATTATTTTGTAATGGCTCGTCAAGGGAAGATCTCACCTGTAAAGGTAAACATCGCACAGGAGTTACATAAACCAGCACGTCGCACCTACTGTCGCAGACGCGTTATTACACGAGGAAAAGATGATCTCTGGCAAGCAGACTTAGTAGAAATGATTCCATATGCTTCTAGTAATAAGGGGTATAAGTATCTACTTACTGTTATCGATGTGTACTCGAAGTTTGCTTTTGCACAACCCGTGCGTTCTAAAACAGCAGCTCAAGTTAAAGAAGCATTTAAACATATTGTTGAAGAATCGAAACGCTGCCCAAGGCTTCTTCAAACTGATCAAGGTAAAGAGTTTTACAACAAGGATCTTTCTTCTTACCTCAAGTTACTTGGCATTCAACACTACTCTACGTTCAGCAATCTCAAGGCAAGTGTTGTAGAACGCTTTAATCGTACACTCAAAACAATGATGTGGCGAGAATTTACAGCACAAGGTTCATATCGTTGGATTGATCTGCTACCTAGACTTTTATCTACCTACAACGATACACCTCATCGCACTATCGGAACAAAGCCACGTCTTGTTACAAAGAATACACCTCGTATAAATGCTATTCATCTTGTAATTAAAGCAGCTGATCCACGTCGCCATCGCTTTAAAGAAGGTGATTTTGTTCGCATCAGCAAACACAAGTCTATCTTTGCAAAAGGATACACACCTAACTGGAGCACTGAAATTTTTCAAATCAGAAGTGTTAAGCTTACTAATCCAGTTACGTATTTACTTCGCGATCTCAGAGGACAGCCTATTGAAGGAAGATTCTACATCGAAGAACTGCAGAAAACAAAATATCCTGATCACTATTTAGTTGAACATGTTATTCGACGTCGTGGCAATAAACTGTATGTAAAAATGGCTTGGTTTTAATAACAGCTTTAATTCATGGATTAATAAAGAGGATGTACTTTAAATCTTATGTGTGTTTTCTTTTAATCCTCTACGTTTCCTTTCTTCTAAGTCACTAGGACATGCTGTAGGATTAAACAACACCTATAATATGTTTTGACAATTCATATTTATTTTAGAATATATATATACATTTTTATCCTTTGTTTATTTTACGCTCTTTGTCACTCAGTTTTCGTTTTATTGCACCAACAACGACAAGTGCTGCTATCTTCTGAGAAGCTAAAGCACTAGGTAATAACACACACACACACAGCATAACTTTACGAAGCAGATTTTAACAGCTACACTACACGACAGACTCTATGCAGGCAGCATGTAACTACGTGTCAGGCGAACGTGTTCTAGGGCCGCAGGGGAGATGAAGCGCGAAAAAAAGAAGATCAATCACTTTATTGATGAATCCACGCCCAACATGCTTCCTCATCTTTTTCCCAGCACGTTTCTTCACCTTTTCCTTGTTGACTCTCTCCACAGCCATGATAAGTGTTTATAAGCGAAGACAACTCGTTAGTTTTAGGTCCGTGGTACAGTTTAATCAGTTGACATGTACTGTCTCACATAAGGTCTTCTATCTAAACTCACGTGTTCAAGATGTAAACTACACGTTTGAAGCTCTGACAAAACAGGATCTTGAGTCCACTCACGAGGCACCTTATCCCAAATCTTCTTTACAGCATTCGCAGCTACATTTACCAAAAATGCCTTTGGTAATGCATTTAACTCTTCTTCAGTAAAAGTGTTTAGTTTCTTTTTGCATGCATAAAACTTTACGATCGCCTTTACACTTAGTATCTGTTAGAAATGACATGATGTCTTTACTGTACAAATGTTTCTTTTACACTAAGGTTATATCGACACTGCAGTTTACATATGTTGTTCACTTCGCGACATGCACTGCAACACAACCAATCAAAGAGCATGCATACATGTTGTAAAGACTGTTTACTTGTTTCTCTACTATGCTCTTTCGGAATAGTTTTAAATGATGGGCACCCCAATTCATGCATGTCAATAATTTCACACGATGATGGTAGAAAATTCAGCAATCATTCTTTCTTTTCACAACCCTTTAAAAGAACAAGATTTGCTCTTGACAAATGTGCATTCATCATTAAAGGTAGAAAACGATAAGGTATTCCTTTTTCTTCCCACTTCAAACCTAAATTGTTTTCAATCCACTGAGTCTGCTTTTTATCTTCATCTGTTTGCAAACAGTAAGGGAACGGTGGGCTAAATACTAAACTAACAAGTTTTGGTGCCCACAACACACTGCAATCTAACACAGCCACCTCTTTAAACACAAATTTGTTTCCGTTTACTTTAAAGCCTTGCACATCAACTATTAATGTTTTCGTCATGTTTGCACTCCACTCTCTATCACTGTTTCTTGAAGACTAAAGTTTTTAGTCAACGAACGGGTTTAAACATGCGCACCTACAATAACGTCATCGCTGCAGCACATGCAAACTCTTGTTTTTATGATGCTTACTTATTGCATTCCTTTACACCGACTTACTCTTAAGAAAATGGACAAGTCTAAACATGCATGATGACGTCATCACTGCAGCACGTGCTTACTCTACCTCCCCCGATGTATGGTTAAACTTGTTCGAATTTACCGCCACCACATTTCAACTAAAGAGTGCAGCACCGAGGTAAGCGATGTAAGATAGCGGTAACTGTGTTGAAAAAAGATGGCTGTTTGTCAAAAAGAATTTTTCAAATTATCCGCCACCACACAGAGTGCGGCACTGCGCTCTCTTGATTAAAGATGGCGGATGACAGCTGTCAAAAAAAAGCACGTGGGTTTGTAAAGCACGCGGAATTTACTACCACTACAAAGAGGGCAGCACGGTGCTCTCTAGATTAAAGATGGCGGATGACAGCTGTTAGAAAAAGCATCTAGATTTTAAATTGCTCGCTATTACGATAAAGATAGCAGCACGGTGCTCTGTTGATTAAAGATGGCTGCTTGTCAAAAAATAATGTTTTCATATTATCCGCTACCACATTTCAACTAAAGAGTGCAGCACTGAGGTTTGCGATGCAAGATGGCGGGTGACAGCTTGTCAAATAGATTTTTTCAAATAGTCCGCCTCAAAGGGAAGTAGCTAAAGAGGGCAGCACTAAGGTTAGCAATGCAAGATGGTGGATGACAGCTGTGACGTAAAAATTACCCGCAAGATAGCAGCACGATGCTCTTTTCATTAAAGATGGCAGCTTGTCAAATAGAATTTTTCAAATTAACCGCCTCAAAGGTAAGTAGCTAAAGAGGGCAGCACTGTTCTCTCTGGATTAAAGATGGCTGCTTGTCAAAAAGAATTTTTCAAACTATCCGCCACCACAAAGAGGGCAGCACGGTGCTCTATTGATTAAAGATGGTGGATGACAGCTGAAGAGCACGTATAATTTGTTTTCAAACAAGAGCACGTGGAATTTGCCGCCACCACATTTCAACTAAAGAGTGCAGCACTGTTCTCTCTGGATTAAAGATGGCGGATGACAGCTGTCAGAAAAGCACATGGGTTTGTTTCCAAACAAGAGCGCGTAGAATTTGCCGCCACCACATTTCAAAGGTAAGTAGCTAAAGAGGGCAGCACGGTGGTCTCTGGATTAAAGATGGCGGATGATAGCTGTCAAGAAAGCGCATAGGTTTGTTTCCAAACAAGAGCATGTAGAATTTTTCAAATTGCCGCCACTACATTTCAAAGGTATCTAGCTAAAGAGTGCAGCACTGAGGTTTGTGATGCAAGATGGCGGATGACAGCTGTCAGAAAAAAGCACGTGAATTTGTTTCCAAACAAGAGCACGTGGAATTTCCCGCCGCCACAAAGAGGGCAGCACTGTGCTCAAAGATAGCTGCTGTCACGTAGAATTGTCTGCCACCACATTTCAAAGGTATCTAGCTAAAGAGGGCAACACGGTGCTCAAAGATGGCTGCTGTCAAAAAGCATTTTTCAAATTATCCGCCACCACATTTCAAAGGTAAGTAGCTAAAGAGGGCAGCACTGTGCTCTATAGATTGAAGATGGCGGATGACAGCTGTCAAAAAAGCACGTGGATTTGTTTACCGATTCATATCTCGCGCTAGTGAGGTTAAGTTGGTAGCACTGAGGTTTAGGCTCGTTAAGATGGCAGCACTGCGGATGACAGGTGACGAATTTGCAGCTAATGCGATACAGAGGGCAGCACGGTGCTCTGTAGTTTAAAGATGGCGGATGACAGCTGTCAAAAAGCACGTGGATTTGTTTAAAAATTCAAATCTCACGCTAGTGAGGTTAAGTTGGTACCAGTAAGCTTCGATCATATATCCAATAGATGACTGATGACGTCACATTCTTGAAGCAAGGATCTCAATCAGCTGACTGGGGGGTAGTGCGAGAGTTTTGAACATTGTGTTATAGGCAAGAATAGTGATCAGCGTACTTAAAAGTGACTTTTAGCTACTGTTAATGAAGCGATGGTGCACTATTGCGTAGCGTATGGAAGCAAGGAGACCTTCAAAAAAGGATCTGGCATTTCCTTTCACGGGTAAGCAAATACGTACGTAAATATGATGATGATGTAAGGGGTTTCATACAGTTGTTGTCAGGTGTCTGTAGAATACGTACAATTACATGTAATTTATTTTATTGGTTACAGTTCCAGTTTCTCGGTTACAGCAATTTTAAATACTGTGCTTTTATTGATTTCAGTTTTCCTGCTGATGAGACAAGAAAAAAGCAATGGGTAGTTGCATTAAGAAGAGAGAATTTCTTGCCTGGAAAGCATTCAAGATTATGCTCTAAACATTTTTCACCGGAATGTTTTGATAATGAAGCATTTGTTGTAGGAATTAAACTGAAGCCAAATGCAGTACCAACATTTTTTTTAATTTTCCACCCCACCTTTTACCAGCTGAGAAGAGGAGAAAACCTCCTGTGAAGAGGAAACTTCAAGTGGATCCTGTTGCATCAACAAGTTGTGTGTGAGCAGATTTTCTTTTTTAAAAAAATATCTTCCCTAGATTTATGCAGGAATGTGTCCTGTCATCCTTATGTGAAATATTTGTGTTTAAGACATTTAACATACTGTTCAACTGCAACATCTATTGCAGCATATCAGGTTACTATATTACACATAGGTAAGACATTTTTGTTGCTGACCCTTATAATTTTCATATTTTTTCAGTGTTCCTCAGGAAGAGGAGAATGAGTCTCTTCCTAAAACAAAGGTGTTCAGAAAATCTTATGATGGTGATTACACTAAGAAAATGGTAATGTCACCAAGGAAAGCCCAGACCTTCATGCAGGTTGCCAGGGAAGTTATTCATAAATCCCATAAGAAGCTAAAATTGGAAAGGCAGAAGTATCGGCGAGCTGTTAATCAGTTGCAGAATGGGAAATCCTTAGTAAACCATCTGAAGGAGAAAATGATGATAACTGAAGATGCCGCTTGCACGCTTGAGGTAAGAAAACAACAGCTTAAATAATTTTTTTCGGTTTCCCTATATCTGCTAGCCTTTGGTGGTGCTATTTGAGGATCCAACCAGTCTCTGGGTTGATGACCTAACAGACAGACGTGCATACAAAAAATTTTGAAGTCTGTAATTTGTTTTTATTGTATCACAATCTCTGTTAAACAAATATTTCAAAAATAATGTAATACCATACATTAACTTGTGAAAAAGCATAATGCACCTTTCAACTTCCATTGTTCCAGAAATGTCTTTCTCCTGCTGCTGCCCGACTTCTGATGTAACAAAGGATGGTGATACAAGAGCAGAGTATCCTCCTGAACTACGCTGCTTTGCACTCACTCACATTGAATTTCTATTCAAGTCGTGTATACAGCTACTTGAGGGATGTATTTCCTCAAGGTTTGCCCCATCCAAGTACACTGCGGAGGTGGTATCAGTTGGTGGATGGTAAGCCAGGATTCAGTTCAGAGGCCGCAACTGCTCTCATTTCGAAAGGGAAGGAGATGGCTATCAGTGGAAAGCCCCTAGTGTGTGCATTGATGATGGATGAAATGTGCATCCGGAAGCACATTGAATTTGATGGAAAACAATTTCTTGTTTATGTGAATTGTGGTACTGAAATCGAGGATCAGGATTTACCAGAAGCCAAGGAGGCTTTAGTGTTTATGGTGGTCTCACTAAATGGACACTGGAAAATTCCAGTGGGTTATTTTTTTATTAACGGTTTAAGTGGCTCGGAGAGAGCAAACCTAGTGATTGAATGCCTTAAATTTTTAAATGACCTAAATGTAATTGTAGTGTCACTTTTGATGGTGCTGCTTCTAATTTATCCATGGCCCATTGCCTGGGAGCTTCTTTTAATGAAAATAATATGGTGAACTGGTTTGAAAATCCCTCAAATGATTCCAAAGTGTTTATTCTTCTAGATGCTTGCCATGCTATAAAATTAGTGAGGAATACTTTAGGAGCTAAGAGAACTTTTGCCAGGGGTAATAATGTCATAGGTTGGAGGTACATAGAAGAGTTAGAGAAACTTCAGAGTATCGAGGGCCTTCATCTTGGAACAAAACTTACCAAGAGGCACATTCACTGGGAGAAGGAACCCATGAAAGTAAAGCTCGCCACACAAACATTCAGTGAAAGTGTTGCAAGTGCAATGACATATTGCAACAGAGACTTAAATCTTCCTCAGTTTCAAGGGTGTGAGGAGACTGTAAAATTTATTAGGCTCATGAACAATATATTTGTTATCTTGAACAGCCGTAATTTTTGTTCAAAGGGATGGCAGTAACCATTGAAAGCAGAGAATATCCACAGTACAAGGGCTTTATAATATAATTATTGCATTTGCTATATAAACGTGTTAGAGTGTGTAGGCCTATATGAGGATTTCTATGCTTCCTGTGACTGGAATATTTATATAGACTCAAGTTGTTTATGTAAGAGGATGCTGGTGTGGTATGCTAGTTTCACTGATTTATATTAGTGTTCTACTTTTAGGCATATTCCCTCTAATCATTCTGTCTATGAGTCAGGTTGATTTTTATAGAAATTCATTCTTAAATTACTTTTATATTGGCATGTCTTGTTTCTGTACTTTGGGAACAACATTACTGAATGCTGCAGGATGTTTTCTTTTTCTTCAGATATGCCCTCCTATTTTTAGGCCTACTTCAAATGTGACATGTACATTAGTTTATGTTGGGCTTTAAACTAAGCTTAATTTAGTACGTGGCAGTGGAGTGAAATTTTACCTGTGTAGCATTTTATGTATCTCTTTATTATTATTATTATTTTGTTGAAGCAGCATACTATAACAGATCCCTGCTTCATGGGCATAAATATGTACTACAACCAGTGCCAATTGATATGCAGTTGACCCTACTGTATTGTGAATTTTTACAACTTATGATAAGTGAATATTTCTTGTTATGGTATCTGTTTATCATTTACCCTGGAGAGTTCATTTTTGTTGCCATCTGTTGGTGGTGTATGGTTCACTTAAGTATGATACTTCTGTTATTTTCTTTCCATAATGGTCCTGTAGGCTATGTGTCACTCTTTGCATCTTGTGTTGTTGGGCATTGGTTTGAAGTAGGCCTATTTCAGTCAAAAGTACACCAAGCACGGTAAATACAGCATTTTAAAGTTGTTTCTGGAAGTTATGAAGTGTTTATTGTAGATGTCAGTTGCATTAATATTTAAAATTAGGCTACACTTCCTTACGGACAACTTTCAGAGTTTACCTTTCAGGTATTAATCCCAATATGATGCGGTAATTGGAAAAAGTACTTGTCTCTTACATTATAATAAATAATTAACATTAAACAATTAGTATTACTCACGGGGATGTAATACTTGCAAAAAATACGATCATAATGAAGGTGTATCATATCGTAGGTCTCTTTTGGTTTTAAACATTTCCGTCGTAATTACGCATTTATGACCACGGTTTTTATTGTAAATCACGCTTAACCACAACAGCTAAGAAGGGTACATCTCATATTACGATTTCGCCGCCTTTTCGAATGTCACAGTTTGAAAATTTCCTTATATCCTCTCGGACTCTGCTTCGAACTACCCCCCAGTCAGCTGATCGAGATGTTGGCTTCAAGCCGCAACATGGACGAGGTGGCGCTAAGCGCACTCTATAGTATTAATGCTCTAAGCCAGTAAGGTTTAGGTCCGTCAAGATAGCTGCACTGAGGTTTGCGATACGTTGTTGTCTGTCAAAAAGCACGTGGATTTGTTTACCTATTCAAATCTCGCGCTAGTTAGGTTAAGTTGGTACCACTGAGGTTTAGGCCCGTCAAGATGGCAGTACTAAGGTTAGCGATGCTTTGTTGTCTGTCAAAAAGCACGTGGCGGTCAAAAAACACGTGGATTTGTTTACAAATTCAAATCTCGCGCTAGTTAGGTTAAGTTGGTACCACTGAGGTTTAGGCCCGTCAAGATGGCAGCAGTGAGATTAGCGATGCGTAGTTGTCGATGACAGCTGTCAAAAAGCACGTGGCTTTGTTCACAAATTCAAATCTCGCGCCAAAATTCAAATTTTCCGCGGGAGGAGGAGGCCGCCGAACTGTCCTATTATACTACTGCGACACTTACGGATTTAGCCTTGTTAAAATGGGAGAGAATTCGACGGTGGCGCTCCTAGTGACTGACCTGAAAAGTCGCGCTAAATTCAAATATCAATGGAAATGCTTATACGAAAATGGATAAATAAATTACGTCTAGAAAGAAAGTATTATTGAGATATTTACTTTGAAGTTGCTAAAGCAATCCCCTGGATAAATGAATGAATTATTTAAAAGGTTATTATTTAAAGACTGAAGTTAGACATATAATCAAGATGTGAAATGGACTGCTGTGAAAAGGGTTGATCTTTCATTTATGCATTACTTTTTTTGCTTTAGCATTCCTGACTGAACTTTTACAGTTAGATTTGTCTTTTTTCTCATTTAAAAAACATTGTGTCATCACATTAAGACACTTGTCAATAAAAATATCGGCACATTCCTCACACATGATGCAATGAATTAACATTTAAAAGCTGGACAATTTTTCTCTTAACATGAAGCCTACGAACAGAAAGATAATCTATAAAATCCCAGCTTTAATCTGGGAGGAGGAATAAAAGAAAGAGAAGTATGAAAATATTGTCGATAGTGATGCTTTGAGGAATATTCAGGTACAATTAGAGTAAATATGTAACATACCCTTGGCTGTATAGTCGAGGAGTTTTAAAGCCGACACATCGGTATTGAAGGTTAACTGTTGCACTATACAATAAAATCTGCGTACCGTATTATATTTTAAGCCAGTTAAAATATGGGTTGATCAAGTCAGAAGATTATGAAATATTATAAAAATCTCTTTGTCACTGGAAGAATATGTATGCAAACACAATATTACTTACATTTTCTTGTCACGAGGGCAGCGAAACAAAGAGCGCGCATTCTTCACTACTTCACAGTTACTGCAGCCAAACACAGCACATACCTTTCCCATCATGTTGAGAGGAGATATCAAGGAATGACACACGCTACTATTTAATTATGTTAACTCACTGAAAATGCATAACACCAAAAACTTCACACACAAATACACGTGCTCATTTGACAGAATCAGCAGTTCTCAGGTCTACCCGCTAGAGAGAGCTCTAATAGCTGTCCCTCGATATCTCGCTGAGTGTCGCGTATTGTCTGTACTGTATTTGCTATATCTTACCAGTGGCGGCGCGTGACTTTCATCACTGGGGGTTCAAAAGAAGAAAAACATTGCACCCCCCTTCCAACCTCTCTTCCCCCCATCACCCGCCCCACCCCACCTCTTCCGTCATGGGCCATAACCTCATAAAATAAGATGGCAGAAATTTTAGAAATGTGATCAAATACGAGAGAAGTAGGCAATACATGCCGAAATTTACCACATGAAAAATAAGAAATGTTTCACAATCAGCTTAACCTATGCAGGCAGTTTATACAAAAAATCCATCCTGCGCTCCTTGAAGGACGCAAACTTATCTATAACTGCTTCATTGAAGTTCGCAGAGTCTCTAACCAAGTCCTTTTCAATTGACAACAAAGCAAGAGCATTAAGTCTATCCTCGGTCACTGTGCTGCGTAAGAAAGTCTTTATTCTCTTCAGAATTGAGAAGTACCTTTCTGCTTCCGATGTCATGGGAATAGTAATAACTGTATTTAAAAGTTTCCATTGGTATTACCTTGCTGCTGTTCTTTGCTTCAATGATTTTTAAGTTAAGTTTCTCTCCAAAAAGTAATCATTCCAAAGAAAGCAAATGAATAGACGTTTAGTAAGTATTGATATACAGTATTTGGGACGAAATATCAACTGGAATTTGGCAGTTGACTGTGATTTTTGGTAGTAATGATGCTTTTCAACACAGCGCTAGTTACGTGCAATATTCTCTGCTGCCTATTTAAATTCCCGTAAGGGCAACAGATGGCAGACACATACCCCAACAACACGACTTGCGAGAGACACCACCACCAGCACCTAAGCCAGTTTATGCATACAGCTTCATCCATCGAGTTCATTCATAACTTAGCCTTTATCTCCTCATTCTGAGTACCCTCCTGCCATTGTTCTCATCTGTTTGTACCAGCAATCATTCTCGCTACTTTCATGTCTGTTACTTCTAACTTATGAATAAGATATCCTGAGTCCACCCAGCTTTCGCTCCCGTAAAGCAAATTTGGTCTGAAAACAGACCGATGTACAGATAGTTTCGTCCGGCAGCTGACTTCCTTCTTACAGAATACTGTTGATCACAACTGCAAGCTCACTGCATTAGCTTAACTACACCTTGATTCAATCTCACTTACTATATTAACATTCTGGGAGAACACACAACCTCCCGGCAAATATTTTCTTATATATATATATATATATATACATGATATGAGTAAAGAAGTAAAATCAGAGGTAATGCTTTTTGCGGATGATGTTATCCTGTATAGAGTAATAAATAATTAGCAAGATTGTGAGCAACTGCAACTTGACCTCGATAATGAGAGACTTGAGAGAGTGGCATATTGCGCATGCGTAAGGCACAGATATCCGTTTCTGCGATATTCTGGTCTTGCCTTGGTGCTGGCAGACGTCCCCCCGCAACACAGAACAATAATGAAAGTTGTTACTTGTAACATATCACTTAGTCGAGCAGCTCGCCTTCTTTCTATCAATTCTTCCCAGCCCAAACTTTGCAACAGTTTTGTAACGCTACTCTTTTGTCGGAAATCACCCAGAACAAATCAAGCTGCTTTTCATTGGTTTTTTTCCAGTTCCTGAATCAGGTAATCCTGGTGAGGGTCCCATACACTGGAACCATACTCTAGTTGGGGTCTACCAGAGACTTATATGCCCTCTCCTTTATATCCTTGCTACAACCCCTAAACACCCTCATAACCATGTGCAGAGATCTGTACCCTTTATTTACAATCCCATTTATGTCATTACCCCAATGAAGATATTTCCTTATATTAACTTACAGCCTGACTTTTGACCCCATTTATCAACATAATAACCATGTGCAGAGATCTGTACCCTTTATTTACAATCCCATTTATGTCATTACCCCAATGAAGATATTTCCTTATATTAACTTACAGCCTGACTTTTGACCCCATTTATCAACATACCATTGCCTGCTGTCCATCTCACAACACTATCGAGGTCACGTTGCAGTTGCTCACAATCTTGGACAGAATAACATCATCCGCAAAAAGCCTTACCTCTGATTCCACTTCCTTACTCATATCACTTATACATACAAGAAAACATATGAAGTTCCCAAGATTATAATACAATTATGGCAGTAAACCTAAATGATGGGCACTCCTTATATGGGGCACAAGTGTGAAGAATCTTCCGTAGGGGTTATTTATAGATTAGGGAAAGATAATCCCATTAAAATGGTGACATGAAACGCCTGTAGTTTGTTTGAAGCTGACAAACTGCACAATATCAACCAAGAGATGATGTGGCTGGACACTGATATACTTCGCATCAGTGAAATGAGGTGGCCAGATACAAGAGAGTGCCCAGTGGATAAGCACACCATTTACTACTGTGGGGTGGACAGCAGACATCACTGCAATGGAGTTGCCCTCATCGTGACCAAAGAAGTGGACTAGGCCATCAATACAGTAGTGCCCTACAGTGACTTTTACTAGATGAGCCTACCAAGTAAGTTGGCTGTGCTGTTAGGGGTGTACAGCTGTAAGCTTGCATTCAGGAGGCAGTGGGTTCATACCCCACTGTCAGCAGCCCTGAAGTTGGTTTTTCATTTTCACACTAGGCAAATGCTGGGGCTGTACCTTAATTAAGGCCATGGACGCCCTGGTCATTTCCTATCCCATCGTCGCCATAGGACCTATCCATGTTGGTGCGATGTAAAGCCAATTGTAAAAAGAAATAAGAACTTCATGTAGATGAACTAAATAAAGACATGATAAGTAACGAAGATGTTAGATTAATGTCAGTCAAATTGATTCCCCTGTGGGTTGGGGTGGTAGAATAACACCCGCGGTACCCCCTGCCTGTCGTAAGAAGCAACTAAAAGGGGCCCCAGGGGCTCTCAACTTGGGAGTGTGGGTTGGCGACCACAGGGCCCTTACCTGAGTCCTGGTATTGTTTCCACTTACTTGTGCCAGGCTCTTGACTTAAATCTATCCTATTCGACCTCCCTTGGTCAACTCTTGTTCTTTTCTGACTCTTACAGTATTACTTATCGAGGCCTGGGAAGTCTTTCATTTTCACGTCCTTCGTGGCCCTTGTCTTTCTTTGGCCGATACCTTCAATATTTTCCCTCGGATTAGTGTTATAGAGAGGATGGTTGCCTAGATGTACTTCCTCTTAAAACAATAATCTTCACCACCACGTGATCACATCATCATGCTCCAAGTTAACGCCATGCCAGTGGATGTCTATGTCATATAGGTCTACACACCTATGGGTGACAGCTAGACCTAGAAGAACCAAAATCTGTTGAGAATAACAGCATGGTCTATTAATGAGGGACCTTCTCCCTAGAAGTGCCCAACATTGTGCATCAGATATGCTGACGACACTGTCCTTATGGCCAACAGTGCTAGATGCTGCAGCAGATTCTGCCGAAAGTGGTGGAGACATATGAAAACCTTGGTCTAAACTTGAACATAAAGAAGCCAAAATACACGATTGTGAGTACGGGCCCCGGTGTAGATCCCAGTCTGTGGTTCAACGGAGTTCCGATACAGAGGCTTGAGAAAATCACGTGCTTAGGCAGAGTCATCAGCAAGCAATGGAATCATTCCCAAGAAATAAAGCGCTGCATTGAGAAAGCCAGAGCAGCATTTACAAGCCTCAATCAAGTGTTCTGTAGCAGAGAACTACAATTGTAGCTTCATGTTCACCATTGTGGTGTATAGAGTCATGTCCTGGACATGACAAAAGCCACCATGAGAAGATTAGTACTGGTAGCATTTAAAATGTGCTTTGTACCAGCTGGGTAGATAGAATACGAAATGAATAGGTATTGACCAGGATGTATGGAAAAACGACTGTAGAGCTGTAGGGTTTAGATCAAGAAGCTTTCCTACATCTGTCATATCATAAGGCACACAGAAACTTACACCATCCTGCAAATAATTATACAAGGGAAGATCGATAGGAAGAGAGTTTCTGGAAGACCCCACACATCGTGGCTGGAGAACCTGCAACAGTGGTTCGGGCAAACAACAATTTCGCTATTCCACGCAGCTAATAACAATATTGTGATAGCCAAAATGATTGCCAACATCCAGTGATGAATATGGCACTAGAAGAAAAGGCCTCAGTGTACAAAGGAAAGGGTTCTAAACACAAAGCAGAAAATCAGAGGCCTGTCAGCTTGGTGTGTTACATGAAAGCTCTGGGAAAGCGTTGCTTTACGGGAGCGAAAGCTGGGTGGACTCGGGATATCTCATTCATAAGTTAGAAGTAACAGACATGAAAGTAGCAAGAATGATTGCTGGTACAAACAGGTGGGAACAATGGCAGAAGGATTCTCGGAATGAGGAGATAAAGGCTAATTTAGGAATTAACTCGATGGATGAAGCTGTATGCACAAACCGGCTTCGGCGGTGGGGTCATGTGATGTGAATGGAGGAAGATAGGTTGCCTAGGAGAATAATGGACTCTGTTATGGAGGGTAAGAGAAGTAGAGGGAGACCAAGACAACAATGGCCACAGCACTAGTTGCAAATAGAGGATTGTGGCGACGTTTAGTAAGTTCACAGAGGCTTGAAGACTGAATGCTGAAAGGCATAACAGTCTATAATGATAATGTATGACCGGGCGAGTTGGCCGTGCGCGTAGGGGCACGCGGCTGTGAGCTTGCATCCAGGAGATAGTAGGTTCGAATCCCACTATCGGCAGCCATGAAAATGGTTTTCCGTGGTTTCCCATTTTCACACCAGGCAAATGCTGGGGCTATACCTTAATTAAGGCCATGGCCACTTCCTTCCAACTCCTAAGCCTTTCCTATCCCATCGTTGCCATAAGACCTATCTGTGTCGGTGCGATGTAAAGCCCCTAGCAAAAAAAATTAATAAATAATGTATGCATGTATGTATATTAGACATGTTAGTGAAATTGCTAATTGATTTCATAGAAGGCAGTTCAGGTTCAGGAAAGGTTATTCCTTGGAGGCTCAATTTGTAGGATTCCAGCAAGATATTGCAGATATTTTAAATTCAGGAAGTCAAATGGACTATAGCACTACTAACCTATCCAAGACATTGACAGGGTAGATCATGCAAGATTACTGGAATAGACAAAAAGTGAGTGAATTTCTAGAAAATAGAACTCAAGAGGATTAGAGTGGTGAAGCATTATCTGGTCCTGTAATGATTAAGAGGGGTGGTCCTGCAAGGCAATATTATTGGATGTCTGTGTTTTCTTACATATATGATATGAATAAAGAACTGGAATCACAGAAAACACTATTTGTGGATGATGTTATACTGTACAGAGTATTAAATGTTACAGGATTGTGACAAACTGCAAAGAGACTTTCACAAATTTGTGAGACGGACAGCAAACAATGGTATGATGGCAAATGGGGTGAAAAGTCAGGTTTTGCAAAGAGGAGAAGTCATCTCAGTTTTAATTACTGAGTTGATGGGATGACTAATTCATGGGGATAACTGTATAGGAGAAGGCATATAAATTTCTGATGTAACAATCATTCACCCGCTGCTGTTCTTGCCTCAGTTTTATACTACCCAGAACTACAAATCCTGCTTCTACGTATTCTTAATATGACTCATGAAGATCCGTCATAACCTGCTGCGGTCCATGTGAAAGTGGTGGCAACACTTCATTACCACCTCCCTTGTTGGCTTGGAGTTTTCTGTCCACACGTCAGTGACCTCCATGCCTCCTGTAGTCTCACTGGACTGAGGATGGTTGCCTTGTTGTACTTCCTCGTAAAACATTAATCACCACCACCACCATCTCATTGGACTACTCCATCTGTGCGCTGGAATGTTATAGCACATTCTTACCACCCCCTTCTGAACTCAATATAAATAGTGCCAGTACAGTGTTGGATGTTGCTTCAGCATCTGTGTGGTTAGTGAGACCGGAAAACTGTGTGCCAATTCAAGCTGATACTTCAACGGACAAGGTGGGCTGGGAAACTGCTAAGAATGGTAGTCATTTGTCGTTTTAAAAACCGGTCACAGCTTTGGAAACTGTTTTTACTGGGTGTGTTCATCCTCTCACTATTTTGGTACTCATGAACTTGGTTGGTGGGTTTGGCAGTGAAGCAATACAGGCGGGGATGACTGAAAAGGAACTTTAGCAAGTAATGCAGTGTTCTATTCTTCGTGAATTTCAGGCAGAAACTCTGTTGTTTTACTTCTCTGTGGGCTTCTACAGAATCTCGGCTTAGGATTTTGCCTGTTTCAAAGAAAGGAAAAACCTTGAGAAGGAAGTAAGAGTGCTAAATGTATTCACTGCCTAGGATAACCTTATATTTAGGTTCCATATCTAAGTGTGGATTGTTCAAACCCTTTGCCCTAGTTGGATTAGAACTGTGAATGCTGAAAATTGTTTTAGCATAAATTCAGAAACGTTAGAACTGATTCAATACTTGTTCATTCAGGTTGTCCTGAATTGAGTGATTTTACTTTTGAATTTTGATTACTTTGAAAAATGTTAGCATAATGTTCCCTTTGTTCAGGATTTCTTGGATAGCCCCCTCCCCCCTCCTCTTTTTCTTTGCCAGTTTAAACCCTTTAACTTATTCCCCCTTTCAAGTTTTTAGCCTTTAGTAGAACCTAAACTGCGCTGGTCGTTAATAATTTGTTAAATGGTGTTAAATTTGTATTCTTCTTTTAGGACTTGGCATTTTAAGACAGTACTGGTAACTGTTAGTCCTGTTCTCACACACTGAAAGAGATCATTTTCTTGTTAAAATATTGCTTTAAGAGGATTTTCAGCTTTATTAATAATGGAGAGAATACTTATTACACTAAATTCCTTTCTGAAAAAATTAGCCCTCGTGGAGTTAGCAATTCATTACTGCAACATATTGACATAATCATAACGAAGACCTGGTCCTTGTTAGTATTGTTTGCTCCAGTTTGCCCGACCCATCTATCCTATGTTAGTGATCCACTGTGGTCTCTGCTGTCGAAAATGTGAACATTGGTGATAAGCTTTCCAACCTTGCTTGGCAGCACTTTAAAACAGCACGCTAGAGAACTGAGTAAGGCCTTGTGATATTGCTGTATGATTCTGCTTGAAGCTTAATGCAGTCAGCCTAAACCTTATCTGTCCTTTGCTTGCTAATTCAACATTTATATTGTTTCCTATCACACTGGAATGGTACTCACGGTAGCAAAGTGTTACACTGGTAAGACACCAGTTAGAGTATGCTACTAATGTATGCAACCCTCACCAGAATTACTAGATAAGGGAACTAGGAAAAAAATATCACAAGAAAGCAGCACGATTTGTTCTGGGTAATTTCCAATTTAAAAAAGAGGTGTTACAAAAATGCTGCAAACTTTGGACTTGGAAGACCTGGGAGTAAGGAAATGAGCTTCTCAACTAGGCAGCAAATTAGCTTGAGTGGTGCCGTTGGTGAGGCACATGGTGCTGTATATGTATTACAATATGTATATGGTATGTATCCTACCCATCTTGTAACTTCAAGCAGAAAATGACGCTACTATGCGTTGAAACCAGTACTTTAAACTAATAAATAACATGTTGTAAACATCTTATATGACATACTTTGTATTGAGTACGTTGAACTTTTCCTCAATTCCAATTGTGAATCTCAGTTCAATATGGAAAATTCAAGTTTTTATCAGCTTTAGCTTTGAAGTGTTGAAAATAATTAAGTTCTATACTCGCTTTATCACCGTGTACTCTTCTTAAATGATCTTTCAGTTGCGAAGGCTTCATGGCTTCATTACTAGTAAATGTTTTATCGCATAAAAGACAATGTGGAAACTGCACATTTTGCGGTAACGCGATAAAACCGAATTCTCAATATTCAGCTGAGTATTGACGACACTTCTTTTTTGAATCCATTGTGCATGAAATTCTACACTTCGAAACAAATGCACAAAAACAGAAAAGAAATGCAGAAAAACTGATGGTGAGGCACACAAAGGCTAGTTAAGACTGAAGACTAATGTAGTGTGTTGTGATGGCAGGAGGTGGAGGGGGTTGAGTCACCAATAGAGTAAAATAATATATTATTATTGGTCCACCTTTTCAATACAAAATGAAAATTACATAGGGACTAGTTTCGACCTAGTAATAGGTCATCATCAGCCTGAAGTAAATTAAAGCGTAAATATCGAAGAAAACATAAACAATGTAAACACAAGTACAGTCTTTTTAAAGGTACATACCATGTGGGAAGTTGAGTAGAGATATATTAAAAATAATAACTCTTCCAATTGACGAAGCACTGAGCGGAAGTTATGTAAAGTTTGGTGCGCCGTATATTATAAAAGACCACTGTGCACTAAATGATGTAATAAAGAAGAAGATCCTTAAAAAAGTCCTGTGCGTCGTATAAATTGTGGAAATGGAAATCGAAAAAACTTGGTTCTTAAGCGATAATGTTGTTCATTCAGAGATCAATTGAAAATAAAGAATCGTAACATTGTCTTCTCAAGATGTTTATAAACTAGAATTAATAGACGATGCGAAGTATGATACTAGGAGAAAGCTCTTCTGCTTCTGGAATCTTGAAGGACGATGGATGTTTCACGAGGTGGAATAACATATATGGAGTTAAATAAAGGTGGATATAAATTCGCAGTTCAATGCGGACCATAAATTTGATTCTGAATAAAAGACAGTTTTTTTTTCTTAATATGTCAAAAGGAAAATTTAAGCGTGATGTGATGAGCTGAAGAGAGAAACGGAGGTAGGAAATGATCAAAGGAAATTTTGTGGAGGTGAGGGAAGAAAAATGAAGGTAGGAGAAGAATATAAATAATTTTTTTTATATTTAGCTGAAGAGAGAAACGGAGGTAGGTAAGGATCAAAGGAAAATTTTTGAGGAGGTGAAGGAAGGAAAATAAAGGTATGAGAATTTTTTTAAGGTGGGGCTGAGGGATGTGGGAATATGGAAGAATGATTAAGAAAAGTACTAAAAATAGAATGAACAATCGGACCTTTAATATTAGATTTTGATTGTCTGAAAAGTTGAATTAGCAGGTCACCAGTCGGCCACACTAAGTAACAACAGGTGGGGACTGTGAAGAGGGGCGAGTGCAGTGAACTCGCCGGCTGAGAACAGGCAGTGACTCGTGCTACTTGGCAACTTCTACTGTACAGTACTATTTTCATTTTCCCCCCTTTGAATACTCATCGCCCCCCACTTATTTATTGCCCCCCTGATAACCCAAATCGCCCACTTGGGGGCGATTGCCCCCAGGTTGGGAACCACTGGCCTATACTATTGAAAGCTCATAAAAATGATGAACAATAACATTACATTGACCATTGTTGTGATGTGATTTGTATCTACAGCTGCCACTCATCTCCGAAATATGGGATTACTGCTGCGTCCCAAGTAAAACAGCATGCCTGAATACTGACGGAAAGTAGCTGGGGAATTAGATAACTTTGCACATCTATACGATCATCCCATCAATAACAGGTACTACAGCTAGTTCAATATATTTTTATCTTTGCCTGCAAATGCAGCATGTGTGTCCATAGCAATACTGATAAGTAATATTTAACTGGAGGTCAGAGAGCCACCGAAAGGTAGTGGAGTTAAGTTTGTCGCTTAACAAGTTCGTGGTTAGCTTGTTGGGTTGTTAAGCTAGGTCCTCACAGGTTCTCCACGAGTCTGAGTATATCTTATTCCAAATGAAACGAAGATGTCCAATATTGTATTTATTAATTTACTAACACTTATTACATTTGAAGATTGAAAGTCTATTTACAAGTTCTGAGGCCTGACGCCTAACAGCCAACTCAATTAGTTGGTAGTTCTTAACTGACTACATTCCAAGAGACCTTTTCCATTTGGAGTCCAGGGTTTTATATGAATTAGGGCAGTCACGTGTCAATCCCTCTGGGTGGGATACATTGTCTTCGTACTGGTTGATTACCAGGGAAGAGGGGATATGTGTAGCAAAGAGTTAGGAGTTTAGGAAGGGGTTTCTGATGGCACCAGGGAGTGGGGCACATACGTCACGGAAAGGTTTGGGCTGATTCTGCCAAGCCTGAGGATATGTGTCAGGATATGTGTCATCCTGGACTCTGAGTTGTTATTGAAACTTACTCACATCTTGACTCACCAGTATTGGTCACTAGTTTGCCTAAGGTCTGTTGAAACTGCTTGACACTCATACAGTATGCCAGCAGCAGTAATAATAATAATAAAAGTAGCTTTTAGAAGCCGAATACACTAGTATTAATGGGTGAGGGTTCTATTCCCGGTGAGGGATATAACTCCTCCCCCCTTATTTTCATGTTACTGTCCTCAGTAACATTTACATTTTTCTTATTCCTAATTTTTACAGTTTTACATAATTTATACATTTTCTTTCTGAACATGATTGTAATACTTCCTATTATTAGTAAAACAAGGATGACATTAGTAGACACAAATGTTTTTATGTCAATAGAGGTTGTACGGATGGGTTTTAAGTCTAGTTTCATTTTCTTTACATCTAAATGAGAAATATGAAACGTAATTTCATTCTTAATTAAAGGTTCCTTCTGGATACCTAGGAAAGGATAAGTATGGATGTAATTAGTAGGTTTTTGTTGTAAAGTTATTCCCATACTGGAGATAGGGCAAGATTCATTGGAATAAATTACCTGTGGTCCAGAAATCTGGATGGATTTCTGGGATTCTGGACATGTTTGTAAGATTACCTCTGGGTTTCTTGTAAAGAACAGAATATGTTCTTTGTTTAGCGGTCTAAATAATTTTACATCATTCTTTACAGAAGCAAATTCACATCCTGCAGTATTTGTTAAGTTGCAGTTTGTGATTCTGGTGTTATAATATAAGCATACGTATGATAGGGTGTTCTTAACACATGGTACGGTAGACCATTTCATAATTGGACCTTGTAGGTAGTATTTTTCAGATGGGACAAGTATAACATTATTAATGGTGGGTACAGGGGTTACATCATATAATTTATATTGATTTCCATCCGTGATTGGCATGGAAAGGATTATTATCATTTCTTCGTCCAGCACAAGGACTTGAGTTTATGGCATTTTTAGGTTTTCATACTGATTATATTGATCGGTATGGATCATACTCTGTGTAGGATAGATTGATAACAAATGTTTGACAATGTTAGTTAAGTCTTTTCTTGATAGCATTTTTACATTTGTCATCTCGTGAAATGAAAGACTAATGGTTTCTTGAAGCACTCGTATGATATTTCGGATTTTGTTAATACACAGTAACACGTATTGGATGTTTTCTAGTAGATTTATCTTGAAGTCTTCTGTTCGAAGTATACCTTGAATTACCTTCATATTGTCATTAACATGATTCATTTCATCATAAAATTTTTGAGCAATTGAATTTGTAAATGATACTAGTTTATTTATATGCTTGATTTCATTAGAATGACTTTGTTTTAAAGTGTTTAATTGATTTTGTAAATTATCTAAATCGTCCTGGTCTAGATTGCCAGAGATGAACTTAATTACTTTTCCTAGTCCGTTTATTAAACCTCGTTTAGTTCTGTTAGAAGTATTAGGTATTAGCTTATTTAATTCTTTTCTGGTATCTTTGGTTATTTCAGTTAACTCGTATATTAAGTGAGGAAAAGTATTATTGCTTTTCAATACAAGACTAGAGACAGTATCATCAATAATTTTATATGATTCTTTTAAGGTAGTAAGATTGAAATGAACCATGAATTTATGGTACTTATCGATTACCAATAGAGATCCCATGGGGTCCGCATAAAATCCTGATGTGGTTATGGGTTTGGTGTAGATGGTGGCATATCCTGGTAGGAATCTGGAACGGGAAGAGATTTCCTTTTAGGTTTAATGTCACGGAAGTTTCTGACATGGGTCTTGCCATTTTTCATTTTACAATATACTCGGTTCTTTTCGATTTTGGTTATTGTGCCTTCATTATATAGGTTTTTGGACTTCCTATTTCTGGTTAGAGGGTCTAGGACATATACCTGTTCACCTATTTGATAGGAGTGTTTGAAAATGGGCTTTGCTGGGTCAGATTTATTCTCATTTAAGATTTTCATCTGGTTTCCTTGTCTCTCAATATATTCATTAATTTTTGGAGACGAGGAGAAGATATGATTTAGTGCTTTGTAATATGGGCCGTATAGAACATTGAATGGTGGCTGTTTGGTTGTGGAGTGAATTGAAGAATTATAATTTGTGATCGCAGTGGTTATTAGCTGTGGGAGTGGAGTGAATTTATCATGATCTCTTGAGATTCTCAGTTTTTCGAGGAGGGTCGAATTCAGTCTTTCTACCGGGGAGTTAGACGATGAATTCAGAGGTGTAGTGGCATGATATTCAATGTTAGTAGCTTTACAGTATTCTGTAATTAAGCTATTCTCAAATTCTCCTCCCTGATCATGGGTAATTCTCTTGGGATATCCATGGTGTGAGAAATACACTTGCAGTTGATTCAGAACTGCCATGGCTGTGCCATTGGATAGTAAATATGCTTGTCCATATTTAGAGAATACGTCAAGTATAGTTAAAATGCGGTTCTGTTCAAAATGAAAAGTATCCATATGAATCAGAGCGAACGGGTGGTCGGCTGTAATAGGACCTTGGTTTGGTACTTCGTTAGGGTGTCTTTCATATTTATTTCTCTGACATAAGTTACATTGGTTAATTAGATTTCTAATTTGTTCTTTCAAATGTGGCCAATAGTACTTGGTTCGAAAATGTTCAAATGTTTCAATGATACCATTGTGGTTTATTGAATGGTATTGTAATATCAACTGTTTCTGAGTCTCTGAGCTTTCAATATCTTCTAGAAATTTAGATGTCCTAATGATTATTAATTCTGACGTAAATAATTTCTGACATACCCTGATGAATGGGATTTCGAGTGTTACGTCGTCAAAGTAGGCGGCATACCTGTTTGACGTGTTAATAATTTTGAGTAGGTGACTATTCAAATCTTGTTGGAGGTTTTTCTCTGTCACTATCATGATATGGCGGGTATACTTCTTGAATAGTTTTTGTTCAAGGATTTTGGGAAAGTTACCATATTTTATGATAAGTTGGTTACGGTTTTGATTCAAATTTCTCTCTGATGTTTTTAGAGTGAAAATGGGATCTTCTTGATTTGAATGTACAGTTTCATTGTCCATTTCATTCTGGTATGTATCATCTCCGGGGATGGGTACATTAGAAACTGTTTCATCATTTACATTTACTTGTATTCTGGAAAGAGCATCTGCGACATAGTTAGTTTTCCCTTTAACATATTTTATGTCAAAGTCAAACTCTCCTAATTTCATTTTCCAGCGGTAGAGTCTTGAACTGGGATCCTTTAGGATGAAAAGCCATTGCAGTGGACGGTGGTCACTTTCCACATGAAAGTGTCGTCCCCATAAGTAAGGTTTAAAATGCTTACTACCTTCTACGATGGCAAGCAATTCTCTCTCTATGGTGGAGTAGTTTCTTTCAGCGGGCTTTAGGGTTTTGGAATAATAGGCAATAGGGTGTCCCTTCTGTGTGAGAACACTCCCTATGGCAAAGTCTGAACTGTCTGTGGTTAACACGAATGGTTCTTCGAAATCTGGGTAAGCTAAGACTGGAGCATTTATTAGAAGGGTCTTTAGTGTTTCAAATGCAGATTTGTACTCAGGGTTTTCTGCATCGATTTTTGATCCCTTCTTTAGGCAACGGGTCATTGGATATGCTACTTTAGCAAAGTCCTTTATAAATTTCCTATAGAAACCCGCTAGTCCTAAGAATTGTTTGATTTCTTTGGTGGTCTTGGGAATAGGGTAACTTTTGACTGCCTTGATTTTTTCGGGATTAGGTTTTACTCCGTTCTGTGAAACAACATGGTCTAGGAAGGCTACTTCCTTGTGGAGAGACTCTTGAATATCGCGGTCTGAGATAGAATTTATTTCTAGTGGCTGTATTGTAATGTTCTCTAAAGGTTCAACTAACACTGGTTTGTTAAATTCTTGTCTTAACTGTGTTTCAGTGGGGTACATGACCTGGTAGTTTTCTGCATGCAAAATTGAATCAGCAAAATATATTCCTTCATGTTCAAGCTTTGGAATATATACATTCGCTTGTTCGATATTGATAGGAATCGCAGTTTTCTGCATGTCTGGTGAAGGCTGAAAATTTAGTTGCTTGTTGTTTGAGTGGAAATAGAATGGTATGTCTTTGTTGTCTAATGTAACTAGGTTCGATTTATAATCTATTTTTGCACCTAGTTTAACAAAATCAGCTGTTCCGATTAGCGCGTCGAAATATTCGTGCCATTTCATGACTCGAAAATCTACGGGCGTGTCAATTTCATATTCTGAAAAAATGGGGAATTGTATGTTTTCTTCACCCATTGTTTCCGAATGAACAGATTGTATGCAGAATGGTTCTCGGAACAAATATTCTGCAAAATATTCATGTGCTATCGATGGGTTCATTATTGAATGACAAGCACCACTGTCTATCAAGATTTTGAATCCAAATAGAGTGATGAACGGCAGTTTGGGAGCGTTTCTTATGTTATTTAGGTCTTCGCTTGAGATGGCGGGACCAAGTGAAAATCCTGACTCTGTTCTTGGTTTTCATAATTATTCTGAGGTAGTGATGAATCGACTGTGTCGTATTCGAACTCGTATTCGTGGGGTTGAGTTTCCTGAGTGTAGTCTGATGACTGTACCTCCTGAAAATATTCTGGTGGTACATAGTCACATTCGTTAGTCTCCTCTGCGTGTGTATTTACATTCCCTCTGATGGTAGATACCCCTGACATAGGTGTTGGGTACCTTTGATTATTGGTCGTGAAGCGTCGGGCAAGGTTATTTGGTGTAGGATAAGGTCGGTTCATTGGCTTAAAAGGTTGTTGGTTCTGTGGTCTGGCAGTAGGTGGGTTCGGACCTTGGAAGGGTCTGAAGTTTGGTTGTTGGTTAGGATTTCTGAATTGTTGGTTTGATTGGGTAGCGAAAGGTCGCATTTGAGGAAAGTAATGGTTCTGTGGTCTTGGATACATAAAAGGATTGTGAGTGGCATGGTTTAGTGGTTGTGTCGTTTGATTGTTCCTGTTAGGTGGTGTCTGCATGAATGGCTTGTGACTGGCGCTGTTATTGAGAGGATATTTCGGTGTCCCTCTCAATTGATCCATGTAATTTTCATGCGCTCTATCATTGTCATAGGTCCTACAGTGTCTTAGTGCTTGACTTAAGTCTGTAACTTGAGCATACCGTAGGTACGCTCGGTACGGTTCTAAAATACCTGCTTTAAAAGTGTTCAGACTCAGACCATCTAGCTCTCTCAACTTGAGCTCCAAGATCTGGTCTCTGTAGTTCAATTTGCATAAACTTTTACATTGGAGGACTAAAGTGTCCAACCTGTCATGATAATCTGTGTAACTCTCGTTTCTCTTTTGGAAACAGTTGGAAATTTCCTGTACTAATAATCTCTCATCTTTGACATCACCAAATTTTCTAATTAATTTCTCCTTAAACTTCTCATAACTAGAGTTCGCATCGAGATCCAAAATACTACTAGCTTCTCCTTTTAATTTGGATTTAACGACATTAAATAAAAATTCATTAATAATATTTGCGTTGGGAACTGTAAGGGCTCTCTTGTGAGTATTTATAAAACTATCGCATCTCGCTATGAAATAGTCTAAACTACAAGATGCGCTTCCGTTAAATTCAGGTAGCAACTGAATTTGGGCATATTCAAATTTTGAAAGCATTTCTGTCTCAGTCATTGTAGTGACTTTATTTGACTGATTAGTTGAAATAATTGAAAATTATTATTATTATTATTATTATTATTATTATTATTATTATTATTATTATTATTATTATTATTATTGCTCTTGCTCAACTAAAAGAGATGAATGATGTTATTACTGGCAATATTCAGGCATTACAAATAGGTACTTTAAATGTAACTCACAGGCAGGAAATGATGATCAGCATGGACTGCATTCTCCTTGAGCTGTGTAGTCGAATGGACTTCCTTCTGCGTTGTCGTGCTATCGAAAGGCCCCTCTGCGGAGTTGTCGGTACGCACGTACAGCGATGGCGGTTGGTTGCTGTCGAAAGGCGCTTCTGGAGCGTTGTCGGCTAGCTTCCTTCCTTCAAGCTGGCGTAGTCGGTTGTGGTCGAAAGGCCTCCAGTGAGGTTGTCAGTTCCACTTCCTTCTAGCTGGCTGGTTCAAATGGAATAGATGACTTCAGTAGTTTGCGGGAAGATACTGGCTTGACGGACAAGTAGCGAAAGGCGATTCTGGATCGTTGTCTGAATACTTTGTCCAACTAGCACGTAGATCTTGTGGCGATCGTGTATCAAATCCCGGCCACAGGCCCCCAGTTAAGTTTGTCGCTTAACAAGTTCGTGGTTAGCTTGTTGGGTTGTTAAGCTAGGTCCTCACAGGTTCTCCACGAGTCTGAGTATATCTTATTCCAAATGAAACGAAGATGTCCAATATTGTATTTATTAATTTACTAACACTTATTACATTTGAAGATTGAAAGTCTATTTACAAGTTCTGAGGCCTGACGCCTAACAGCCAACTCAATTAGTTGGTAGTTCTTAACTGACTACATTCCAAGAGACCTTTTCCATTTGGAGTCCAGGGTTTTATATGAATTAGGGCAGTCACGTGTCAATCCCTCTGGGTGGGATACATTGTCTTCGTACTGGTTGATTACCAGGGAAGAGGGGATATGTGTAGCAAAGAGTTAGGAGTTTAGGAAGGGGTTTCTGATGGCACCAGGGAGTGGGGCACATACGTCACGGAAAGGTTTGGGCTGATTCTGCCAAGCCTGAGGATATGTGTCAGGATATGTGTCATCCTGGACTCTGAGTTGTTATTGAAACTTACTCACATCTTGACTCACCAGTATTGGTCACTAGTTTGCCTAAGGTCTGTTGAAACTGCTTGACACTCATACAGTATGCCAGCAGCAGTAATAATAATAATAAAAGTAGCTTTTAGAAGCCGAATACACTAGTATTAATGGGTGAGGGTTCTATTCCCGGTGAGGGATATAACTGTGGCATTGTTTTTCCCAGCTGTTTATGTGCACAGGAGTAATTTAAATGCTGCATCGAAGAGCACGACAACCATAGGAACAGGTCTCCACCTTTGACTGGCCTATCGAGAATGTGCGTTATCCTACCCTACCATGATATTAGTTCTCATATTGGAAAAAATGCAACCACAGTGAAGCGGATATAGGATCAGTTGGTCAAGGAGGGATGGGGTGAGCAATGTGCATGACAGCCCCATTGTACCACAGAGCACGATGACAGACATCTGGTGCACACGGCGATTATAGAATTACAGCCACATCCAACAACCTTGCTCAGCATTTCAGGCATGTGGCACATCAACCTGAATTCACACACACGACTTGTCATTGTCTGCATCAGCGGCGCATCTTGTCCAGGCGCCCATTACTGTATCTGCCATCGATTGTTCACCATAGGTGCCTGTAGCTGCAATGGGGCATGAAATGTCAGACCTGGAAGGGCATATGTCATTGTCATCTCCAGAGAATTCTGCTTCTACTTGCAGCACTGCAATAACAGTCTTCTTGTCTGGCGGCAGCATGGTGTACGCCTGCAGAGTCCTGCATTATACACCATCAACACGACGAATATAAGACCAAATGTGAGGACACAGCCATTATACCATGGTAGTTTGTGGTCCCGCCACTGCAAGTGATTATATTCAACATATGCTCCAGTAGTTCTGGCTTGCATCTGGGAGATAGTGGGTTCGAAACCCACTGTCGGCAGCCCTGAAGATGGTCTTCCGTGGTTTCCCATTTTCAAACCAGGCAAATGCTGGGACTGTACATTCATTAAAGCCACAGCCGCTTCCTTTCCACTCCTAGGCCTTTCCTATCTCATTGTTGCCATAAAACTTATCTGTGTCAGTGCGACATAAAACAAATTCTAAAAAACAAAGTAGTTCTGGCAAGCTGGGTGTAGAAAAGTGCGGAAGACGTTACTGTGTGAGATATTTCAGTGAATAAGTTGGATTTTCTTTGCTTTAAGTTCCTAAACTCAGTTCACTGTGTGCTGTGTACTTCAAGCATGTATCTTATGAAGCTTGATTAATTTAATATTTCAGCATTCCGTACTGTTTTGTGACTGGCTGTAAGTCAGGTTATGGTAGAGTAGTTGATTATATCCAAATTTTTTCACCACCGAAGGATAGAAATAAACTTGAAAAATAGGCCAGTGCTATTCCATGGAAGGAGTAATCACAGGATGCCTGAAACCTACCCCTGTTGAGAAGCTATACTGTCTTGCTGGCGCTGCACCTCCAAGTATTCGTCAAGAAGTCTCTGCCGATCAAGAACGACTGAAGGTTGAGAACATTGAAGCGCACCCACTGTTTGGTCATCAACAATCTCAATCTAGGCTGAAATTGAAAAAAAGCTTCCTCCAGACATCAAAGCCCTTGACAGGACCACCAGATAAGGCAAGACTTTCCTTGTGGAAATCTAAGCAGCAAGAATGGATGGAGCCACGTGAACAACTTCCGGCTGGCTACAATGAAGACTGGAGTGTTTGGAGGTCCCTTAACCGATTAAGAACTGGTGTCAGCAGGGCTTCACATCCGAGGACAGCAAGTGCGACTGCGGTGAAGAAAAAACAGTGAACCATATGTATCAATGTTCTCTCTGCCCATTTTCATGCTCAGAGCAAGATTTAATGCTTGCTGATGACAACGCCCTAGGTGTGGCTCAGTTTTGCAAAAATACCATCTAGATGTACAGTAAATTTGGTCAATTTCCTTTGTCTGTTAATGTCTGTAAATAGTTTAATTGTTATTTTATTTTTAACTGTATGATTAAGTATGCTTCTGACACGAGTAAATAAAAAGCAGAATTTGTCGTGTTCATTTCTCTGATGATCTGATAGTAAAATCAGGCGGTGCCTCACATTTTCCATAATTTGCCTAAATACCTTTCAAGTGGGATTGTCCCATGAAACACCCAAAAGGAAAAAGAACCTAGACACTATCAGGAAAAGAAGAAAGAAGACTGAAGACGGGAGTCCACCAGCGAATGGGGAATTAAAAGGTCAGTCTAATGTTGAACAAAATTTGGGTCATTCTAGTGTACTTTCTGATAATGAAAAGACAACATTATTGCTATTTATCTGTACGTATACACTCCAGTAACCTGTGCTTTCCACAACATGTGATGAAGACCGTAGCTCTTATTTCCATGTATGATTTTTTCCATTGTACCTGGCCACGGTTTTTAGTTGTAATCTCTCATTGTTTTTTAACACATGGGTGATAGGCCCCCAAGAAATCTCATAGCACGCTCGCTAGCAGTACAGGACGGGCCCCGAGAAATCTTGGTTTTATTCACGACATCGTTTTCGGTCTCCCTGTGACATCTCTTGACCATATATTGAACTATTTTGGATTTGCACATTGAGTAGAATAAATCATAGATATATATCTGCCAATTTTCTTTTATTCATGGCCTTCTTTTATTCTTTGATTTAGTTTTGAAATGTTGCCTTTCTTTCTGCCAGTTCAGTCAATGATAAGATAGATCGCTCTCGTAATACAGTGTTAGCTGACGACGATATTTTAGAAGAATTGTATGCTGATGATAGTTTAAATGGATGTAGTGATTGTGAATTACTGGAAACTGAATGTGAGAGTGATAGTGGAATGATATTCAAGCTCCTACACGCCGTCATTTACATAGTGTGCTCATTTATTCAAGTGACTCTGATGACGACAATGATGTAAACATTGATTACAGTATATATTAAGAATTGATGCTGAAGATGGTTTTATAAAGACAGATCCATCAACTTTAAAGATATAATCTTGATATTCTTACAATCATGTGCACTCTAGTATGCTCAGTAGAAAAATGTCTGGTCCACAGGGTATGTGACAAGCTCAAGCATCTGATCAGCAATGTGTTAAAAGACAGTGTATATACTCGTCAGTTATGGAATAATACGTTCCCTCGGGCATCATCCTAAGAACAGCTGATCGGTACTGTGTAGCTTGCCCACTCTACCGCTGCCTGGCGGGGCGCGCTTGAACTCGAGGAGTCCTCACACTTGTTCTTATATTCACCATGCCGTCATACTGGCCTGATCTCTGGGGTTATTGTATGAGAAGCCATCAGATTCCAGTCCCGCTTGCATCTAGCCTGCATACTGGTATACTGACCAGCAAACGTTACATCATGGAGGTATTGGAGCTTGTTGTTGGCCCCTCTCTTCAGGGTCAGCCTAGAGCCCTGTATGAACAGAATAACGCATGACAGCACATGGCACAAATCATCTGACTGTTCCTGGATAACCACGTTGTCACAATGCTTCCTTGGTCTGTTGCATACACCAGATTTCTTGCCGATCAAAAATGCATAGCACATAAGTGGATGATTATTGGCCTACAGTAAGACACCTGCAGCCAAAATGGATAAACTTTGGGCACGTATCAAAGCAGCAAGGGCAGAGATACCCCAGACGGACTCTTCCCCTTGATGTCGCATCCTGTAGCAGCAGTTATTGACCCCATGGAGGGGCCACACAGTATTGATTTTTCCATGTTCTATACGTCATACCAAACTACACGAGTAATCATATCACCCATGTATCATGGATGTTCTGTCCAATACTTCTCGTTGTGATGGTCCATATCCTTCTTGGTTCTAAAATCTTAATGGAAGGCAGCATATTTCTTTAGCCAACTCTAAAGCTTTGACTTGTATCATAGGCCAACATTAGAAGTTTCTTGCTGCGTACTCTAGAGAACCATTCAAAAATACACTTGTCTATTTGTGCATCTTTGGTGTCAATTGAAAAAAAAAGTTGGCACCGATTATCATCATTTACTTCTTTAAAATATTGACAGCTCGAGTTTTTCCTGTTCCAGAATGATTGGCTGCTTTACGAATGTCACATTTTTCTCTCTCTGAATATTTTATCATTTCCACTTCAAAACTGCAGCTGTGAACTGTCCCCTCATCTTAAAAAGCCTGGAGAATGAGAAAGGGGATGTGTGAACAATATTTCGAAGTGCTTAAACATGAAAAGAATGAAGTTGCTCATTTTATCATTTTGTCATCAAATTTTCCATAACTAAGAGGTATATTTACGTTCAGAGAAAATGAAGTCAGGATCCGGGTCCATTTTATAAGGCATTCCTTGCATCCATTATAATTGTTCATTCATAGAGGTGTCCAAAACCAGAGGTTTTACTGTACTGGAATAAGGAAGTTGCTTCCCAGTCCTAGCTGTCAACAAATTTACAATACTATATCATACTATATGAATGATGAACTGAGGCACTGAGCACCAAAACAGCCTAATCATCACATGTGAATGAATGGACTAAATGGTATTCTTTCTTTCTTTCTTTCTTTCTTTCTTTCTTTCTTTCTTTCTTTCTTTGTTACTCAGATGAGGAAGAAAAAAGCCTATCTCACAATCACAACTTTTGTCACTGGATGGCATCAAGTTTCTTTTGGCATAAGAATATTCTCACAGAATCAGAACAGCCTAATCCTAATAAAAGTTCCTGAATGAAGTGACAATCAAGGTTAGGCCATTGTAGGTCCCAGAAGAATAATCTGGTTTTCCTTGTTTGCATTTCTCACACAAAAGCATATGTAAGCAGAAGACTTATCTTAGATAACAATTATGTTATTGATTTGATGTCCCACTAACTACTTGTGTGGTCTAAATTGCATTCAAAATGGAGAAGCACCTACTGTTTATAAGAATGTGTTGTTGTAGTAACACTGCCATAGCCAGTCCCAAGTCCATGTTTAGAAAGGAAGAGGGTTCTGGATGAACCTGAGGGAACTACAGAATAATGCACTATCTCAGGACGTAACTGTGAATTACAACGTAGCTGTGAACTATCCAAGTGGCAGGTCTGGAGGCCATGAGGAAGCAGCTCTTCCACCAGACTTAAGGAGCAGCTGGCTAGTTCCCTGCTATTCTGAAACCCCACTACTAACAGCAAGTAAAGAGAGACAACCAGACTGCTAAAGAAGATGATGAACTAGTGAGGATTACGGACCATGGTTATAGGAACTTGAAATGTGAGAGATATAAATGGGAAGGAAATGGACAGGTTGTGATCGGTTAGAGAACGGATTTCTTTTCTTCTATAGTGTTGTACCTAGACAAGAAAGAGCCAGAGCAGAAGTAGGCTTGTTGTTTGACAAGAATAAAACTCAACTCAAAATATTAAGGATTGGAAATTTATTAATGAGAGAATCATGATTGTTGATATAGAGGAAGAGAAGAGACCTATCACTCTGGTAATCACATATACACCAAATGAGGACAAAAGGGATGAAGATGAATATTGGGAACTGCTCCAGAGAACTGTAGATGAAGCTGTACATGGGGATATTATCATCTTGGAAATCTGAATGGAAAACTAGGCAATGATCCAAGAAGATGACCAGATTATAATAGGGAGAGAAGAAGATAAGACCAATAGCAATGGTCGCAGATTGTTGCAGTTCTCTATTGATAACGGATTAAACACAGCAAACACCAAATTTTGACATAAAGATACTTAAGGGGAAGTCAAATGAAATAAAAACCGAACACCAGCCACAGCACACATTCCACGTGAAATGTGATAACACTGTTGTTACATATCGACACTCCCTTCCCTATGGTAGGAGAGCTTCATAAATTACGAGGAACATGGGGGGTGAGTCTCGTATAGCTGTATGTTAATCTCGATCTTTCAGTTTCCCTTCTTATCTCAAAAATCACTTCAAATATTTTTTTCTTTTTCAGACATTCACTTAACACTGAATTAAAACAAAGATAATTAAATCTGACGGAAAGGCCATTTATTCAAGTTGTAAATGTCCCCTGCAAAGATATATAAACTGTTACTCATACATTGTATTCAATAAGGTATAATTTGTAGATCAAATGGGTCCATTACACAAACAATGAATATCAGCTCCAAGACAAATTCAAGAATATGTTTATTATAAGGATATTGGCATAATCCAACACCACCATTCACAACAGTTTTAATGTTATTTTAATTCCAGTTTTAAACATTTCACTGTTTTAGATTAAAACTTTACTTAAGACATACCAATTTGTAATTTTTTTATTTGTGGTTATATATATGCATGTATTTCCAACTTGATCATGGCTGAAGATTACCTAATGTAGCAAGGTGAAACCAGTACCAATTATATAAGATATAATATTAATCTAATGGTATTGAGTAGTATAATTGGACAGTTCTGCCGCCACCGCCACCGCGGGCTCCCAGAGGCCACCTCCACCGCCACAACAGCCAGAGGCCTCCCAGAGGTCTCCTCCACCACTCGCGGGAAATTTGAATTTGTAAACAAAGCCACGTGCTTTTTGACAGCTATCATCGACAACAACGCATCGCTAACCTCAGTACTGCCATCTTGACGGGCCTAAACCTCAGTGGTACTAACTTAACCTAACTAGCGCGAGATAAACAAATCCACGTGTTTTTTGACAGCCACGTGCTTTTTGACAGACAACAACGCATCGCTAACCTCAGTACTGCCATCTTGACGGGCCTAAACCTCAGTAGTACCAACTTAACCTAACTAGCGCGAGATAAACAAATCCACGTGTTTTTTGACAGCCACGTGCTTTTTTGACAGCTGTCATCCGCCATCTTTAAACCACAGAGCACTGTGCTGCCCACTTTATCGCAGTAGCTGCAAATTCGTCACCTGTCATCCGCAGTGCTGCCATCTTGGCGGGCCTAAACCTTAGTGCTACCAACTTAACCTCACTAGCGCGAGATAAACAAATTCACGTGCTTTTGACAGCTGTCATCCGCCATCTTTAATCTATAGAGCACAGTGCTGCCCTCTTTAGCTACTTACCTTTGAAATGTGGTGGCGGATAATTTGAAAAATGCTTTTTGACAGCAGCCATCTTTAATCTAGAGAGCACCGTGCTGCCCTCTTAAACAAACTCACGTGCTTTTTTCTGACAGCTATCATCCGCCATCTTGCATCACAAACCTCAGTGCTGCACTCTTTAGCTAGATACCTTTGAAATGTGGTGGCGGCAATTTGAAAAATTCTACATTCTCTTGTTTGGAAACAAACCCATGCGCTTTTTTGACAGCTATCATCCGCCATCTTTAATCCAGAGAGCACCGTGCTGCCCTCTTTAGCTACTTACCTTTGAAATGTGGTGGCGGCAAATTCCACGTGCTCTTGTTTGGAAACAAATTCCACGTGCTCTTGTTTGGAAACAACCTCACGTGCTTTTTCTGACAGCTGCCATCCGCCATCTTGCATCACAAACCTCAGTGCTGCAGTCTTTAGCTAGATACCTTTGAAATGTGGTGGCGGCAATTTGAAAAATTCTATGTGCTCTTGCTTGCAAACAAAGCCACGTGCTTTTTTGACAACTGTTATCCGCCATCTTTAAATCAATAGAGTACTGTGCTGCTATCATGCGGGCAATTTCGTCAGCTGTCATCCGCCATCTTTCATCCACAGAACACCGTGCTGCCCTCTTTATGACATGTAGTAGCGGGCAATTTGAAAAGTTCTGTTAGCTGTCATCCGCCATCTTTAATCAAGAGAGCCCCGTGCTGCTATCTTTAGCTAGATACCTTTGAAATGTGGTGGCGGCAAATTGAAAATTCCACGTGCTCAGTAACAAGACTGAACTGATTCTGGAAACACTCAGCGAGGAAGGCTTCAAACTTGTAAACGACCCAGAACTCAAAACATACTTCGCACACAACGGCACCAGTTCAATTGATTTAGTATTTTATAGAGGAAAATATGTCCGAAATCTGACCCAAGCAGGTTTATGGTCGTCTTCTGCAGCGCCAATCAGAAAACATATTCCCATTGAAACTACATTTGAAATAGAAAATATGCAGTCAAAATACATTACTAAGACCACCAACGACAGACCATCAAGAAAGATTGATATAAATATCCTCAAACAAAACGAGATGCAAATAGAAACTTCAGTGCAGCTCATAGATGAGGGCAACACAACTGGAGCATTAGAACTAATAAATAACATACTTCAACAAGCTCTTATTCCACCAAGACAACGCAGAGCTCAGCCCTGGTTTAATGAAAAATGTTACAAAATGCGTACAGAAACACTAGAAGCGTTATACGTAGCCAAAACGACAGGAAGAGATGAAGATCTTAAAACCTATGCAACTAAGAGGAGAAATTACAAGCAACTTTTGAAGGAAACGAAAACTGCATTCATGGAAGAAGAATCGAATAGAATCGCAGAAGCAGCAAAGAAAGACCCATTCATTGCCCTGAGGAAACGAAATGTAACAAAAGCCACAGTTATACCGATGAAAAAATGGGAAGAACACTTCAAGAAAATACTAAATCAACAGAACATTAATGTAGCTGTGTGCAGAAGCATAACTGAGGAACGGACTCAAAATCCACCACCGATAACACCAGAAGAGATTACAGACGTCATCACTAAAGCGAAAAGTAGGAAAGCCCCTGGCCAGATAATATTTGCATGGAAAGCTTAAAAGACTCATTGGAAACACTACTTCCTTTATGGACCAATCTCTTCAACAAATGCCTGCAATCAGGGACAATACCGGAAAGCTGGAAAACTGCGAAGATTAAAATGCTATACAAAGGTAAAGGGGAAACAAATTACACAAATTCATACAGAGGAATAGCACTGGAGAATAACATCTTCAAAATCTATACTAAAATACTAACGAGAAGACTTGAACAGGAAGTAGACCCAAAAATACCAGAATGCCAATTGGGGCTCAGGAAGGGTAGAAACACAACACAAGCTGTAAAATTTCTTCTGGACGAGATAGAATCAGCACTAAGAATACCCAAGGGAAAATACTACGCAGTCTTCATTGATTACAAAAAGGCTTTTGATCTTATAGACAGAAAACAATTACCGTACTACGAAGCATCGAAAACATGATTGGAAAGACACACTACATTAGTAAAATAATAGAAGACATCTTGACATACAACGACATTGTAGTAGATGATGGAATCACAACATCTAACAAAATGAGACAGACAAATGGTGTACTACAAGGGGACCCCATTAGCCCAACACTGTTTAATATAGCCACTGCGAACATCACCAATATCCTTCGAAATACAATGGAGACGACCCTCCTGATGTACGCCGACGATATGGTCATAGCGGGCCCCAACAAAGAGGAATTACAGACGAAATTAAACGCCCTGGCATAATGGGCACTGGAGAATGGTTTGGAGATAAACATGAAGAAATCAGCGCAGATGACATTCAGGAAAGAGGGAACAGCATGGCCAAAGGACACGCTGTTATTGAACAACGAAGAGATGGAAGTGGTTAATAAATTTAAATACCTAGGCATCACCCTGCAGACAACAGGTTGATCATTCAGCTACCATGTAGAAGAAAGGACAACAACGGCTATTAAATACATATGTGGACTCAAAAGCCTTCATCGCTTATCGCTGAATACAGCTATGACCAGTAGCGTAGCCAGGATTTCAGTTTGGGGGGGGGGCATTCATCCAGAATTTTATTTTGATAGGTGTCCAAACTTCCATAGTTTAGGTGGTGTAGAATACCGAAAAAGGAAATGAGTGTCCTTGGATCCAAGTAAGAGTGGTGGATTCGTGCGGATTCCGGAAGCTAATAGTAATTTCCTTCTTCTTCTTCTTCTTCTTCTTCCCCATTTTCCCCACATCTGTGGGGTCGCGGGTGCGAAATGTGTCGCACATGTGGATTTGGCCCTGTTTTACGGCCGGATGTCCTTCCCGACGCCAACCCTATATAGAGGGATGTAATCAGTGTTGTGTGTTTATTTGGTGGTTGGTAATGTAGTATGTTGTCTGAATATGAATATGTTGGGACAAACACCCATTCCCAAGCCAGAAGGAATTATTCAGACGCGATTAAAATCCCCGACCCAGCCGGGAATCGAACCCGGAACCGTCTGAACCGAAGGCCTCAACACTGATCATTCAGCCAATGAGTAGGACTCCGGAAGCTAATATTAATGCACATTATATATAAAATGCTCAATAAAAGAACTTTCATTAAAACTCCTGGGGTGTCTGGACTCCTTGGACGACAACCCCCCGGTCCCCCAGCTATCTCTGTTACTCCCATCCCAACATAACTGCAGCATTTCATATATTCCGCGTAGAAGTGAAATGAATGCAAGAATAAACACTTTGAGTAAGGATGCAATATTCTGGTTTGGAACAAATACGGTAATGTTATAATAATAATGGTCATGTGATAAGCAATAAAGAAGTGACATTTTATACAAATAATGCGCGTCGAATACAGGTTTCTCGTCCTTCTTGTCCATGGCTAGATGATGAAGGCAAGAGAACGATGGCCCACCGTTACTCGTTATTTTGACATTATAAACAAACCCTAGATGACACAGACTTCGAATCTAACCGCATCTTAAGAAATCAGAAATTTAAAAAATGCATATATTTTCGGATTTTAGCTAACAACTTAAATTCTAATCGCGCATGGGACCAACTTAGAGCTCTGGGAATAGGAAAACATCAACAGAGACAGACAACTCCTAACATTCCACTTGACGAACTGAACGATTACTTTAGTAGAATAAATATTCAACCTACCCAAATTAACTGCACCGACTCACCGCCCTCCCCTCCAGCCAATCCGCCATTCACATTTCACAGTGTCACAGAAAATCAGGTTAAAAGGCTTTGTACTCGATTAAATCAAAGACTACATGTGTATATGATATTCCTATTACTTTTATACATAACATTACGGGTGCTATCTCGCCTATACTGACGCACATACTGAACTACTGTTTACTAAACGGAACTTTCCCTACTGTATGTAAAACAGCCAATATTATATCGGTACCTAAGAGTTCAGATCCACAATCACCCTCTGACTATCGTCATATGTCCGTACTCCATGCGCTTTCTAAAGACTTTGAACGTTTAGTATACGAGGAAGTTCTGGAATACCTAAATAAAAATGTTCTTTTGGACCCTTTGCAATCTGGATTTGAGAAGGGTCACAGTACCGCGACAGCACTTTTGAAGGTTACCGAAGACATTAGAAACGCTATGGAGAAACGACTGCTCACTATACGTATCCTTCTTGACTTCAGTAGCGCCTTTGACACTGTACTAATTCCGACTATGATACAGAAAATGGAACTGCTAAATTTCGACCTGGCTGCGCTTAAGGTTTTTAGTTCTTATTTGAGTAACCGTCAACAGCGTGTAACAGTAAACGACAAGGCCTCTAAATGGAAAATGAAACTTAGTGTTGCCCCACAGGGCAGTATTCTACGGCCCCTAAGTTTCTGTATTTATATCAATGACATACCATCTGTGACAGGAAATAACACACATGACCTCTGTGCTGACGATCTTTAAATAGGCTATATCGACACTGCAAGACAAGATATTAACAGGGACCTCCGACGACTCAGTGTATATGCACAACGAAGCTCTCTTATACTAAACTGCAAAAAAACTCAGACAATTATAATTGGATCACAAAAATTACTGAGCTTCTCAAACAATGTCGCAATCCCGCCTATCCTACTGAATGGTAACATTATTCCCTACAGTAAAACGGTTAAAAATCCCGGCGTAATGATGAATGTAACAGTTGATTGGTCTGATCAAACGAAAGAAATACGTAAAAAGATTTTTGGAGTTCTTAACCCTCTTAAACGACATAGGAATGTATTTCCATTTGAGCTACAGGCCAGACTAATATAGACACTCATTCTCCCTATTCTTGATTATTGTGACGTTGTTTTAGTTGACATGACGAGAGAAGAAACACTTAAACATCAACGAGCACTGAATTCCTGCCTGCGATTTATTTACAATATCGGGTACGATGTTCATATCACCCCATACTATCAGGCTCTCTCATGGCTGATGTCTGATAAACGTCGGCAGCTACACACTTTAACGATGGTGATCAGAGTGGTAGCTGAAAGTCAGCCAATGTATATTTCTTCTAAATTCATCTTTTTATCATCATTTCACAACATTAATACACGTTCTAGATCCATTCTTTCTATTCCACTGCACCGCACAAATAAAATTATTAGATCATTTGTGTTGACTGTCGCCAGATTATGGAATTCCCTGCCAGTTCAGGTCAGAGAAACTAGTCAGAGAAACCACGATTTAAGGTCACCTGCCGAGACTACCTGCTGACTGAATGGTTGAGTATAAATGTGTGCGTTCCTGAGGATTAGCCATGTTTAAGAGTTTTTAATATTAATTAGTTCTAATATTAATTTAGTACGTAATTTATTTAAATTTATTTTAAATTCTATTAATTTATGTAGTTTTAACTATTTTAAGAATCTCAGTATGTTATTTAAGATTTTGATTAGTATGTGGTTAAGTGTACAAGAGGGCCTGGAGCCCTAACTTCGCCACTGTACTGAAGGCACTAATAAACAGACAAGTAAATAAATAAATAAATAAATAAATAAATAAATAAATAAATAATGTAAAGCGTATGGGTATAGATATTTTGTTAGTTGGTAAAGAAAAATACACGTTACAACAAATGCTATGTAGGGTTTACCTTGTCCTGTTAGTTTCCAACGCGGTTAGGGCCATGCAGCTGTGAGCTTGCATCCGGGAGATAGTGGATTCGAATCCCACTGTCGGCAGCCCTGAAAATGTTTTCCCGTGGTTTCCCATTTTCACACCAAGAAAATGCTGGGGCCGTACCTTAATTAAGGCCACGGCCGCTTCCTTCCCACTCCTAGGCATTTTCTATCCCGACGTCGCCATAAGACCTATCTGTGTCGGTGTGACGTAAAGTAAATTGTTAATTACTTTTCCACGCAAGTCTGGGATACAGAATATAGTAGTATAAAGTTAGAGTTTCGTGACAATAATATTCGTATCTATAATTTTTATTAACGTGCCAGAAATCAACGACACTGATCTGTTGCCATTTCAACACCGTTTTAAGGGTTACCGATCCAATCCGGGATTTGAATCTGCGAACTCAGACTCAGAAGGACAGCGACTCAACCAACTGAGCCACATGAAAAGGAGGCGTTTGTGATTATTGTTATAAATAGATGCAGCTAGTATTTTTACAAAGGTTTTATGAGGAGCATTTATTAAGGCGTACGCTTTTTACTGTCCTAAACGCACGAGGCCGGACAGAAGAACTAGCTGGAAGCTAAGGAGCCTTGCAGGGGTGTCGCTTCCTTCTCTGTTCACTTTTCCAAATCAAACTCCATGACGTAATAGCCCCGAAGCGCCATCGCCTACCAAGCGACGGCTGCTCAGCCCAGAGGCCTGCAGATTACGAGGTGTTGTGTGGTCAGCACGACGAATCCTCTCCGCTGTTACTCCTGGCTTTCTAGACCGGGGCCGCCATCTCACCGTCAGATAGCTCCTCAATTATAAACACGTGGGCTGAGTGTACCTCGAAGCAGCCCTCAGATCCAGGTGAAAGTCCCTGACCTGGCCGGGAATAGAATCCGGAGCCTCCGGTAAGAGGCAGACACGCTACCCGTACACTGTAGGGCCGGCTGGTACTTTTAGGTCTCCTTATTTTCGAATTTGACTTAAGACATCCTGCATTCGATTCCCGGCACTGACAGAGTTAAGAAAGGCATGGGATGGGGAGGATAAAGCCTTGTTTTTGGGTGCAGTAGAGTTTTCCTTGAGTCTCTCGTAATCGAAATATATACGGCCTGGAAGGTAGTCACCTTCACGGGGTGTAGTACCAAAGTGGTTCCTTTTTTTTAAGAAGACAAATTAAATGAAGATTCTACTTCCTCACAAACGAAGAACGATATTATCAATTTTACGAACAGTTTCAATAATGCAGCCGGTTTATGTTAAGAGTACAAAAGCTATGATTGTACATGGTAACAATCAAAACCAACAATATCTACTGGAGATCCGTCACCGCACTCGGTAGGACCGGCTTTCTTTTCATATTCACCGGGCGAGTTGGCCGTGCTGTTAGGGGCGCACAGCTGTGTGCTTGCATCCGGGAGATAGTGGGTTCAAACACCTCTGTCGGCAGCCCTAAATATGGTTTTCTGTGGTTTCCCATTTTCACACCAGGCAAATGCTGGGGCTATGCCTTAATTAAGGCCACGGCCGCTTCTTCCCACTCTCAGCCCTTTCCTTTCCCATCGTCGCCATTGAAGACCTACGGTGCGACGTAAGGCAAATTCTAATTAAAGAATAAAAAATATTTTCACAACCCCTTCCAAGGAAAAGTTGTATCCACACTACTGGCCTGGACTTACACCCCACCCACTGAAATTATTTTGTGGGTACGCCACTGCATCCACTCACCATTTAAGGTACAAGGTAAGTCCGAAGAATGGTTGGATACTCAAAATACACCACCATAAATGATACGGTTCTGGCTCAAAAGTATAAAGAAAGGTAAGGGACGGGATCTAGTGTTTTAAGTAGAATCCGTATCAATAGAACGTGACTACCCATTTTAAAAATGTTTCATGCATCGACTGCGATTCAAGCCTGGGCCGTCCTGATGAGAAGATAGAAGCATTGGAACTGAGTTATCACGCCCGCCAATTACAAAGTATTTACCCGCACTTTTGATGGTGCCATTTGAGGTTCCAATCAGTCCCCGGGCATTTGACAAAATATATAGGCCTACCTATCGAACTTAGGCACGCATCCGCGATTGTCTTGGCACTGTAAGAATTAAAAAAAAAAACTATTTCATAACTTACCGAGGATGCACATAGTGTTGGCTTTTCAGTGACAAAACGGCCCCTCTTCAAAAAAATGTTACTTATATGGCACAAAATGAGGAACTAACGTGCTGATCACAATCCTGTCACAGTCTTCCCAACGCTGCAACTCAAACACAGCACATCTCTCAACCACGGTGCAACCCGAGGATCCGTAGGACATTGTTGTTTCCTGGAACCGATCTGCAAAAGCTGACACGATGTTGTAAGCTTGCAGCTGTTTCTGGACTTGGCCCCCGTTATCTCGGTGGTCACGTTCCGGCCCCCTACTGAGTAATTCCTTGCTAATTGGCCCTTTCTTCATGTCTTGACATTTGTCAATACACGGTTTCATTCCCAATACTGAGGCCTCTACAAGGAAATATCCTCGCGCATCACAATCCTAAGTGTCTTCCTTTCATTCAAGCAGTACAAATATGGAGAATTATGTATGTCCCTATTGAGCCCTACTAATAGATTCTTGTAGCTACGTTAATTTAACATTTCGGCGTATGTTTTTAAGTTGTTCATACCGTACGTAAAACAACGGCTAATCCTCTCTCTAGTTTCAGGAAATATTTTGGGGGGCCCGGCCCCCCTGGCCCCCCCCCCTGGCTACGCCAGTGGTGAAGCAGTGGTGAGCTACGGAGACCGACAGTGGAGGAACGTTGTTATTGTCCGGGTCTAAATTACGAGTGGAACGTGAGATTGTCATACCCATGGATGAGGAATCCATGACTTATTCAACTAGTAATACGAGACAAATGCAAGGCTCTCAGTCAACTGAGACTGATTCACAGCGTCGTAATACGGAAGTGTCAGAACGTCCTAATACAGAACAACTTAACAAACAATTCGAGGTGTCACAAGTAGTTCCCCACCCCCAGAATATTATAATCGCTTTCACCATGGACCATATGTTGTATTCGTGGAATCCAGTAACGATCAAGTCATAGGTAGTTTACACCCTATGACACTTGGTCGTCGATTCTATGAAACTAAGTTAAACGTCAAATCTATCCAACGTAAGGGACGAAATAGACTTCAAGTCACTTTCCATACGGCTTCTCAAGCCAATGCCTTTTTGAGCAGCCCTATTCTTGAAACCCTAAAAATGAAAGCCTATATTCCATCTTCGCAAGTGTTGCGAGTAGGAATAATTCATGGAGTTGAAAAAGGTCTATCTAATGAAGAAATTCTACAGTACTTGGAATCTGAAGTACCAGTTAAAAGCGTTCAACGACTTAATCGTCGCGCAATTCAAGATGGAGAAACCCAATACCTCCCCACGAGTTCTATTAAAATAGTTTTCAGGGCACAAACGCTTCCATCCCATGTTGCCATATATAAGGTTTATATGGAAGTTGAACCCTATATTTTTTCACCTATCCGCTGTCGTAAATGCCAGCGCTATGGACATATAATACGACAATGTCAGGCCAAAAATGCACGTTATGGAAAATGTTCTCAGCAGCACGAAACCAAGGCTTGTACTGAGCAATTCACGCAATGTGTCTATTGTAAGAAAAATCATGTTACGGGTTCCTCGATCTGTCCTGAATACAAGTATCAGGTTCAAATTAAACGGTTAACGAGCACCGAATATCTGTCTTTTCCAGAAGCTAAAGCTCGAACCGCCCTTCAAATTTATCATTCTGAGCAACAGGAAAATCAATTCCCTCCTTTGCCATCGAATCCTCCATCTCCCCCGACATCTAACCCTGGTAAACGAAAGTTTACTCAGGTCATCATGCAATCTCCCCCTCCTACATCTGAGCCCGGCTTTGATAAGCAAGGGTATATGGCCATACTGCGAAATGAGCATTTGGTTCCAGTAAATTCTATCCCATCAACAAGTACAATGCAGCAACCTACGCAATTACCATACTCATCAAGTTCGTCACAATCTAATGGGCAGCCACTTTCTGCAGCCCCACAAGACATAAACTATACTCCTACGAAGGAACGACTTCATTAGGAAATCCAGCAATTGCTGGTAATGTTACTCCAAATACTTGTTTTATTAGGTTAATGACAAAGTTCATGAACTTGTTTTGAGACTTAACCATTTCTTTCGCGATTCTCAGTAATTTAATAAATATGTTTCTAGATTATGTTTTATATAATTGAATGAGTTCTCATTTGTAGTGATAGATTGTAGTTATATTTAGTGAATAAGGTACTCGATAAGCGGACATGTCTTAGAAAATGTTAATTGAATTATGCGTATGCGGAGTTCACGATTGAGAGTTAAATTACGAAATTTTGAACCGCGTAGGGTATCACTATCTCTTTTTGGACGCACGTTAAATGTAATTATAGAAAAATTAACCATTTTTCTGGAAACATGGATACCCTGAGACGTTTATCTGACTAGCTGGGAAAATAACTGTGGTCACCCTGACCCGAAGGGTGCACTATATAAACTAAGGGACCATATAATAAACATTCTCGTATGATTCAATTATTACAATGGAATTGTCGAAGTGCCACCTCTAAACGACATGAATTACAAATTCTAATAAATGAAACACAAGCCAATATTATTTTCTTACAAGAAACGTGGTTTCAACCACAATTTTCCTTCAGATTAAGAGGTTATCAAGTATTCCGATACGATGGTAATGGTTTTGATGGAGTAGCCACATGTGTACAAGATTCACTACACTTCACACAACTATCTTTGCAATATATTATTCCACACACTTATGCAGTAGGGATCATACACCATAATACTTGTTTTATAAATATTTATTGCCCCCCTCACATTTACGTTACTCAAAATTAATGGACGCAATTTTTCCAGCAATTTGCACAATTCCAACACCTTTTCAATTGCCACCACACCAAGTGGGGGTGTACAATGGACACGATAAAAAGGCTCCAATTTACTTGTTACCTCCGATCATCAGAATCTGTTTATTTTAAATAATGGTTCCCCAACCCGTTTAACTCCTCCTGTATCTCCACCCAGTGCCGTGGACCTTACATTATGCCGTACAAATATGGTTCCTATAACCACATGGCACACATTATCCGACACCAACACTAGTGACCACTTTCCAATTGTTATAACACATGGGAATCGGCCAATAACTTCCCAGTATACGGCACCTTCATTCACAAGTAATGTATAAAAATTTCAATATTTTAAATTATCAAGCATATCTCAATCACATTCTACAGCAGGAACACGAGTCACCTATTACCTTTTCAATATTACTCCCTTATTTAACTCAATATTTAAATATGTTTCATCCGTGTAGACCGCTTAAGGTAACGAACCCCCCACAGGAGTACGAAATAAAATGGTGGGATAAAGAATGCCACGATCTCATTCATAAGAGAAAACAATTATTTAAACAATATCGCCAATCAATGACCCGGCAGAGGTGGTCAGATTTTTGAAGGGCGGAAAAAAGTCCATTCGACACTCCATGTCGTACGATGTCGGCATGTAAAAGATCTCTGGTGACACATTTGGTGTTTACCCGACAAAATTCATTAAATCTCAGCCATAGACGCCCAAGAGAGTTTCGGTTTATTCGGTCTGCCACCTAGTGTGGGCCTAGAGTAAAACGGAACGTCGAAATTGACGAGCAGACAGCCAGATGGCGTCAAATTGAAATGTCTGCACACGGTAACTGAGGCCATACGATTATTATTATTATTATTATTATTATTATTATTATTATTATTATTATTATTATTATTATTTCCAGTTACGAAATCATATAGCGAAAACAAAGCTTGTCTTTAATGCCAAAAAAACGAAAAGCTTGACAATCCTTTATTTCTACTCTAACTCCACAGTTACCAGCCGCGAAATTCTGGAACGTTATCCGCATGTTAACTAGAACATTCCAATACCAAACTCATTTTTCATATCCGCGACAAGTTTTAGAAGACTTTCTATATACCCTCGCCCCAGTATCAGTAAATCCTCCCTTTGTACCTAACTCAATGGACAATTCTCGTCAATTTACTTCATTATTAAACCCAATTACATATAATGAACGTCAATCTGTATTATGCACCGTTAATAGTTCATCACCAGGACCTGACGCAATTACTTATCTTATGCTAAAAGCCCTTCCTCCCCACTTCCAAATTTATTTACTACAATATTACAACGGTGTTCTTGAGACGTTACAAGTACCAATAACATGGAATTTTTTCATAACTTCTATTTTGAAACCCACAAAACGACCTACAGAACGTGAAAATTTTCGTGGCATTGTACTGGGATCATGTAAACGAAAAGGTTTCTGTAAAATCCTCATGAAACGAATGGCGTGGTTATTAGAACATCACTCGTTATTACCTAAGTATCAATTAGCTTTTAGACGTGGTCATAGTACACAGGAACCTATCATTATTTTCCTACTCGATATTTTATTAGCAAAATGGCGGAAACAATCTACCATTGCAGTCTTTTTGGATATTAAAGGCGCCTATGATGCTGTGTTATTGCATATCCTCTGGGAGAAATTATTTATTTATGGATTTCCCATCAGATTTCTTTCTATTTTAAATCAACTATTTACCAACCGTCGGTTAACCATTAAATCAACTCAACACACAATTGAAAGCCGATATACATCACAGGGATTACCACAGGGATCGATACTAAGTGGAATTTTGTTTGCTCTTTATATGAAAGATCTAGAATCTATTGTGACACCGCATGCTCGAATTCTAGCCTTTGCGGATGACTATGTCATTTATTGCTCCCACCCAAACATTGACATATCTCATGTTTTGAGTTTAGTTTTCGATGGTTAACGACCCACGGACTTTCTCTTTCTTTATCTAAGTGTGCAGCGATGGTTTTTACTAATAAACGACCCTTTGATAGAAGTCCTATTAATTTTGATACTTATAGCATCCCCTTTGTCCCACAACACTTATATTTAGGCGTATATATAGACCAAAGACTTACATGGCAACACCAAATACAGTATTTAAATAGGAAATCTGATCGCTATATCACCATATTACGAACGGTAACGAAACGTACATGGGGAGCTGACCACTTGTCAGCATTACAATTATATCGTGCAACCATCCGTTCCACACTTGATTATAGTGCACATATTATCGATTTAGCCTCTAAACACAGTTTATCAGCCTTGGATCGTTTACAATTTTCTGCATTACGTATCAGCGTGGGTGCCCTCCGAACAACACCTACTAACGCTTTATTAGTGGAAACTACATAAGAACCGCTGCATATTCGAAGGATAAAAATTTCGAAAAAATTTCTACTTAAACATATTAGCAGATCGAACTCCCTTATCGTCCCTAAATTAAAATTATTATATGAATACTATCAACAGCGTCCCCCACCTAATCATCAGTACCCCGCCATATATATGGCATATGCTGAAATGCACCATATTGCTACGATTACATTACGAACACCACGCTTAAATATGTACTCATATAGCTACGATATTCAAACATTCCGTCCATCAATTATCACTGTACCTTCTGATTCTTCGAATCAAGCAATGCATGCACCTAACCTCACACCATACGCTCATAAGAAATTTAAAAGTTTAATTACTTCACCAGATTATCACATTTTTACCGATGGGTCAAAGTCGTGTACTGGAGTTGAAGCAGCATTTTTTGATCCACACACAAACTAGCTTTAAATATCCGTTGCCTAATAATTTAACTATCTTTACAACAGAATTATATGCCATATATCAAGCTCTATTATATGTTCAACATTTGCATTCCAGAAAAATAAATATATTTAGCGATTCTCAAAGTGTGCTACAAGCTCTAAAATCTTTCTCCCACAGTCAAAATACATATGTCTACGAAGTTAAACATCTCCTTTATCAACTCGAAACATCTGGCTTTGTTATAACGTTATTATGGATTAAAGGACATAGTCAGCACGTAGGCAACGATATGGCCGATATAGCAGCCAAAGAGGCTAGTGCAGATACCACGAACTTATTACAAATCAAAATTCCGGGCTCTGATTTCCTTCCGTGTATTCAACACGAAGCTCAACACGCATGGTACACACAATGGCGTATATCAGCTGGTACGAAAGGCCAATATTATTAACAAATTCAACCGAATATTCCCACACTCCCGTGGTTTGCAAACGGTAAGTACACACGACGTCACATCACTAATATAATTAGATTACGCTTTAATCATTCATTAACCCCTGTATACTTACCTCGATTTCACATTACGAATGACCCAACTTGTTCCTGTGGAGAACATTATGGTGACAGCGACCATTTATTTTTCCAATGCCCCCAATATGCACACTACCAGGCAATTTTAATGCAGAAATTAATTAAAGTACACGTACCTTTACCTACACGACTTTCAGTCTTGCTGTCTCAACCTTCACCTATTACCATTGCTATTTTAAACGAGTACCTTGATAACACTCATATCAAATTGTAATTACGCTCTAGATTTTCAGTTGTTTTTTCCGACATGTTTGCGAAGTGGCATTTCTATACGTTCCTGGTGAGTGTATCTCTCCCCAAGAGTTTTACTTCGTCCCAATCTTGTACAGTGTATTACGTTTATGCTGCTAAAGATCCATAGGATATCTGTGTATTCGAACAGTGCATATAGTGTAATACTTTCATGGATCTACACATAAAAGACACAATAGTACCTTTTTCAGTTTACCTATCTAAGTGTATTTGTGTCTAAAACGGTAATTAATGATGTAAATGTGTGTTGATGTGATACAAGTGAAATATTACGTTGGAATTTTGACTGGGAAATAATATATTGAATCCCAAATAAATATCCTCAAGACAAGACAAGACAAGACAAGACAAGATTGTGTTGTTATTTGGCGTTCTATTCTATCCATGCGCCTGCGTTGTTAGAAATAGAAATCCAGCAAAGAAAACGAGGAGAACAATGGATAGAAAGAAAAACTGTTTAGTTTCCGGGTGTGGGAATACCTCACGGAATTCTGACGAAGTTTCATCTCCTCCCGAAATCCGAAGGAAGGTAAGAGGTTATATTTATATATATTTCAAAACCTGTGAGATCATATTTTACGGCATAACATCACGTACAAATTGCCGATTTTGAATTATCTTATACATAACTATTCTGTGTCAAATCACTAACGTTCACTGTTACCATTTTACTCATTCTATTAAATGATATACACTGACTGACAGAGCAAATGCAACACCAAGAAGGAGTGGTTCGAAAGGGATGAAAGTTGGGGAAAAAACAGAGACGGCACGGTCGAATAATTGATGTTTATTTCAAACCGATATGCAGGTTACACAATGCGCACGGCATCGACTCAGTACGATGTAGGACCACCGCGAGCGGCGATGCACGCAGAAACACGTCGAGGTACAGTGTCAATAAGAGTGCGGATGGTGTCCTGAGGGATGGTTCTCCATTCTCTGTCAACCATTTGCCACAGTTGGTCGTCCGTACGAGGCTGGGGCAGAGTTTGCAAACGGCGTCCAATGAGATCCCACACGTGTTCGATTGGTGAGAGATCCGGAGAGTACGCTGGCCACGGAAGCATCTGTACACCTCGTAGAGCCTGTTGGGAGATGCGAGCAGTGTGTGGGCGGGCATTATCCTGCTGAAACAGAGCATTGGCAGCCCCTGAAGGTACGGGAGTGCCACCGGCCGCAGCACATGCTGCACGTAGCGGTGGGCATTTAACGTGCCTTGAATACGCACTAGAGGTGACGTGGAATCATACGCAATAGCGCCCCAAACCATGATGCCGCGTTGTCTAGCGGTAGGGCGCTCCACAGTTACTGCCGGATTTGACCTTTCTCCACGGCGACGCCACACTCGTCTGCGGTGACTATCACTGACAGAACAGAAGCGTGACTCATCGGAGAACACGACGTTCCGCCATTCCCTCATCCAAGTCGCTCTAGCCCGGCACCATGCCAGGCGTGCACGTCTATGCTGTGGAGTCAATGGTAGTCTTCTGAGCGGACGCCGGGAGTGCAGGCCTCCTTCAACCAATCGACGGGAAATTGTTCTGGTCGATATTCGAACAGCCAGGGTGTCTTGCACATGCTGAAGAATGGCGGTTGACGTGGCGTGCGGGGTTGCCACCGCTTGGCGGCGGATGCGCCGATCCTCGCGTGCTGACGTCACTCGGGCTGCGCCTGGACCCCTTGCACGTGCCACATGTCCCTGCGCCAACCATCTTCGCCACAGGCGCTGCACCGTGGACACATCCCTATGGGTATCGGCTGCGATTTGTCGAAGCGACCAACCTGCCCTTCTCAGCCCAATCACCATACCCCTCGTAAAGTCGTCTGTCTGCTGGAAATGCCTCCGTTGACGGCGGCCTGGCATTCTTAGCTATACACGTGTCCTGTGGCACACGACAACACGTTCTACAATGACTGTCGGCTGAGAAATCACGGTACGAAGTGGGCCATTCGCCAACGCCGTGTCCCATTTATCGTTCGCTACGTGCGCAGCACAGCGGCGCATTTCACATCATGAGCATACCTCAGTGAAGTCAGTCTACCCTGCAATTGGCATAAAGTTCTGACCACTCCTTCTTGGTGTTGCATTTGCTCTGTCAGTCAGTGTAGATTCAGCGTTTCTAATTGTACTTGTATCATTTGTTGCAGATTTAAGGAGTGGGTGGCATTTTGCCAAAACGAACGGTTGTCGGGGCTGGCGCCGAAGGACTGTGCGCATTTATACGTCTGCAGTGCCCACTTCACTAACACATGCTATCAGAACGAGTTACCGGTACTGGTGAGGCTTAATAGGAATACTGTACCTTCACTTCGTGCACCCTCTCATCCCCTTAATCATGTTCCCCATGTATCTCCACCTGTCCAGCCTACTCCTCCTGTCTCTCCGATTCCTGTAGAACCTTGTAACCCAACTCCATTTCTGTCCTCAAGCAATCTTGAGATCCATCCTTCTTTGCCCAGCACCTCAACTCCTACACCACGCTGTGTATCTCGCCTTTCCTTTGGTCCTCCAATCCCAGATGTCTCCGATACAAGTCTAGGATGCCTACCACTTGAGGAATCTTCCGAGCCTTCATTTGTAGCCTCTTCTGTTACTGATTCAGTTATTAATGATACTGATGCAAGAAGTACCTCATTATCAACTGGCTCAGGGAAAAGAAAAATGAAGAGGTTGACCTTGTCTCATCTGAAGATGCGTACTAAGGCAGAATTAACTCCTTTAAAGGAAAACATTTTGAATTACGGTCAGATGAGAGACAAGGCCTTCTTTTGGTTGCAAAAGAAGTATTGGGCTAAGAAAAAGGAGCTAAGAGATATTTCCTTTTGTAAAAGCAAGCAGTTTTTACAGAAGCAAATGTCAACTTCTGCAGCTACTATTTTCAGGTCACAATTACGTTGCTCGAAGAAGAGACCACGGGGAAGGCGCTAGACCATAGAAGAGAAGATCTTAGCACTGTCTGTTTATAAGAGGAGCCCAAGATGTTACCCAGTCCTGAATAAAGTTTTTGTGCTCCCTTGTAAAAGGACACTGCAATCCTTGATTAATTCTGTGCCCTACACTGCTGGGATCAATGATGCCATCTTCACCACACTCAAGCATTCACTGAAGGAAATGTCGGATCGTGACAGACTGTGCTATCTCATCTTTGACGAGATGTCACTGAGAGAGGGCCTCCATTACAATTCGAAATTTGATTGCATCGATGGTTTGGAGGATCGTGGACACCTGGGTAGGACTAACCTTCCGGCGAAGTATGCTCTGGTGTTCATGCTTCGTGGACTGGTATGGAAGTGGAAGCATCCCGTTGCTTTTTATTTCACTAACAGTGGGACGTCATCAGTGTACGTAAGCAAGCTCATCCTGGAGGTGCTCGGTGCTTGTTTTGATGCTGGAGCCAATGTCATGGCTACGGTGTGTGATCTTGGTCCCAGCAACAGAGCAGCACTGAATGAGCTCACGGGAAAGAACTTGTTATCAACTGATGATCCGGTTTTCTCCTTCCGAGGCAAGAGCATTGTCACCATTTTTGATCCTCCCCATCTCCTTAAGTGTGCTCGGAACAGTCCCTTGAAATATGATGCGAAAATTGTTGTCACGACTACCAGCTTGCAGTTTGAAGGTGTAGCAAGCTGGAAGCACATAGAGGCAGTATATGAGGATGACAAGAAATTTCCATTTCATGCACTCAAGAAACTGACCGATACACACATAGCACCTGATTCCCAGTCTAGCTCGAGCAGTCGAGGAGAGAGGTTGCGTAGCGAAGTGCGTGCTGTAAACATGGTTGGCATTGAACAGTACCGGGCCGCTATTGGGAAATGGCAGGCAAGGCAGAAGAAGGAGGTCAGGAATGGATTGGTGACGGACGGATTGAAAATGAGTGAAGCGGTGCTGGTGGTGACAGTGATAGCAGTGTTACTGGTTATTGGGGGGGTGGAAGTAAACCCAGGCCCAAATACCAGTGGAAAATATAGCACAGAGGATTTGGCCGCACTCAGGGTGGTTGTAAGTGAAGTGATGCAGGAAAAGTGTCAATGGGATAAGGTGCAGGAAATAAAGGACATGATGGAGGAGCAGAGAAGGGAGATAGGGAACATGAAGAAATGGCTTGAAACGAAGACAGAGGAATCGAGCAGGAGAGTGGTCAATAACGAGAAAGAGATTGAGTTATTGAGAGGGGAAGTGAAGCATCTGAAAGACGAGGTGATGAAGATGAAGAAAGAAGCGGAGGGGTACAGGCAGGAGAGATTGAAAAAAGCCATATTTTTATATGGAATTGAGGAAGGGGCGAGAGAGAGCAAGATTGAGCTGATATTTAAGGTGGTGGAAGCTATACGGGATGTTATGAAGGTAAACTTTAGTGAGGTAGACATTGATGATGTAGAGAGAGTTGGTAGAATCAAAGGTCGGAGGCCAATTAGGGTTACATTGTTCTCAACCCTAATGGCAGATTCTGTGTTAAGAAACAGCAAGAATTTACAAGGGCGGAAAATAGGGGTGAAAGGAGACATGGGAAGAGAAGGAGCTTTTGATAAGGTAAATAGAGAGGCCCTACGAGAGAAATTAGGTAGGCTAGGGATTTCGGAGAAGATGTTGAGGGCAGTGGAAGGAATATACAGGGATGTCAGGTTTTGTGTAAAATTGGGAGAAGGGAGAATGAGTGGACCATTGGAGTCCAAGGTGGGTTTAAAACAAGGTTGCAAGTTATCGCCCATACTGTTTATTTTATTTATAAACGATATTTTAGAGGGGTTTGGGGCAGGAAATTGGGCTGTACCGGTAATTAATGGTGTGGAAGTGCCAGGACTGATATTTGCGGATGATGTGTTATTGATGACGTTAACTTCAGGGGCGATGAATAGGGCCTTAGAGTCAGTGATGCTATTTGCGAGGAAATGGGGATTGAAAATTAATGGAAATAAGTCTAAAATATTGATAGTACAGGTGAACAAAAGAAGAAAGATTGAAGGGAATTGGGTAATACAGGGAGAAAGATTGGAACAGGTAAGGAAGCTGGAATATCTAGGAGTTATTTTTAATGATAAAGGAACTTGGAGTGACCAGATCAAAAGAATGAAATATAGAGGCTTGGCAGCCTTAGCCTCAGTCAGAAATTTGCTACTCAAGTTCCCGGGGATCAGTTACAAAACACTGAGACTAGTGTTCAGGTCGGTAATAGTGGGGAGGGTATTATACGGAGCAGAAGTTTGGGGGCTGGATGAAAAAAGAGAGGAACTAAGAAAGATTGTTAGTAGTTTTGCTAAGTTAGTGATGGGCTTACCGAGGTGTACAGCAAATGTAGGGGCGGAATTAATGTGTGGGGAGGATTTGGAATCAGAGGGTGTGAAAAGAATAGTTAGATATTGGATGAATTTAAAAAGACAGGAAGGTGGGAGAGTTTTACAGGCTGCATATGTACAGCAATTTAAGAGCATGTATAAAGGTGGATGGTTAGAAAAAATAAAAGGGTATCTAGAGAGGATAGGATTAGGGCACCTGTGGGGGGAGGTTTGGTCAAAGGCAGAAGTGAGAGGGATGAAAATACTGGAAAGGAGAATTAGGGATATCCATAGGCAGAAATTATTGGGGGAAAGCAGACTAAGAAATTCGCTGAGTGTTTTGACGAAAATAGAGGAGATAGCAGGGTTGAATATTAGATACGTCGATAGGTCAAATAGATATGGGATGATGTGGTGGCTTTTAGGTCTGCCAAGGAATAAGGGCTGGTTACAGGGCAGGGATAAGACAAGGTGTGTACTTTGTGGAGATGTGAATGATGAGTTTCACTTGCTAAGAGACTGTGAGGGAACGAGGGGGTTAAGACAGGGATTATTGAGTGCCGAGCATCGGGAAATACTGGGGAGAGGGGATGAGAACGCAATACTGAGATGGATTCTTAAACAATGGGAAAAAGGGGGTGAATTGAACAGGTATTTTTGTGCGACAAAAAAGGCCTGCGAGAGTAAAATGAAGGAGAGTGAGTTAGAGGGTGGGCAGGGGAATAGGGGGGTAGAATAGTTATCTCTATAAGGGAAGGAGAGAGTAGGTTAAAATTTTAATGGTTTAGTGTATATAGGGACTGAGTATTTAGTTAGGGGAGTTAGGTAAGAGGACAGGAGGGCATGGTTTGTTTGTTTTATGATATGTCAGTAATTGTTATTCATTGTAATTTTATTAGGTTATGATGGTAACTATTTGTGAAGGCTGAAATAGGGTAAATAATTTGTGAAGGCTGAGACGTGGTAGGGGTGAAGTGATATATTTATTGTGATATTTGGAGTTGACGCTGATTGGTAAGTTTTATGATATGTCAGTAATTGTTATTCACTGTAAATTTATTAGGTTATGATGGTAATTATTTGTGAAGACTGAAATGTGGCAATGGTGAAGTGGTATATTTATTGTTGATGTATATAAGAGAGAGGATAGCATGATAGTGTGGTATGAGATTGAGAGGTGGTATATGAAGCGATGTGTTGGTATTGAAGGGAGCTGTATTAGCTTTTGGTTAGGTAGGAGGTTTATTTAATGCTAACTAAGTGAGTGTTAAGAGGGGCAAGAGTTTTGGATGGTAGAGATTGGAATGTGGTGTTGGTGAAGTGATGGTATATGAGTGTTTGGTATTTTAAGGTGAAGATGGCCTGGTATCTAGATACGATTAAGTTAAGATGTGTCATATTGCTGAAATGAGGTGTTGGAGAAGTGGTGGTATAAAATGGTCGCAGTTATTGAGGACTATGGTTGAAATATGGTGAGAAGCGGTGTTAAGCGGTGTTATCTTTGTAAATCTGAGATGTTGTAAATTTAGATTTAGTGGTGTATTGTGGAAGGTATATGAGGTGGATCGGGAATGGAAATTGTGGGTAAGAGGTGGTATCTGAATACGGGAGTTTGTATGTAGATGGTTTATTTATTGCTGAATTATTTTAGATTTATCGATTGAAACAAAATGTGGTGTGGGAGAAGTGTTGGTATAGGCGAAGATGGTTTGGTAATGAGATGGTTTAATTTATTGCTGAAACTTTTGGAGTTGGAGAGATGATTGTATTAAGTGCGGGTTGGTAAATGTAGTGTATGATGGATTGAAGGGCGAGTGCGGAATGTTGGTTGTTATGGTTTGGACAGAGAGTAAGTTAGAGGACAATGAAGATGACGTATGTGCTGAATCCACAAGGACACGTAATGAGTGGTGGTTGCGATAGCAAATGTAATGCTGAGCATGGCTTGGGTTTTAAAATGAGATCAAGCATGGCTAAATAATGGGCAAGTTGCAACATGAGAGGTAGTAATGCATTGAAATAAGAGTGGTATTTAAGGTAAGTGTGGAGGGAGACCAGTGTTGAAATTTGATTGTAAGTTATTATGATTTTCTGCTGGGTTAGGATTGTGTTATTTATTGTTGTGAACGTGGAGGACTTTTGTTTGGGTTATGGCTGGTTAGAATGTAAGTGCTGACTGTCGATGTTTTGGTATTGATCGGGAGTATGTCAGGGAAAATGAATGTGACGAAAGTTGCTGTAGGCATAAGGACAAGTGATGAGTTTGCTGGATCCTCGAGCCGAGGACTGCTACAGAATTGTTATCATTTTTGTTATTATTTATTCCTATTATCTCTATTATCATTATTATATTATTATGTATTTAGTTATTATTATTATTATTATTATTATTATTATTATTATTATTATATTATTATTATCATTATTTTATTATTATTTTTATTATTATTATTTTTTATTATAATTATTAATATTGTGTCTTATTGCTTTGTGAACATGTAATGGGGCGGAAAGCCTGTTTGTTCATAAATAAACAAACAAACAAACACCTGATTCCCGTGCGAAGATGAATGTCAGCATTGCTCCCCAAGTCCTCAGTAACACTGTTGTTTGTGGCTTGCAAAATGGAGTTCGAAATGGTGAGCTTCTATTTCTCATGGAATTTTAAATGTACGGGCTGTAGAAAATTACTCCTGACGATCAATATTTAATGTCTAGTTTCATTCATTCACATTATTTATTTCAGGCTTCTTGCCATCGGCTGGCTTTGCGACTGCACAATACTGCAAACTGTTTGATGACTTAATGGACTCCTTCAATGGATGTTTGCCGTATCCTATGAGTGAGTACAATTATAGCATATTTCTTATAATGGGAAAGAGCAAGTATACCTAGGTAACAGAAAGTTACTAATAACTGTCACATATCACTGACTTGGTTTATCTCGTACTTCTTTACAGACGGAGCTCCACTCAAAGTGCGATTGGAAGTTAACAGTCCACATTGGAAGATGTGGGAAGAGGCCGTAAAATGTTTGGACTCTTTGATTTTCATAGTACCTTCCAGGGTTGTAGGTCAGTCTCCAAAAGAGAAGAAAATGCTCTTCCAGCATGCTTGGATTACATCCATTAAGGCTATGAAGCTTTTATGGACAAATATCAAGTCTTTCAACCGCACCTGTGAGAACCTGGCTCCTGAGGTTCGCTATTTGCAGCTGAGGTATCTTAATCAGGATGCTCTTGAAAATGTGTTTGGGTTAATTCGATCACATTGTGGTTGCAATGATCATCCCACAATGTGGCAGTTTGTAGATGTACTGATCCTGCATCATCAATGGTTTGGCATTTGGAGACATCCTGCGAGGTTCCAATTGCATGATGCAGAGCTTCTATCCAATTTACAACAGTTCCTTTGTGGTGGTCATGAACCTAATGTGCCTGAAGATAACATAGCTACTCCCAAGCTTGTGGATGACATAATGCCCGTCACTGTTGATTCTGATGAGGCCAGATATCCAGGTGACAGCGTTATGCGCTCTACAGCCTATGTTAGTGGCTATATTGCAAAGAGGCTCTGGGACCTTGGTCCCTGCGAGAGTTGCAGGTCTGTTTTGTGTTGTGCTCACACAGATCTTTTTCTGCAAGAAGTCATTGACTCTCGAGAGAAGGACCCCAATCAAAGACGCTTGACATATCCCTCGGAAAGTCTTATTTCTGCTGTTGCTTGGGGCGTGACTCTCGTTGAGAAAACACTTGATGCAGATCGAAAGATGGCAGATTTGATTAAAACTCTAGCAGGGAATTTGGAAAGGGAGATTGAATTTTCTTGGCTTCACAATGTTGGTTGTGGCCATGGCAATATTTTACTGCAGAAGTTTCTCAGAGTTCTTTGCTTCATCTGTGTAACTTGGTGGTGCACCAACTATAATAGGGAAGTCAAAGAATCTGCTAAACTTCAGCGTAAACTAAAAAAACTCAATGTATTATAAGCTTCAGTGGTTCCGTATCTTCTAAGTAGGCTATCTGTCTTGGTCTGATACTAGAAGTTCTACGTTTTTTATAATGCACTGGAGTCCCGTTAACCCGAAAGTCTGGTTAATCCAAACTAAAATATTCATTTTTTAAACATCCTTATTGAAATGAAAGAACACATTATAGAATGACGATTTACTTGCATTTTATTAGTCATATTTTACAAGAATAACTTAATGGAAACATAATTAATCATCATCAACCACCAATCACTGGTCGTTTATCTTTACAAAGTGTGTTAATTTCTTTTGCCGTAGTGACTGAACCCTACTCGAAGATGCAGTGTTAAACCAGCGTCTCATAAACATCACATCAGTAAACGCTAAAGAATGGACATTCCAAATTACAGTATGTATTCTACTGTATTGTAGACACTATTTTCCTCAGATGGTTGAGGCGCTGACCTTCTGACCCCAACTTGGCATGTTCGATCCTAGCTCAGTCCGGTGGTATTTGAAGGTGCTCAAATACGTCAGCCACGTGTAAGTAGATTTACTGGCAATTAAAAGAACTCCTGCGGGAGAAAATCCTGGCACCTAGGCGTCTCCGAAAACCGTAAAAGTAGTTAGCGGGATGTAAAAATAGTAAGATTATTATTAGAAAATATTTTCCAGTTAATCCGAAAATTTCGAACAGACTCCGGTCCCAATTAGTTTGGATTAACGAGACTCTGCTGTATATGTATTTCACCATGGGATGCTCCCGAAGATTGTTTATACTAAGAATTCATATTTTGGAACGTTCAATTTCAGAGAAATACACTTCCCTTGCAGTTCCACACCCTCTTTTAGTGATTAAATGAGTGGTGGTTGTGGTAGTGATGGGCAGTCTGAGACGAGGTCTCGAGATTTCTCTGGATTTCTCGAGACTAGCGCAGGCACTATTTCTCGCGAGAAATTTCGAGAAATCTCGAGTGTGTTGTCCCCCGCATTGTGCGGCGAGCAGCGTGTCGTAGGCCTACAGGTAGTCGGAGCTGAATGTTGTTTGTACCGAGTATGCGAATAGCCAACCACGGGCCTTCTCAACTTCGTAAATACGTGTTAACAAGCAACTAGGGCGTTCATTTCTACCGAGGTCTATTTTGACGCAGTATAACATAATTATAAAGGATACGCATTCTGGCATTGTATGCACTGGTAGCAGTGGCGTATCCTGGATTCCCCATGGAGGCATGCAACTAGTAACCATGCAGTAGCACAATGTAATTAGTAAATTCCAATTCTAATCATCCTAATTACACTTAGGTGAAGTCGATCCTGCAATTCTTTTTTCAGAATTCCTCACGTGTTTTCAACTCAACAAGATTATCCTTGTCTATAGACATCATTCCTAATGCAGAGGGATGACTCTTACTTTAAGAATTGTGGATGAAGGATTTTATTCGCTTTAGGGCAGAGAAAGAGCGTTCTACAGATGATATAGCGGGAATAGTTGTAACCAATGTGCACAATTTAAAAAGCTCAGGAAGACCACTATAGATATCAGTAGTCAATAGGAACTTCCGGATTTAAGCCGCAGTCATATCTTTGAAGTGTTCAGAAGTGAACACTGCCCTCAATTCGGATTTAAGTCGTACTGTATCAAAATATTTCCCATAGAATTCCATCAGTTTACTGAATTTATCTTTAGGAAACTCGCCAGAAGAAAATGAAAATTTCTTACAATCATTGTGTGGTGCCCCAAACATCGTGTGAAATATTTCAGGTTAGAACTATGGCCTGTAAAGTTCAGTTATCTAAGGTTCAATATTGTGCGAAATTCTATCAAGGAATTATCGTTATTACTGATATACCTGCCGCGTGTCAGTACTCCTTCGACACCATTCTCAGCAATATTTTCAGACGCAACGGTGATATAGCCTGGTAATTGGATATATTAACAAATAGATATTTTTTTTTATTTGGAGTGATTTAAGGAATATGAAAACTGCCCATTTTATTTGATGAAATTGTATCCTGCGTTATAAATGTTTTTATTCCAGCTTATATGCCCAAACTTTACTGTTAGATTAGCCTATAAATTGTGTTCAGTCGAATGTAATATTTTTCTCCACATTAACGAAAAGTAGAAATATTAATATGTGTGTTATTTTCTTATTTGTTTATGCAAGAAAGCCAGTAATACTGTAAATTGAATATTCCTATTTGCTGAGTTTAAGTGCATGTTGGGTATTTTCCTGAACTTGGGCAGCTGCTAGATTTAGTGTTGCCAACTATCATGAAGTCACTAATTGGGATAAAATGTCAATACATGAAATTTTTGGAACTAGGCCTACATGGGATAATGTTGAAGGATTAAGTGGATGAATAACTACAACATACCTAATTAAAATGAGAAGAATATGCAGCTGAGGTTCCTGTTTACGCAAGGCCTTTTCATGGAATTCATAATTATGTATAACAGGTCTTCCTAACACTTTCAAGAGCGTTTATGGCATCTGTTATGCATCTCTATTTTCACCAAGTTCAGCTGACTAAAAGGACCTTCTACCTTTGAATTTATTAATAGCAACAGCATCTAAATCCAAACATCCTCCACACAGCTTTGGGCTGGCTATCGTCGTTAAGGCCAGTCTTGGAAAATGGAGCAGCTGTATTGGATTCTTCCCGAAGAGAGCTCATCTCGCTAGGGGGTAATCCGTGCTTCGCACTCGACGTTACCTTGGACATTCCGCCTTTCTTCAAAGCTGTTAGCAGTTGGCCGAGGGTAGCAGGTGAATGGTGACAAAGATTGAAGTGCAGTGACGTCATGCGGAGGGTTTCAGAACTAGGTCTGCCACCGAATGCAATTTTAAGATTGAATGCGTTACGTCCGTAACTTCTACATTTGCTCTCTCTTTCTTTCTACGGTAGAGTAGATGGCGAGACTACAGCAGCGTCACACGTAGTCAAGCAACGGAACTAATGCAAGTTGAGCGGAACTTTTAAACTTCTGAGAGATGAAATTAATAATACTTGACTTGAAACAGCCTAAAATCGTACTTCAGACAGTTCTTCGCGCTATCGTAACGCATGCAATGAATGCCTTGCATGCAAGGCAAATACGCCCCTGACTGGTAGGTACACGAATGAATGGTTTAAGTACATAACCTGACGGCTACTGTACGTACACGTACCTGGATACTAGATGCGTGCATTATTCGAACTCGAGACGAGGCAAGATGCGCCTTGCTGCATATGCAACCACCATTACGCATGAGTGAAATGTGTAATCTTAAATGCTTCAGTTTGCTCCAGTTCTTTCGACAAGTAGGTGTACATCGTTATCAAACCCCGCATTCAATAACACATGACCACTGCTTGTGTTTACCGATATTTTGGTGACGAAGGAAATAATTCCTTTCAATGTTATAGAGTATTCGCGTCATAATTAGGTACTTCGATAAATGACGGTGCCATGAGAAATTGTCTATAGTTGTACGCGACAACTTGAAGACTATGTCCGACACGCAACGTAAGTCGTAGATGTCGGTTATTTTAAAGAGATGTCACATAGCACACCCCACTGTGTTGCTTATTCAGAGGAAATAAATTACATCGGCGGATATACTTCTGGGATGATCCGTCACTTACAAACGCATATCAATGAAGAGGAATCGTCACAGAACACCTCCAGCCCGATCTGAATCACAATAAGCTACCCTGCCGACAACGACTCTAAGGCATCCAGGTAGGTTTACATCCTAATGACAATTAAAAAAAATATACAGGTTATTCAGCTAAGAAGTCCACCTGACATAAATCGTGAACAGTTTAAGATACTGGCATTCTGTATTTACTTTCGTTAATGGTATTAAGGAGCTCATAGTTCAACATGCAGTGCTTTCCTATGCTTTTGACAAAATTTATCGTCACACACACGTTTCCATACGAGAACTGCTGATGATAACTTTCAAGTTTACACTCGTAGTTACTGGGACGCCGCACAGCTCACACCCACACGAGAATCGGTCTCGAGAGCGATGCCCATCACCCCTGCTGAAAGAATTGGAGCAAAGTCGGGCATTTTAGATTACACGTTCCACTCATGTGTAATGGCGTTGCATATGTAGCAAAGCACATCTTCCCCGTCTCAGGTTCGAATAATGCACGCCTCTGGTATCCAAGTAGGTGTACATCCTATCTACAGTTATTCAGCTAAGATATCCACCCCAAATAAGTCGTGAACAGTTTGAGATACTGACATTCTGTTTTAACTTTCGTTAATGGTATTAAGGGGTTCATAGTTGAACATGCAGTACTTTTCCTGGCTTTTGACAAAATGTATTGGCTCTCACGTTTCCACATGAGAACGTTATTTCACGCAATAACTGCCAATGATATACAATCAAGTTTACAGTCGTAGTCACTGGTGCGTCGCACAGCTTGCACCACAGGAGGATCGGTCTCGAGATCTGCGACGTCAGTCTCGAGAGTCTCGAGAGTCTCGAGCGAGAGCGTTGCCCATCACTAGGTTGTGGTAGTGATTACTTTTTCTGGGAAGTAATTTAATTAAAATGAACCATTAAAGTGAAGTAATACATTGAAGTGATTTTTTCTTCTCTTCGATACTGTTCTTACAATTCCTTCATGGCTACAGATGTATTCAAAACACAAAAGAAGCCAGCAGCTTTATACTTTTATGTGACTGGTGATATGATCACACCCTTGAGACCTCGAGTTCTTCTTGGTATCTAAACCCGAGTAACATGACTTTCCCTGAAAGTAAATCACATGTTCATTGAACTCAGTTACAGTTGTCACCTTCGTCTCAGTCATGTGATTTGGCTGTAACAACCCTGTGTGAAGTGTTTTTAAAACATAAATGACCTATAGAAGTGGTACTATGAATATTATTATTTCCCACCTGTGTGAATTTTGTGCAGGATTATCGTGCATTAATCAAACTTATCATTGTAAGTGTCAACATTGCCATGTGATATGTCGGTGATGTGTGAAATTGTCTTTCTGATATTTTCAAAAAATGTTCACATTGATATCAAAGGTTAAAATTTTACTTGCCCTGCAAATTGTCATGTATTGTGCACTAACTGTTGTGCTGAAGATGTGTACTGATATACGATATTCAAGACATTGTTCACAACTTACCACAAAATTCACCTAAATATGCTTATAAACATACCTACTGAATGGAACTGCAGTTACAGATAGGCTTCTATTTCACTGTCTTCTACACTTGTTGTGGAATTTTTTATGTTCTTAATGTTAAAATTGTGAATGTATACTTCAAGTTAATATTTTATTCTACATTGCTGGTCACTTTTTATTTCTGTGTTTTATAGTAGTAATAATACACTTCTGTCTCCTTATTTTGTTTGTATCATTATTTGTCAGTCCTCAAATCCTGTATTTCCTGTTTGAGCACACCTCAGGGCTGGAAGTGAAATGACTCTATAATGATGTATTTCTATATATTTCATGTGTCAGTGCATTTAATTCTGTTATTTTTATTTTCAAATGGTACTTGGATATTGACGTGGTACCCCATTCTCTTGCATATGCATTGCTCTGCTGTCTTGGTTTTGAAGGGATTTATTATTTATTATAGTATCAGCTTTGTGTTAATGTGTCATTCATTTAAGTTAAAGCTGCTTTGTGGTGTGAGGTTATGTTCTCAATAACATAGTATGCCATACGAACTAGGGGTATCAGATCATTATTTACAACATAGTAAGTACTTGAAAATAAAAATATATGAATTACAATGTATTGGGCATGGAAATAGTAGAACTGCATTCTAATTGACGAATGGTAGGGGAGCGGGGTTGGCGGGAGGATGTAGGGAAAGGGGTGGCAGAGGAAGGCGGGGGGGGGGGGGGGCGCTTTAAGCATAACCGAATGTGCGTCACTGCGGCGGATGTTAATTCTCCGCGCTATCTGTTGATAGTAATACTAAGGTATTGCACCAGAATGCACACTGTGGCGCTACCTCGGAAAAGAGACTAAAACTACTAGCGCCAAGTGGCTTGGAACAGAAATTTATCATTGAGTTTCATCTCTATTCTATTCTATCCTCTTTGATCGCTTGCGAGCACTCGTCTCGATTCCGTATGACGTCACAAACCCGCACGGCACTCCACAACAACGGAGTGGCGAGCACGATGATACACGATTATGAACGAGCGGTAGAACACCATCTCTGTCAATACTTGAATTAATAACGATTCCATGCAATACAAATGGAGGAAATACACCGCATAACATTGGCCAGGATCCCTCGAGACCATTATAAGAACGAGATGGTGATTGTGAAATATTAGTAGCGTTCTAAAACACAAAATTCTAACTACATTCTCTCAATATAGAAATACATTTACGAATCAACTGGAGGAGATTATGTTGCAGCAGCATTATTAAAGTCATGCATCCCAATGTGATGCTTGGTACCGGCAACCTCCCAGTCACCTTGGTGAATTCATTAACAGTGTTATACTGATCAAAATAATGTCTTTACGTATTCCAGTAACTACTTTGGACGGTTTTCGGAGACGCCTAGGTGTCGGAATTGTGTCCCGTAGGAGTTCTTTTACGTGCCAGTAAATCTACCGAGGCTGACATATTTGAGCACATTCAAGTAGCCTACTACCGGACTGAGCCAGAATCGAACCTGCCAAGTTGGGGTCAGAAGGCTAGCTCCACAACAGTCTGAGCCGCTCGGCCGGGCAACAATATCACTAGCAGCTACACAGAAATTACCGACATTCAGTCCTTCCATACTTAATTTCATGAAGTGGTGACGCGAATACCACACTAATATTTGAGATTATGCTAAGTTAAGATTTAACCGAGTTTAGGGATTTGTTCAGTATTTTATTCTTGATTTGAAATGCATGTACTTCGCTTATATTGAACCATATCATTGTCTTGGCGTCATTAAGTGTTATTTTAAACACACTTCCTTCGTTACATCACGATTTCATTCCCGCGAGTTTCGTTGTTACAAGTAATTTTACGAACGGTCAGAAATACCGATGGGTATTCCCATGGACTCGATTCCGGCGCAGTGTCCATTTCCAGGCATAGAACTCAACTCGAGAGACTTTCTCGACTCCACTCCATCGCTAGCTTATCACAACATTTTACCAAATACTTCAATACAATATTATTTTGGTATTGCGCATTTGCTATGGCACCCATTTTGACGGAAAATATCGATCTACAATCGAATATGAAACATACGAATCGATAGAGTTTAGTGTTCAGTATCACCAACTTAGTTGTTTTCGAAGCAAATCTGTTTGTTCGGTGTTCTTTTGGTTTCTTTAACATTTACTACTGCTAACAATGGACTTCAGTTGAATTATAGTTCCGATTTAATTACATTTTAACTATTGTCAGTGTTTTCCATTATTTTGTGTTTTACTTTCTAATTCATCACGAATATTGGTATTATTTTCAATCTCTTGGCGGGAATTACCTAAATGAACTGTCCGTTTCATTTCTTCGTGTTTTTGACGCCAAATTCTGTGTTTCAAAATGAGTAGGAAATCTCGTCAAACATCTACTCTTCTAAGTTTCTTTAAGAAAGAACCTAGTAAAAGTAATAATTTAACATCAGGAGAGATTTCCGAAAAGGACATTGCTGAGGCCGGCTCATCTGGTGAAGTGGAAAGTATTCAAAATGAAAAACCACAAGTGAAACATTCTTCTAAACACCGCGTGTCGGGCATCAGTAATGACTGGTTTAAGCAATTTACGTGGTTAGTTGTGAAAGAAAAGGTATGTTTTGTTCCACATGTATAAAATGTTCATTACCGAGCTCGATAGCTGTATTCGCTGAAGTGCGCCCAGTATCCAGTATTCGGGAGATAATAGGTTCGAACCCCACTGTCGGCAGCCCTGAAAATGGTTTTCCATTTTCACACCAGGCAAATGTTGGGGCTATACCTTAATTAAGGCCACGGCCGCGTCCTTCCTACTCCTAGTCCTTTCCTGTCCCATCGTCGCCGTAAGACCTATCTGTGTCGGTGCGACGTAAAACAACTAGCAAAAAATACAAAATGTTCATTGAAGAAACAAACAAAGAAGGAAGTGACTTGGGTGACTATACCGTGTGCAAGACTTCGAAAGGAGAGTTTAGGTGACCATGAACAAAGCAAGCTGCATACCGAATCTTGTTCAAACTTAAGTGAAAGACGTGCATTCGAAGAAACTGGATTTGGGCAAATAAAAAAATCAGTTTCTATTTTAAACAATTTACAGAGAGATGTTTTTCTCGGAACCCTAAGATCAATGTATTGGTTGGCAAAAAATGAGCTACCACACCCTACATTATACGGAAAATTGCTCAAACACTGTGAGGCTATGGGTTGTAGGCTACATATCTAAAGCACCCATCTTAATATTGGTGATAATGGTAATTATACTTCAGAAAGAATAATGCAGGGGTTACTTGATGTTATAGCTTCAGAAATTAGATGTGAAATATTAAAGAACATACGTTCAGCAGATTATTTCAGTGTTCTGTGTGATGAAACTACAGATATTTCTGTACTGAAGCAACTTATTGTGTACCGGTACATAAAATATGTCAACCAACTTGAAAAAGAGGTTAATGTTAGTTTTGTGTCAACCTGCAACATCATTGATGGTAAAGCTGAGACCATAACAAATTAACTGAAATTCTTGAAAATTTAGGGTTAAAAACTTGTAATTTTGTAGGTCTAGGATCTGATGGGGCAGCTGTCATGATTGGTAAGCAAAAGGGGGTAGCAACACTGCTAAGAGAGAAAACAAATGGACTCATGGTAAACTGTCACTGCATTAACCAGATTGGCACTTGCTAGTGCCCAGGCAGCAGCTGAAGTGCCTTATTTAGTGAAGTTTAATGACATTTTAAGACAACTCTTTTTCTTTTTTCAAAATTCCTCAGTCAGGATGGCTGGTTTAACTGAAATCCAGAATATCATGGACAACCTTCAAATTAAACTAAAATTGGCCAGTGATACTAGATGGTTGTCTCATGACTGCTGTACAGTCTCTAAGATGATCTACGGTGAGAGTTGTTGCTGCACTTGAAAGAGAGGCCACTGAAAGGAATGATATTACAGACATACAACTTCTTAGCTGCAATTATGATGTTTTCAGATATCCTACCTCTTCTGTGCACATTGTCTAGAGCTTGGCAAACGCAAGATATTGACTTGACAGAAAATGAGCCAATCTTAGAAGCCACAAAACTCAGCGTCTTACAATTGAAAGAGACTCCAGGAAATCATTTTCATAGTCTGTCACCATCTTGCTGGTGAATGGTCAGACTTCCACATCACTTATTCAGATGTCGATGTTGTGACCTTCAAGACAACAATTTATAACAAGTACATAGATACTGTTATCCAACATCTAGAACACAGATTTCCAGATACGCCCATCATTTCCTGCTTTTCAAGAGTGTTTAATGCAAAAAGTCAAGATCAGAATGAAGCTTCTGAGTTACTTCTCGATTTCTACTCTAAAATGGGAAGCCCTCCAGTCATAAATTACAATAGCGCTAAACTGGAATGGTCTGTTGCATCAAAAATGTTCCAAGGAGAGTCCTACATTGGATTAAGACCTAAACAAATAATGATGAAGTTTGCAACAACATGCAAGCTTAAGGAATCTTTTCCAAATTTAGCAAGACTAGCTGCTATTGGACTGTCCATACCTGTGAGCACAGCTGAATGTGAAAGGGGATTTTTGGCTTTGAAGAGAGTTAAAACCTCTTTGAGGAATCGTATGAAGCAGAGCACATTCAACAATTTGATGCTGATTACACTAAAGGGACCAGACTCAACAGAATTCAATTATATAAGAGCTGCAGACAACTGGGCCTCAAAGAAGAATCAACATACAAAATGTCATGCTAAAAGCAAATTTCAATTTTTTAATGGTAGAAAAAGATATCTCATTTTGTCTTGTTGGTGATAACAGTAAAATCAATTTTTCAGTTTATGTTTACCTCTCTGATATTATTGTTAATCCAAGCATGTGCCCCACCTATATCAACCAGAGGGGAATAAACAATTTATTTATTGAAATTTTATCACTCATTTTTGAAGTAGTATTCCCCCACCCAGCTACTTATTCCTGCCACCCGGCTGACAAAAATTTCTGGGGAGAATACTGGAATGTAATGAGATTCAGTACCCCAGGATATCAAAATCTGGTTATAGGTCCAGATCTTTTATGTCCTCTTCCCCTCACCCATTTTGTGTACACTATCAGTTGTGTCATAACAAAACATCGCGGACTACGACAACAACAATAATTATAAACTGAGTTTGAAACTACTGGTATTTTCCGTATTGCGTACTCTTGTATAAGGAATAGGCCTATAGGTAGAATGTTTGAATTTGTGCTTGTACTGAATGATTTATGTACTGTATGTTGTGCAGTGACAGGCACAACACATTTCAATTGCAGCAATAGTTGTCTAATATAAATAAATTTAATGCATAGGCAGCTTTGATATGAGTATGACATGGAATGTAGTAAAGTTTGACGTAATAAAAAAAGCCTTGAAAAATAAAAAAGATGTGTGTTTATATATGCCGTAGATATACAGTAATCACAGGCAGACCTGTAGTCTTATTTTACCGGTACTTTTGTGTTATAGCTGACGAAGGTCTATGTATTCAAGTACTGATATTAAAGTATCACTCTACAGTCTTCTGGGTATAATGGCAGTTACATATGCAAAAAGTTAAATGGCTATTGTACAAACTGGTACTACAACAAACAATTACAAGGCAACACAATAAATGACTCCGTATACATTACATCGGGCAAACTCCCAGTCAATAACTGATAGCAAACAAAAACAATCTTTGGTCTATTCGAAACATTAAAAAATAGTGAAAAGAAAACCAAAACAAAACACAATTAACAACAGGCACCATACTTTTTCTTTTGCTAATTGATTTACGTCGCACCAACACAGATAGGTCTTATGGTGACGATGGAATAGGAAAGGCCTAGGAGTTAGAAGGAAGCGGCTGTGGCCTTAATTAAGGTACAACCCCAGCATTTGCCTGGTGTAAAAATGGGAAACCACAGAAAACCCATCTTCAGGGCTGCTGACAGTGGGATTCGAACCCATTATCTCCCAGATGCAAGCTCACAGCCACGCGCCTCTAACCGCACGGCCAACTCGCCCGGTGCAAAATTTTTCATAAACATTTCAGAAAACATAAACTGACTAATACAATGTGGAAATTACAAAAGAGAGATATGGGGAAAGCTGATAGAGTACGCAAAGTGCAGCACCGGTTCTCTTCGACAGCTAAGAAGACGGGTAGGCACGGGGAGAAGGGAAACGGGCGGTGGCGAACCAGAAGGAGGGGTGAGGTATGTAGGGGAGGAAGTGCAGAGGCATATCTCCAGGCACGCAGTGTGCCGGCTTAGCATTGGCCAGCAGGTATTCATCGCTAATCGCGCAGAATTTGAAATGTCGCAACTTTTAGGCCCCTTAGTTAACGCCCTAATGAATGTCGCCACCCAAATTGATGCTGAGATTTTTTTTTAAGTGTACCTCAATATATTTTCCAAGTTTCATCGTGATCGGTGACTTAACCATTGCCGATGTTCTCTTGTGACATTCCAAAAGAAGCTTAGACCGAGATTTTTCTAAGTGGTTTCAGAGAATAAAAAAAAGTATATGGGCTAAAGGAGAGTATTTTGAAAAGTTGTAATTTATTTATTAGTTGTTTTGCAAATATTTTTTTTTTTTCCTCACACTCTTTTAAAAACTTCCGACATAGCCTTCGTAGAAGTTGAAGTGTACCCAATGTCAGTTATATAGGTCAAACTGGTTGTAGCTTCCTTACTCAGTATCAAGAACATATTAATGCCAAGAGACATAATAGATTCTCAGTCATGAGTATTCACATGTCTGACTTCAATCATTATCATTCTTTGAGAATATTTTTATCAATATAGACCAAAGGAATAATCCAAGTGGCAATTTGAACGAAATATATAAAAGAATCTACATCTTATTTGAAGAGATCATTTTAAAAAATTTTGTTAACATGGCAACAATTACGTAAAACCTACATACTCCTGCTCCTCTTTCACACTCCCCTCAACCCCTACACTCCTCTCCCTATACATTCACCACTCCAAACAAGTGATCAGCTGTCTGCAGTTCAACTCAAGGCAGCAAACAAGCAGACCAGGGTTACGAAAGACCGGTGAGGATGTAAGTACGCGGACACCTACATTTCCTCAATATCACACTATAAAAGAATTTTAACGAATCTGTTTTAAAACACTTGCTTCTTCCTTTCACAGACCTCTTTATTAACATCTTTATAAAATCAAGCCTGGCATTCAGCCTGCAAAACTTTTAGGAGAAGTTTCCCCTCGAACAGCCCAATCTAATAGGAACCACAGCCTTCAGCAAAAGCGTTGAGCTTATTTTATTTAACATGATTGTAAATATACGGTACCTTAAGATTTTTACAAATACTAACCTATATTTTATGAGTTGTTACACACAACAATCTTTCTATAAAGATCTGCATTCAGCTATAGTCCATTAATGATGAATCTCAACATCACAATATATTCTCATACCTGTAAAATGTGTTACAGAAGTTGTATGTTTTTATAATTATGTTTTCTGACTAGACTCCATAGTTCATTCGTTTTTTGTTTTTAAATTCAAGATGCATGCATAATAATGTGACTATACCCAATGTGTAATTTTGATAACAGAACATAGACAGGACCAGATACCAAGAATATCCAGCATCTTTCAAAGTCTAAATATATATCCTTGTTTTCTTTTTGTTTTTTGAACTTTGGTAGCTGAAGATGTCTTCCAATGAGGACAAAACATGTACCATGATTTAAAGTTATTCTAAAAGGAATACATTTAATTTGTCTTGTAAAGGTGGAATTCTCCTAAAAGTACCGTAACACTTGTCGAGGTCAACAATATTGACTAAAAATGATTTTCATTTCTTGTAAGGGGAGTTGGTATGTAAAGCCCATAATGTAAGTATTGCAGCAAAAACAGTTGTGGACTTTATGATTAAAGTTGCTCTTTTGGAAAAAAACAGTCCTGTGGAACAGGTGAATGTGTCTGAACTGGCAGAGTATACAAAATCTGCCCTACATCTACCCTTCAACTTTTGGAAGACAGAAAGTTTATTTTATATTAAATATCTTCAATGAGGCAACTGCAGCTGCTATGTCAGTCTTCCTAGGTACCGGTACTGCATCAGCTACGGCCTACTTCATAAACCTTATACTGATATCATGGTCAATTGTAAATATAGAGAGATCCTTGACTTGCGTACTGAAGAGGGAGTTTTTCAACACCTTTTAAAAGCAAAGTAGATGAGACTTACTTTTAGAAAAGTTCCTTGTTTGGCTGAAAAACTGAAATAAGGGAAATGAAAATCTTCTGGGAAAGGGCACTTTGACTAAGGACGCCTTATGTGCCTTATGTCACTGTACAAAGGAAGTAATAAAATATTCACTGAATTATTTAAGTGTGTAAAATGTACTCCTCGGAAAGTTCCAGACCAGTGATTTAAAATCACGGTTTAGCTTCTACCAGAAATCAGCAGGTGGACAACTGAACAGAAAATATGATCAAAATGTATCTTGGGGTTGCATTCAGCTAGATATGGCAATATTACAATTTGTACCAATGTTTATGATCTGAAATATGTTGCATAAGATACTGAGAATTCTACTGAAAAAATATTTTTAACACGTTGGGTGCCACGTGCCACCATATGGGGTCACGCTGGTCTTTAAATTTGAGATGGCATGATGCCATAGTAGTGTTTCAGGCGATGCACCGTAGAAAATCAGCTGCGATATCTATGCGCGTAAAATTGGTACTACGTGAAGAGTGAACTTCAGGGTCTATTTCAGCTATGTATTTCTACTGTGTGCCACCATATGGCACCACAGTATTCTTCCGAAGTCACTGACTGGCCAGGGGTCATTGTCACAAATGAAAGTGCGCCAGGCATTGTTTATTCCTCATTTACGTACGAATTATCACTCAGTTTGTATAGTTGTGGAAAAATATTTTTAAAATAGAAGATATTGGTAATAATCTAAATGGTAAGCAACTTGCAAAGAAGAGAATTAGTGAAGTGGATATTTGTGAATTACTGATGGATTCTGATGGAGAGGAAGATGTGTTCATGGCAGTGAATATTAACGCTAGTGATGAGTGCAGTGACAGTATGACGGATGTATCGAGTGATGTGGAAGATGATTGTAATACTGATAGTGATATTATAGGTGGGGACGGTGCTTGTGCAAATGGTGTAGACAATCATGTGAACAATGATGCCTGCGGTCCTTGTGTAGGGGCACAGAAAGATATTCCATTTACAAGCCAAGGGCATCTAAATCTTCAAATTGATACTTCTACAGCCACACCATATGAGTTTTACCGACTGTTCCTAACAGACAAAGTTCTTGATTTGATGGTACAATAAACTAATCTCAATGCAAATCAAACACTAGCGTCTGTGCATATTAAGTGGTCTAGTCGTTTGAAGGAGTGGACAGTGGAGGAAATGAAAGTTTTTATAGTTTTGAGATTGTGGATGGGTCTTGTAAGAATACTTTCATTATCAAATTATTGAAGCCAGTTTTCTGTATATGGAAATAGTTTAGCTGGTAAGGCAATGCGAAGAAATTGTTTTAAGTTACTACTTCGATTCTGGCACTTTGCTCTCAACGATGCTTTAGCTGGAAAGTTGCACAAGATTCAGCCACTGTTAGATATAATGCATATGAACTTCAGGAGTGTCAAAACTCCCAGTGAAAACCTCGTAGTTGATGAATCAATGATTCCGTGGAGGGGTCGTTTATCACTCCGGCAATTTATGCCTGGTAAGGCACACATGTACGGTGTTAAACAATTTAAGCTGTGCGACGACATGGGTTACACCTACAAAACTAAAGTACACACTGATAAAGGTACCTTGAATGCTCAGAATACACTGAGCATGGCTACTCAAGTTGTAATGCAACTTATGGACCCGTATCTGGACAGTGGTCGCTTTCTCTGCACCGACAAAACAGTAGCTGAGGTGCTACTGGATCGTAAGACATATTTTATTGGCATGCTTAGGAAAAATCAAAAAGGTTTATCAAAGGATGTTGTAAATGCAAAGCTTAAGAAAGGAGAACTCACTGCAATGGAGAATGGAAATGGATTGACAGTGATGAAGTGGAGAGATCAGAGGGACGTGCTGATTATGTCAACCAAATGTTCTAATGATGTAATTGCTATGGGCAAAAAGAACAGGAAACACAAAGATATGGTTAAACTGAAAATGGTAATAACGTACAATCACACTGCAATGAGGAAAACCATCCAATGGTACCACAAAGTTGCAGATGAGATTCTTTTTGGTACTGCCGTTGTAGATGCACTGCTTCTGTACAATAAGGCGCAGGCTACTGGACATCGAGAAATATCTCTTGCGGAGTTTCGAAGGAATGTGTTCAGCACTCTGCTTTGTCTAACCAATGATCCTGTTAAACGTACTCAACATTATTGCACTTCTGAAGGATGTTAATACTAATTATAAAATTATTTTATTTCTTCCTTTCAATATTGCAGGAAAGCTCGAGGTCGTTGTCGAAGCTGCTATCAACAACTATGCAAGGTCATGGGCAGAACGGCTGCTGCTTCTGCCGCAAAAAGGGTGTCAACTGTCTGCACAACCTGTCCTGACACAATTTTCCTTTGAAGTGCTTTTAATCATTTCACAACAAAGAGGGACTGAAAGTTAATTGTTGTTGAAAATCTAATGCTTATGTTGCAATACGGGTGTCACTGCCTGTCAATCGTGCCGAGGCTCATATTTTCACTGTTTCTATTTATCAGAAAACTTCACAACAATAAGTCATGCAATATAAGTACTTGTTTTGCATTTTACTAGGATTTAATAAATATTGTGTTAGTTGAATGAGCAAATAAATCTCCCGTATTTAAAATTTGTGTTGCACATTCCATGTCTGGAAAATTCTGCAACACCATATGGCGTCACGCTATATTTTATCTTTCGTAAAAATTGATGCGACACCATATGGCGTCACACATGACCTCAGTATGGTGAGATAAAGTTTACTTAGTACATCATATAAATATATCCCAAGATTATAAAAACAGCCTACAACGCGTACAATTGCTTTGGCACCAGCGGAATACTATTCAAATACATGCCTGGTACCAATGGAATAGTGTGCTACAATCGGCTCAGCACTTAACGTGTTAATGAATCAACTTAATATTTTAACAGAGGATTCCTTAGAATTGACTGCAGATAATTAATCAAGATTGTTATATATTTGCAGTTATATCTTACTAGCTGTAGTACCCAGCTCTGCTCAGGCACTTTCTTTGAATATTCAATTTTAGGACTTGTATTAACTGTTTGAAATGATTTTGTTTGCAGATTTCTTTATTGTGACGTTTACGAACTCTCTTGTACATTTAGAGTTATTGTGGTGTGTTTTATTTTAAGTTTTACTTTGAGATTATAATTTTGCATTAAACTGTTTCCTTGTGGAGCCCAGATTGTCAGGGAAGTAGCTGATCTTTTCAAACAAATAATAAAAGAAAGTTATAACTGTATGAATTTAAGCCTCACGTAATACATATGATGTACACAATTCCAGCTGTCACTGGGACTGTCACCAATCATACTAAGGACCCCGAAAAATGTGGACTCAACACAAATATTGGTCATTTTGGACATATTCTTATTCACCCCTTCTCAGCCCCTATGCCAATGGAGACCGAACTTTGACTTGAACAGCATCCAACATCTCAGTGACCGAGAAAGCCATGGATTCGACACTAATTTTGGTAGTTTTTAAATTATTTTTACATATCACCCCCTCCCCTAGGAGGGCCAGTGGTATCTTCTTTTTCTTTTTTTTTTCCGGATAATAAATCACGCGTGTACCAAGTTTGGTTGAGAGCTGTGCCGGAACACACACACATTCATCTGTAATTTCGGTCATTTTGGACACATTCTTTTTCACCCTATCTAACCCCAATTTCTACTGGGGCTGAACTTTGACTTACACGGCATCCAGTGTCTCACATTTCATCTTCGCAACCCCGAAAAGTATGGATACAACCCTAATAACGGTCTTATTCAATTACTAGCTGATTACCCATGCTTCGCGACAGAATTCTACATTGTACACAGAATTCTAGGTTAGGTAGTGTACACGTTGTGAGCAAGATTAAAATTGCATAGCTCTTACGTTATGCTAGAAACATGATGGGGAAGTCACCAAACGTTCTTTTTCTCATATGAAGACTGGGTTAGGGAATGTTCATTGTAATGGTAGGCCCGCTTGCCTACCATCAGTCACAATCAGGTGGGGGAGTTTTCATTATAATGGTACACACTCACTCTCCACCTGCCTTTTTACATCCTCAGAAAGACTGTCTTACTGGTTTTCCCGACTGAAATAAATACAGGTCATTACAATGACGTAAGTAGGAATGGCTCAATTAAAAGCAATGCTTTCATAAGAAACACTTGATCAAATGGAACACCACAAATTTCCTCACTTTTAATGAACAGTACTACGCTGCTGATCTAACAGTCAAAAGGTCCCGAGCTTTAATGACCAAGCCGCAGACAGCCGTGATCCGTGAACACTCGCCTTTTTTCGGCGGGCGGGGGGTGTTGAATAGTGGAGAGTCCCAGAGCAAAAACTATGCCCTTTTACTAATCTATTTCCTAGGAGTACCCGATGAGTCTGACAATCTCAATTCACTACACTGGTGGCGGAATAATCTATCTGACTTGGAGGCAAATTTTTCCTCCAAGCCAGACGGAAAACCTTCTCTTCACTGCTAATTTGGAATAAAATTAATGTAGAATTTAATTAAAGTGAAGAGGAAGAAACTTTTCTTACGAAACTACTCTTTTCAGGGTTGAATTTTGAGTTATTTAGCGAATTGTGGTGCTATAATTTGGAATAGGCCTAAATTGTAATTCCAGACCAGTTCATACTACTACTCCTACTATTACTAACTGAGCTGCTGACTTAAGTGCGCACACTGCTCATTCAAAATAGTGCGTCAAAGTAGAGATCGAATAGCTGGAATACTATGATGAACCAGTGTGTTTCGTACCAGCAGTATCAGAAAATGTATGAACCCGAGGAATGGCATGCTAGAGAAGAAAGTTTTCTAACTCCCCAGCTATTTCCCACCAATATTCAGTCAGGCTGTTATACTCGGTACGCAGCAGTAATCCCATCTATCGGAGTTGAGCGGCAGCATAATAAGAGACAAAAAACATCACAACAAACAATTGTCAATGTAATGTTATTGTTGATCAATGTTATGCACTTTCGATATTGTAGGCCTTCACATTTAGTTTCTTTCGACTCTGAAATACCACTCTTATCATAGTTGGTACGGTAAAACTGAATAAAACATAAATAATCGGAAACCGTATTCTCTCTAACTTTTGTTATGTAGTACATTTCGATAGGACCAATAACATACGTATTTAAAAATTAAATTTTAGGCACCTTCCCCTAAACTACAATTTCATCTAGGGTGAATAAATTGTTTATAGCTTACACTGTAGTTTGTTATTCCCCAACTCTATATACCGATTTTCATTAAATTCTTTAACCCATTTTCTTGTCGCTTGGTGCTGATATGGACTTAGCAACAAAATACAAATTTATGAATATCTGTGTTATCATAGCCGGTATAGTAAAAATGTTGTTCCGGCCTAGCTATGGCTAGACCACCTAGTTGCTCGCTACCACTTCCTAGGACAGATAGCAGCACCCTTCAGTGTGTATTTATTTGAAGGCCCTCAGCCGGAAGTGGTGTGGATGGAAGGGGATGAGAGACTGTTATACTTGGGTGCCTCGAGCACGAGAGGACAGGAACATGTGATTGACTGTTTTCGAGGGCATCTGCCCATCAATACGCAGTATTATGAATAGGGAGCGGATTTTTATGTAATTACATATTTTTTTTGCGTAAGTTTTAACGCAAGTTACGAAGTTCATTATTCCTATTGTGCATCCCCAAGTGTAAAAACTGAATCTTATTTCACATAAAAACACATATTTTCACTTTTTTAAAATGTAAATACATATCTTAAGAAAATCTATGATAAGCACATAAATCGGCAATATTTGTTGATCAATAAAATTTAAAATGTTTCTGTGTTATAAAACAATGCTCATATTTTCATTTTACGATTACCGTATTGTTTTTAACAGTGTATTTAACATAATGTATCTGAATGTTTTGGCTATTTATGGACTTCCCTCCATAAGTTCTAAAACTTGCTGGTCACTGGCTACGTCGTTATATTTAGACAGCGATTTGATTTGCTGCACAAGATGTTTCCTTGCATGATGCCATTCCAACTCTTTATGAGTCAGCCCTCTCGGGTTTTGTTTATAGAATATCAGCAAAAGGCAATCACGGAGAGATGAGGTGACGTAATTCCGTTACGACATGGGAGACTCGGAAAAATATTGCCCCACCATTAGGTAGTAGAATTTCATCACTCCTAAGAGTAAGGTTAGCTGTTCGGGTCCATATATCATTCCCGTGGTCGTGTGATTTTGTATGGATTTATAAGAAATATTTCCTTCAGTGTCCGCTGCCATTCTTTTTATTGAAACAGTGATTCACCGTAAATGCGTGTGTCGTAACCTGCAAAATAATGCCAAAAGAGAAGTCGAGTACAAGGTCGCGTTTTCAACAATATGTAGTGGAATTTAAAAGCATTTTCACTACCGTTGGAAAAGTATTATTTTGCCAACCGTGTGGTAAAACAGTACGTGCAGATCAACGTTCTCAGGTAATCCAGCATTTGTCTGGAAATAAACATACTGCGGCTGCTTCGCGTGTGCGTTCGCGACAATTACTAATAGCTGAACCAGCTACTTCAAATGCAGGCCCATCTAAATATTACCAGTATTATTTAGATGTGTGCAGAGCATTTGTTTGCGTCGACATTCGTCTTGGTAAAATAAATAATCCGGGACTGAGAAATTTCCTAACAAAGTACATTAATTTTGAGCCTCCAGACGAAGCCACATTAAGGAAAAACAATCTCCTGAAATGTTACGAAGAAACTTTACAGAGAATTCGGGCAGTATGTGATAGCGAAAAACTGTGGGTGAGCACCGACGAAACCACTGATTCAAGTGGCAGAAAAGTAGGAAATGTTGTAGTTGGTGTGTTGAAGAATGACAAAACTGCTTGAGAAGATTCTTATTTGCCAGCGTGTAAAGAAATGCTTGCTGCAAACCATGTCACTGTAGCTAGGTTATTCAATGAAGCCATGCACTTACTTTGGCCAAAAGGTATAAAATACAACCATGTATTGCTTTTCCTTACTGACAGTGCAGCTTACATGAAAAAGGCAGCCGAAGGCCTTTCTGTGAGCTTTCCGAAAATGATACAAGTAACTTGCGTTGTTCATGCTCTACACAGGTTATGTGAAACTGTGCGGGCTCAGTATCCTCAAGTGGATAAATTAGTGTCTAATGGCAAAAAAGTCTTCGTAAAAGCACCCTCAAGAATCGATCTCTTTAAAGAGAAAAACCCGGATCTTGCGCTTCCTCCTCTGCCTATTGTTACGCGGTGGGGTACCTGGCTTAGCGCTGTGGTATACTATGCAGACAGTTTCGAAAGTTTTGCATCCGTTGTGAACGTGCTAGATAAAAACGACGCGTCGTCAATTGAGATTCTTCAAGAGATACTAAAAGACAGATCTTTGAAAAATGATTTGGCGTTTATATCTGTCAATCTAAGCTTCTTGTGTAAAACTATAGACATACTTGAAAAATCCACTAACCTGTTGTCCGAAACAGTGAAGGAAGTGCGCACTGTTGAAAATAAATTAGATTCACTCCCGGCTTCGCAGGTACAGGGACTGTTAAAGGTCAAATACCAAAATTTGTTGAGGAAAAACAGAGGATTTCAAACAATGTGCCAAATTTCTAATGTATTAGAGGGTGCTCATGTTGGCGAAATTGATAGCGTTATTGTTGGCGACATTCCTCTCTTTAACTATGCTCGTCTGACTTCCTGTGATGTGGAGTGATCGTTTTCGCAGTATAAGGCGTTCTTTAGAGATAATCGGCATGCATTTGTAATGGACAATTTGGAGATGACCTTTGCTGTTCACTGCAATTCTGAGACTACTTCTAGCAACTAATATTCCAGCGTGTGATGGGTGAGTACGAACTGGTACTATTTTTTCAAAGATGATAGGTTGCTTTTACCATATTTAAACAAATCATTACATTTAAAAAATAACCATTCATAATATCTACTCTGGAATATCAAAAATTAATATACCATACAGCACGTTTCCTTACACAGACATCATTTTGCCTTAAGGAGCACGCTTGGTAGCATCATATTCTAATACAAAAACATTATACTTATTTACTTCTTGAGCGCGAGTAGTTATGTGATATTTAAAGGAAAATAATTTCAACTTTTAATCACATATTTTAAAGTTTTTCAGCACATAAAAAATAAATATTTTTCACATTTTTAGCACATAAAAATCCGCTCCCTAATTATGAATTTATAATGTGTTATATGTGTCCTAAATGTAATAAATGTTGTTATTTAATCAAGTGAGTGAATTACGTACAAAACATGGTCCAAATACCGGACCGGATTATCTACACCACGAGGACCTCGTGAAAGCAGCATGGCGTGTAGTATGGACGACTATTTCTACAGTAACATGGAAATACTTGGAAGTTCACTTTAATGACATCATCTGGCAGTCCCAGGTTCGATGTTCCAGCACCAGAGGTACACGAAACTGAGAAGGCAGGTCAGTACTATTCATTTAAGGCTCTCCTTTTCTCCTTGTTCTTGTCTTACTCCCTCCATCATGGAATCCTCAACAAGGCAAAAGCTTCTTAAGCAGAGGTCGCGAGTTAAAGCGCAACTTACCCGCTCGGAAACTTTCGTTGAGAATTTCATCGCTCAACAACATTCGAATTCGCATGAAATTAAACTACGATACGAAGACATGAGTGCAATAATGTCGAAGTTTGATGTCGTGCAGTCAGAATTAGAATTAGGAGACGCTGAAAACGAGCAAGCTCATGATCAGGTGCGTGCCAAATTTGAAACCTAATACTACAAGGTAAAGGGCGAAATGAGTAAAATAATAGCGAACCTTGAAGAGGCATCACGCGACACGGTAGATTCAGGAAGAACTCAGGTCAGCAGTGTCGCGAGTTTAAAGTTGCCGGCTATTAACATTCCACATTTTGATGGAAAATACGAAAACTGGCTCTCGTTCGCGGACAGTTTTCAAGTTATGATCCATAACAACAATAATCTGCCAGGTGTCCAGAAATTTCACTACTTAGCATCTGTACTCAAGGGCCCAGCCAGCCAATTAATTCAAAATTTACCCATCACAGAGGCGAATTATGAGGTACCGTGGAAAATGTTGAAGGACAGATTTGAGAACAAGAAACTAATAGCAGCTACTCATGTTAAGGCACTCTTAACTTTAAAATCATTCTCCAGTGAAACAGCCACACAATTGTTAAGGTTAATAGTCATTTGAATGCACTCAAGGCCCTAGAACTTAACATTCCACTGTATGAAGTTATTTTGACTCAACTGTATGCTCAAGGACTTGATGCTTGTACTAGACGAGACTGGGAATTATCACAGGCAGACACTCGGGTTCCATCACTTGATGACTTGCTGTCATTTGTTGAGCACAAACGGCAAGCTCTGGAGAACTTCCCTAGCTCACAGCACACTGCACCATCGCACAGACAACAAGCTGACAGAAATAAGTCTAAACCTCAAGGGGATACTCAACCACGCTACACTTACACCACTACCAGTCTCATAAAGTGTCCCTGCTGTCATGGTAATCACCCGATATTTAAATGTGAAGAGTTTGCAGCTCTCGGTGTGGAAGATAGACAAAGAAGGGTTAAGGAAATGGACTTATCTTTTAACTGTTTGCGTACAGAGCATTCTGCCAAACAGTGACCAGAGTGCAACAGAGTCGCCCATTTCTTAATGTAGGAACTGATTATGCTGGTCCTTTCTTCGTCAAGAGGGGAAATGTAAGAAGCAAACAGTGCAAATCATGTGGTTATAAATTATGTAGTAGGAAGCATCACACCTCATTACATAATCCATCAGGTACAGAGGGAGGTACAGCCCATCAATCTGCGTCCAACTCCTCTCACACATACTGCAATACAAGAGACCCTGTAGGGGTTCTGCTGTCCACTTCCATTCTAGGGGGCAAATGCAGGTCTGCTGGGCACTTCTTGACAGTGGCAGCATGGTAAACCTTTGCACTGAAAGTCTAGCATAGCGATTAGGCCATAAGAAAATGAAGAATCCCATACCAATGATTCCATTTCTCAATCAAGGTACAGTGTTCATTTAGAATTGCAATCCACTGTAAGTAACTTCACTGTGAGTATGACTTGCTCTGTCTTTCCATGTATCACAGGTAACATGCCCAGTAGTTACACTCAGCATGAGCACTGGAACTTACCCACTGACTTGAAGCTCGCTGACCCAAAGTTCTTCCAGCCAGGTGACATTGAATTGTTAATAGGCGCAGAACATTTCTGTTCATTACTGAAACCTGGGTGCAGAACTCGATCACCAGATTATCCTATTCTTCAAGACAAGACACTGAACTAGGATGGATTATTGCTGGACACTACCATCGTAGGGAAGAAACATCTTACTATAACTACATGTTTCTTGAAGTCAGAGGACAGGTTAGACACCCAACTACAAAGGTTCTGGGAAATAGAAGAGCTTACGTCACGAGTCATGCCAAGAGAAGAGAGAGCCACAGAAAAATATTTTACTCAGAATACTACTAGGGATGCTACAGGTAGATTTATAGTTCGCTTACCCCTCAAGCAGAAACCTGAGGTTCTGGGAAACACTTTCAATCATGCCATGTCAAGACTAACTCAATTAGAACGGCTATTCAGCAGGCAGCCCTCACTTAAAGCACGAGTACTCTAACTTTCTTCACAAACATGACGCATTGGGGCATATGGTTAAGGTGGATACATCTACTCAGTAAGGGAATGAAGGTGGAAGCTATTATCTACCCCATCATCCAGTTTTTAAGCTTAGTAGCTCGACTACCAAAACTAGGGTTGTATTTGATGCATCTTCTAAAACTTCCAACAATATTTCATTGAATGATATATTAATGGTTGGAATGATAATACAACAGGATCTTTACTCTATCATTCTAAGATTCAGAATGCATACCTTTGCCTTCACCGCAGATATTGCTAAAATGTATCTGCAAGTCATGGTTCATGCAGATGATGGGAAACTTCAGCGGATTATCTGGAGGGAATCACCTAGGGACCCACCCTCTCACTATGAACTGACGACTGTAACATATGGTACAGCATCAGCACCCTTCCTAGCTACTAGATGCCTGCAGCAACTTGCTGAAGATGAAGAATCGAGGTTCCCCAGAGCAGCAAAAGCTGTTCGCAGAGATTTTTATGTTGACGATTTATTAAGCGGCTGTGACGATATCCAGGACGCTCTTCAGTTGCAGTCTGAAATTATTGATTTACTAGAGAGTGGAGGATTTCAAACCACCCAGCATTACTAGAAGCAGTTTCAGAAGAGGACAGGGAAACCAAGCTGCCTTTAAGTCTTGAAGAAGGCACTAGCGCGAAATCTTTAGGCCTATTATGGCATCTAGTAACTGATCAATTTCTCATTTGTGGCAATCTGTATTCAGACAGTCCCTATCATGCTGATACTCATGTAACTAAACGAAAGTCTTATCTGTTATTGCATCACTATTTGATCCACTTGGGTTGGTCAGTCTTTAGGTAATTTCTTACAAGATTTTTATGCAGAAACTTTGGCTAGTCAATCTGAACTGGCATGACAGATTACCATCTCAACTAGTCAGAGAATGGGAGGAACTTCACTTTAAGCCACAGGCAGTAAGAGAATTTTATATCGAGCGGATAGTCACATGTAAGGGACCCCCTGTTGATGTACAAATTCATGGTTTTCCTGATGCTTCAGAACAAGCTTATGGAGCTTGTCTTTATGTACGATCTGTCGACAAAGGGGGACAGACCTGTGTCAGATTATTATGTTCTAAATCCAGAGCAGCACCGGTGAAGAAACTGACACTACCAACACTTGAACTGTGTGGAGCGCTACTACCTGCCCGACTACTCCACAAGACCCTTCCAGCTTTGTCTCTGCCAGTCAGGAAGTTGTACTTGTGGACGGACTCCACCATGGTCTTAGCCTGGATCGCATCTCCTGCTACTCGCTGGAAAACATTTGTGGCCAACCGAGTCTCTTCAATTCAAGAATATTCTCACAAGGCAGAATGGAGACACGTTCCTACCAGTTGCAATCCAGCAGATTTAATATCCAGAGGTGTTGCTCCAGGACAACTACGAGGTTATGAACCTGTGGTGGCACGGACCATCCTGGTTAACTGAGCCCACAGAATCATGGCCAGACACAATATCGGCCCATGCAGAAGAGGAACTACCTGAGTCACGAAGCACACTTCCTGTAGTCATGTTGATAGGTACAAATTGGGATGAACTTATGCTGAAGTACTCGTCACTGTCCCGACTGACTCAAGTTACTGCATATTGTTGGCGATTTATTCACAATAGTGCCAATCCTCAAGACAAGAGGTTAGGGATATTAAGTGCACAAGAGCTGCAGATGGCCTTGCATTCCTGTATCAAAATTGCACAACAAGTGTGTTATGCTCAAGAGATAGCCAGTCTCAACTCTAAATACTGCATTTCAAGGAAGAGTAAAATTGCAGATTTACATCCTTTCTTAGATGATAAGGGAATGCTAAGGGTAGGAGGAAGACTAGTACATTCAAAACTACCTTATGACACTAAGCATCAGCTTATCCTTCCTCCGCAGCATGCTCTCACAAACCTTGTTGTGATGGCAGAACACATTAGGCTTTTACATGCAGGTGCTCAATTAGTAATTGCATCATTAAGAGAAAGATTCTGGATTCCCACGGCTAGGGCAGTTGTTCGAAGAGTCATCCACAAGTGCCTGACCTGTTTTAGATTCAAGGCGTCAACAGCTGAACAGCTGATGGGACAGCTCCCTGTGACCAGAGTGCAACAGAGTCGCCCATTTCTTAATGTAGGAACTGATTATGCTGGTCCTTTCTTCGTCAAGAGGGGAAATGTAAGAAGCAAACAGACAACGAAGAGCTACATTGCATTGTTCATCTGTCTGGCTACCAAGGCTCTGCACCTGGAGGTGGTGAGTGACCTCTCTACTGATGCCTTTATGGCAGCCCTGAGGAGATTCATAGCTCGACGTGGGAAATGCTCCATCATCTATAGTGATAATGGGACTAACTTCATTGGTGCCAACAGAAGAATGCAGGATCTCCGAAACCTATTCCTTTCAACCAGCCTTTGTGACGAAGTAAGGAATTCATTAGCGATGGAAGGTATCACGTGGCACTTTTATACCTCCTAGCTCTCCACACTTTGGCGGACTGTGGGAAGCAGCTGTCAAGTCCAAGAAGTACCACTTGAGAAGAGTTGCGGGTAATGCGCTACTGACATTTGAGGAGCTATATACACTTACTGCACAGATAGGAGCCTGTCTTAATTCTTGCCCCCTATCAGCCTTATCCAATGACCCCAGTGACCTTAATTATTTATCACCTGCTCACTTCCTGATTGGTGCCCCCCTTACAACCATTCCTGAGCCTGACATTACTGACCTGCCCATGAACAGATTGTCTCGATGGCAGCGTATCCAGGCAATGCAGCAGCAGTTGTGGAAGAGGTGGTCTGCCGATTACCTGAACTCACTGCAGCAGAGGAAGAAATGGACCTGTCCCAACGAGAACCTAGCTACTGGAACAGTTGTTCTTCTAAAGGAGGACAATCTTCCTCTCTCTGTTGGAAGTTGGCTGTGGTGGAGACTGTTCACCCTGGGAAGGATGGACTTGCATGAGTGGCTACCATCAGAACAACCAGTGGTCTTTTTAAACGACCGGTTAAGAAGTTAATTCCATTACCTATTGAACATTAAACAGGATTGTGTGGCTAAAACATATGTTTCATGTGAATATTTGTTTCTTTGTTCATTTCAGAGTGTAATTACGGTGTTTTGTGTGCGATTTGAACTGAGAACTTATAGTGTGCTTAATTCATACTGCATAATAATGGATGAGGACACAGTCAACCTACTTAGTACCTTCTGTTAACAGTGTGTAAATATTTTATTGCTTGTGTTTCTGTTTTGCCTATGTTTGTATGTATATTTTGTTGAATGATCAACTCATTTGGTTTCTGAACATGAACTCTGTATGTCGGTGCCTGTGTGATATTTGAATTGAACTGAACTCTCATGAGGGCATATCATGCAATTTAATTCAGTTGAATCATGGTGATTCAACGGTGGGGAGCATGTTCCGGCCTAGCTATGGCTAGACCACCTAGTTGCTTGCTACCACTTCCTAGGACAGATAGCAGCACCCTTCAGTGTGTATTTATTTGAAGGCCCTCAGCCGGAAGTGGTGTGGATGGAAGGGGATGAGAGACTGTTATGCTTGGGTGCCTCGAGCATGAGGGGACAGGAACATGTGATTGACTTGTTATCGAGGGCATCTGCCCATCAATACGCAGTATTATGTATTTATAATGTGTTATATAAGTGTCCTAAATGTAATAAATGTTATTTAATCAAGTGAGTGAATTACGTACAAAACAAATGTATAAGACATCAATGATCGAAAATTTAATTCTATATAACTTTAGTTACGTAGTATTTATCGATAGGACTACTAATATATTTGAGAATTAAATGTTAGGCCTTCCCCTAAACTACCATTTCACTCAGCGTGAATAAAATTTATAGCCTTGATTGTAGTGGCTCATCCCCTGACTTTACATACCGATTTTTATTCAATTCTCCTCAGCCGGTTTCTCGTGATGCGTGTATATACATATGTATACAGACAGACAGAAATCGCAGAAAAGTAAAAAGTGCGTTTCCTTGTTACTGTGGACATGACCGATACAGAAATACCATTATTTTCAAATTCTGAACAATGTACAGACAAAACTTTTGTTATATATATATATATATATATATATATATATTTTTACATTACACTTCCTCCCCTAGTGGTACTAGGGGTGTCTTGCCACCACTGTACTTTTTTCAGAGATTAAGTCATATTGGTACCAATTTTATTTGAGAGCTATGCTGGAACGTACACACATACATCCATAATTTCACACATACATCCATAATTTCAGTCCTTTTCGGACATTTTCTTCTCACCACCTATGCCAATGGGGGCAGAACTTTTGACTTAAACGGTATCCTAAGTGTCGCTGTTCACCTCAGCAACCCTGAGAATCTGGATTCAACACTATTTTTGATTATTTTTGTACGCCACCCCACCCCTTTTTTCATCCCTTCTCGCCCTCTATGCCAATGGGACTGAATGTGGACTTTTCATTTTTATATATATGGAAGATAAAAAGAAGATAAGTTTTAACACTAGAACGGCCGAACATTCCTCATACCTATAAAGGCCGTAGGCGGTCATTTTGACCGCTGCCGCTTACTGCCATATACCTAGGATCCAGGATACATGTGAATGTTCAATAATTTATTTGAAAACAACAGTTCACCATTAGGATGTATTGTATACAGATCAGTCCATTGTTAAATATTAATAATTGGGAACATGCATCATTTTCAAAAATATTTTTTTTGAAAAGTACACCAATGAAATAGTACGTAAACGTATTACATTGTGGTATGTTGCCTTGTTTTCTACCATTAAAAAAATATTTAATAGTGCCTTTCCGCAAGGCGAGTGAAACGGCCTCTGACGTAAGCGGCGCGCTGTGACGTCACGATCCCGTATCGCATGGAGCTCTACCAGCCGTTGTGCATCAGCCGTTGCTAAAGCCGATTGTTTATTATTCATGATCGCGAATAACTTCAGAATGACAGAAGAAAGGTTCAAAACAGCACAATCAGACAATCTATCATGTGTAGATGTCATCATTCTTGAAAAATAGTGACTTTTGTGGCCGCAGAATTTCGCGGATAAAAAGCAAGTTTGTAAGTGGCATCTTTTATATACGTGCAATGTACTGTAACCCATAGTATTAGGATAACAACTGAACCTGGATAGATATCACATCACTTTCAACATTTCCTTCTAGACTGATTCCCCTATTAAAGAATAACATTACATTTTCGGGCTTTCAGCATTAGTAAAGTAAGAAATCGTATTTCAGCACTAACATAAACATATAGGTAGCATTATAGTACTAGTCCGCTTCTGTGGTGTAGTGGTTAATGTGTGCCATTCCCGGAGGCCCGGTTTCGATTCCCGGCTCTGCCATGAAAGTTGAAAACAAATAGTACGAGGGCTGGAACGGGGTCTACTCAGCCTCGGGAGGTCAACTGAGTAGAAGGGTTTCGAATCCCACCTCAGCCATCCTCGAAGTGGTTTTTCGTATTTTCCTACTTCTCCTCCAGGCACCTAAGGCCACGGCCGTTTCCTTCCCTCTTCCTTGTCTATCCCTTCCGATCCTCCCATCCTCCAACAAGGCCCCTGTTGAGCATAACAGGTGAGGCCTCCTGGGCGAGGTAATGGCCCTCCTCACCAGCTGCATCACCATACTCAAAGTCTCACGTTCCAGGACACTGCCCTTGAAGTGGTAGAGGTGAAATCCCTCGCTGAGTCCGAGAGAAAACCAACCCTGAAGGATAAACTGATTAAGAAAGAAAGAAAGAAGGAAAGAAAGAAATATCATAGTACTATAGGGCTATAATCTATCATTCCCCAAAAAATATATATTTATGGTTGGGACAACTGGCCTACCCACTTCCGGGGCCCATGAAAGAGAATTAAATATCTTTGTGGAGGGAAAAAGTTAAACATGATAAAGGTAAATATGACTTCATCTAGTTTTCACAAGTCGGGCTGAGTGGTTCAGACTGTTGAGGTGCTGGCCTTCTGACCCCAACTTGGCAGGTTCGATCCTGGTTCAGTCCGGTGGTAGTTGAAGGTGCTCAAATACGTCAGCCTCGTGTCGGTAGATTTAATGGCACGTAAAATAACTCCTGCAGGACTAAATTCCTGCACATCGGCGTCTCCGAAAATCGTAGAAGTAGCTAGCGGGGCGTGAAGCCAATAACATTAATTACATTTGGCTTTTAACAAGCTGAGCATATCAGGAAAGAAAAGTGTCCTGGTGACATTTTAGTCGTTCAATACAGGAATGTCTTTGGGTGCTGTGACTTTAATTTTTTTTTCTGTTTGCTTTACGTCACACCGTCACATAATGGCGACGATGGGACAGGAAAGGCCTAGGAATGGGAACAAAGCGGCCGTGGCCTTAGGTACAGCCTCAACATTTGTCTGGTGTGAAAATGGGAAACCACGGAAAACCATCTTCAGGGCTGCCGGCAGTGGGGTTCAAAACGCACTATCTCCCGGATGCGAGCTCACAGCTGCGCGCTCCTAACCGCACGGCCAACTCGCGCGGTATTTTTACCCTTCGGTTTATTGACTTGGCTTGTATAACCTAAAACTTAGGCTAAGTTGGATTATATTTTAAACACCTACATCACTATTTTCACCTGTGTGCAATTATGTTATTTATTTCATTAATATTATGATAATTATTATAATTGAGCATTGTTAACTTATAAGACTCCAACAGACAAGCATTGGTTTTGTGTAGAGTTATACATTTGTTAAATTCCACGTCGTTTCCTTTCATGATGTACACGCCTATTCTTTGCTACATTATAGGGTATTTAGATATAGCCTGAATTTCTTTACCAATTAAGCTCTTCAATAAAGACATACATAACTCTCCCATGCCAAGATATATTGGTAGAATTAGAGCTGTCAAAATGGTTCATAACCCCTTTGATTTATTATCTTGACATGGATCACCCAAAACATAGGTTAGGTTTGGAGAATACTTTAATAATCAGCATTATTTAATGCACCGTTTATTACTTTCATATTCCAAGATGTAATTGAAGCATTTAAATAAAGCATCATGCATTAAAATTTAAAGTTTTACCACTAGAACAGCTGACATGGAAAAGTGATTTGAAAATTCAAACAAATTCATCTTACGTTAAAATTTTCAAAAAAATAAACTGTAGACTTTTCCGATATATCACCAGCATTTCTCCAGCTCGCCAAAATCCATTTCTCCCTAGTTTTAGCGTCTTTGGAACGTTTATAAACAATTTGTTTGGGATGGTATGCGATGTGCTATTGCACATCGGAACTCTACACCATTTATAAGTTTTCTGCCTCACTGTCTGCACAGGATTCATTTTAAGTCTAAAATATACCACTCAGATTATTATCCAATGTATAGACCTCGAATTTAACCATACTAGACACCAACGTAAAGTAGAAATACGCGAAGTGTATCCTGCTTCTCACAGCACACTGCGTGTTATTTCGTCTGCTAATTCAGTCAACCTGTACGATGACGTCAGGCCAATGAGATCGCGTACTTGCGTGACGTGACATTTTCGTAGATTTTTATCATGTTTGGAGTTATTATTTGTACATTCTGATCACATTTTTGAATTCTGCATGCAATTTTGTATCAGATTAGCATATTTTTAATTAAAACCCCGGATCATGCATGTTCCCTATTGTTCATATTCTCTCACTTCTCATAGGTAACAATGAAGTATTTAGGCGGACTTGCTATCGAGTGCCTTTGTGAATAATTATGATAAAAATAACAGTCTCTATTTGTTTACAAGCTTATTTAGGCACTTGGCAAGCAATTTATGCAAGCTATTACCTTACACGAACATTTTCCACAGACTACTTTGTTGCACGAAGAACATGTGTTAGAGGTTTTGTTCTGTTTACAATTGGAGTTCACTTGACATTGTCGTCGCTTACGACTGGCACATTGAACCTGAATCTGAGGCTCAGGCTGAAGTGTAGGAAGTTCAATCAACCGGGATCTTCTCTTCACAAAATCAGATCTTAGTTCTTGTATTACTTCAAGTATATAATCATGTCGAGATATTCTCTGTCCCGTAACTTCCTTGTAGGCTATCTATGAATTTATTGCTCCTAGATCAAGTACGTTGTAAAATACATGTACAGACCACCTTCGGCATCCAGCTCTAGTGCTGTATTTATGTGCCATTTGATCAGCTACATCCACATCATACTTAGTTCCGTTATAAAATTCAGCAGTACTAGGGATCTTTTTGTTATCTTCACTGATTTGAACGATTGTGTGTAGAGTGCTTAGCATAAGCACATTCTTGTTCACTTTTCCTTGATATACTGTGAGAGTAGTGTGATCTTCCTTCTGAAGTACGACAGTCTCGTACAGATTCATACGTAGTGCTTTGATTGACACTGGGATTTCCTTCCTCACTCGATTGATTGTTCCAACAATACTAGTATTCTTCTCTTTCAGTCTCTCAGCCAACTTTACCGATGTAAAGAAGTTATCAATGGTCATGTTACGTCCTTTCATGAAGTACGGGTCCATAAGTTTCATGACAACATTTTCAGGCAGTGACTCATTGGTGGGTCGCATTTCATCTTTCCCAAGATAAGGAAACCCATTGCACACATACTTAGAATCAACGTCTACCAGTAGCCAGAATTTTATGGCAAATTTATCTGGCTTGTTGGCCATATACTGCATGAACCTTCACCGAGCTTTGCTGGGGAAGAGTTGTTCATCAGCTGTGACATTCGCTCCTGGTTTATAGCACGCATATGTTCTCAATAAATCTATTCCAAATAGCCGACACCAATGCAAATTTATCTGTCTGCAAACAAGTGAATCTAGTTTTACGGAGATCAAAGCGCAAATACCTTAGAATTTCTTTGAACCTGTTTCTTGCCATAGTGTTAGTGAAAACAGAGGGAACCCATAAAGAAGACCACATATGATCTACAGCTAGACTAGTAAGTTTATAAGCTCCACGGGCGTATAACAAAGCAATAAAAGCATCTAATTCTTCCAAAGAAATAGATCAATTATTATCCATTGTCTGTCTACGAGCTTCGGTCTCCGTGCACATCTTTATATGCTTCAACATGGATGCGCCAATGAATAAACGCCAGGCACTAGCCTTGCCATTAGTCTCTACGTTACGCTTAGCGTGAGAAGTTGGCCCTGCTGCCATTTTCAGTACATTCAGCGCAGCCATCCTTCCAATGGGGGTTCCCACTACTGTCAATAACAGTCCAAATAGTTGTTCCACTCTTACTACATAACTGATTCCCCGGGGCAAATGAAGAAGACTTTACCAGTTCATGACCGCTCCCACCTCGTCCCCTTCCTCTTCGAACAGGTTGCCCGCTGCTAAGAGATCGTCCTCTGCTGCAAGATTGATCACGGCTGGTTGAAGGAGTAACTGCGTCTATCGTAGGTGCGAAGTGCACTCAATGTGTGCATATTTTCATCAGCCGAATCACCATCACTATCCAACATATTATCACACTGTTGAGGTATAAAATCCTCATCGTCACTCATTGCGCCTGTATCTAATAATGTATCTTTGTCACCTGATTAGTCTTCTCCTAGCTTTTCAAGTTCTGCTCATAATTGAACAGGAATAAGTTTTTGCCGCCGAGCCATTATTACGCACTATACGACACAAGGGACAGGCAATAACTCGTCCACTCGCAACCACTGCTAGAGGCATAGTATTTAGTTACATCATACGCCCCTATAGTGCTACTTGTAAATATATCACAGGAAGCAAGCTGTGAGCAGAATAGAGCTCTCCGTATCAAGGAAGTGAAGCGGTCAAAATGACCGCTTATGGCCGTCCTAGGTATAAGGGACATTATTGCTGTTCCCTTATCATCTACAGATGTAATTTTTCGCATGAATGTACATAACCCTAAAAGATTAAAAGTCGCAAAAGAACAACCTCGTGCATAAAAAATTACGAGCATGGAAATACCTTGAAATTCGCTAACGGTCAAAATGACCGCTCTAGTGTTAAGAAACAAATCATAAACTTCATATACTGTTGGGTAGGCAACCCGCTGATCAGACCTGTCTTGCGGTTTGCTTGCCCTCCCCAATTTGCTTTTCATCTCCAATGCCAAACTACCCAGCAGATTTTGTTCAAATCACTTCCTAAACCCTCTCAGCAGTAATATGAACAAATTGTGAAATTTTCAATGACATCAGTCCAGTAGTTTTTGAGCCTATTAAGCTCAAATATGCCAACATCCATTTCTATATAGATTTCAAATCAGCAAAAATGTCAACTGTCAGGACTGTGTAAGTCTAGTAGCAAAAAGACAGGTACAAGAATGTGAAGATAAATATTTTCAGATAATAAATCATAATGGATTATCTGAGAAGTATGAAAATGTATTTTTGTCAATGAGCGACAAACAAAAGGGTGCTTTGTGCTTAATTAGTGAGCTGGCAGTATTTTGACATAACTATAAACTGCATCGTTGATGATCCTTGTATCTGTGGTAGCAGTGAAACAGACACGGTCAGAAAGATTATTTTAATTGCATCAAATATTCTTCTCAATAACTAATCTAAAATGAAAACAAGATTATTTGACTAATTCCAAAGCAAATATAAAACAAATTGTTAAGGCTGGTTTGATGTGAGCATTTGCTTTGTAATAATTTTGTTATCTGTTTACTTTTACATTAATGATCGCTGTATTATTAAAACTATAACCTATTTCAACTTCTGTTTCTGTCATTTATATCTGCCTATCCCAGTCCACTTTCCTGTACTTCTTTCCAATAAAGAGATTATGGTACATAAAAGTAGAAGATTATAAAGAAAATACAAGCTCTTTCCTGCTCTGGCCAGGTGCGCAGCCAGACATATGATGTAGGCAAAGCAATGTTGCAATATATATTGGTCTGGGCCTCCATTAAAGGAGGCTATGTCTGAACACTTGTGTATATTATAACTAATACTTCAAACTCTGTTTTCTCAATATTTTTATAGGGCCGGATAATTTTGATGGTTGTTTCAATCAAACTGATGAAAAAATAAAAAGATCTCAAACAAACACTAAGGATGACAAACTAGTATAAATTTGTGTTAACATGTTAGTATTCTATCCAGTAGCGGCAATTATGATTGGGGGAGGGCAGCTGCACCCCCACTTTGTGGAGGAAAAGATATTCCATTTCAGCCACCTGATATTTTAGTTTCGGCAGACTGAAGAACTTAACAGTTATTTAAAAAAATCACATGAAACTTCGAAAGATAAAAAAAAGCAATTTGTACAGTTTATTTTTTTTTCAAGTAATTCCTTCCTTAATTTCTTTAATTATTAAGAAAAATATTTAGTGGAAATACGCACAAAATATAGTTTTTGCGGTTAACCGATACGAACAGCATCACAGCAAGTAGTGGAGACTCTCGCAGCAGCATGTAATGTGCTGTGAGGAAGGGTAGTAGGGGTATATTTTTGCCAAGGTCATGGACACTGGGGTATGATTCAGCTGCTTGCTGCACACATTCCTCAGTCTGGCAGTCTCACTCAGTAAATGTGTCTGTGCACTTCTATCTAGTCTATGTTACTTTGATCTGTGCCGTTAAATACTAAATGACATTTTACTTGTATAATCACGCTGAACTTCTATTTAAATGTAATACATGTCTAATTGTTGTTCCTTTGATTTAAGTTTTATTGTATAGTACCAATATTACCGTACTGAAGTTGGTAGACTCAACCTTCATGTTTCTATTGAAATTTCTCAGAGAGCATAAAAAATCTTACCATTTGTATTTTTTTCTTCTTCATTTTTGTTGCCCCCCCCCCCCCCCAGCTGTAGCTCAAAATCCACGTACTTGTTGTTTATACATTTTTTGCACTCCCCCCCTCCCCTTCTAACTTCTAATCGCCGCTACTGATGTCTAAACACCAGGAATAAATAGGTAGGAAATTACAAAGGAAAAGAAATAAACATCAGATCACATCTCAACAGTTATCTTATTCAGCAGCAAATAAATCCTTTCCAACCACAAAACGTAATTTGGCACTCTATCCTGCTTGTCAATGACCATATTCCATACTTAAACACAATTATATACTACAAACACAGGAACATTTTAACATCAAAATTCATTTCGCTTTGCTGTTTAAATAAAGTCTTAGAATACGTTTCTTTCTTAAAACATGAGCTGCTCCTCAAAATAAATTTCTTTGTTTTGAGAAACTTAAGGAGAAAGATGCCATCTTTCTTCAGTCTTACTCAAATGGTCAAGGAATGCATCAGTACAGAGAGAATCTCGAGTGAAACTCTGAGGAAACAAAAAGGTAACATTAAGAATGGAGACAAACTTATCCCTTATCACTTAAATACAAAGAAAACTGCTCAAGATATTTCAGAGTATATTGTACATATTAAGAAATAAAGTCTTACAATTTTTCTGGCATAAAACGTTGTAAATGCTGGTTTGAAAAAGTTTTCACTTTTCACAAGTTGGCACAGAAGGCAAAAGGAAAGTTGATGTAGCATGAGAAAATTGTGACTAGTTACATTATTTATGCTACAAAGGAATACAGTGGGGCTGGCCATATAGTAAACTATTAATAAAAGTTACTATTTAAAAAAAAAAAACTTTTTCAAACCACGGTAGGAACGTATGTTTTAGATATGAAAATGTTACAAGAATGGAAGACAAAACATATCACACATATTAAAAAATCTTAACACAAGAATAACTTTTTAGGACCACAAACTAGTATTATAATTTACTGTTGACAGAGAAGCTACATTTCTTCACACAGATACGGGGTTTTCAATAATGAAACTAATTTTGTTAGGTAATTTACAAGTGTCAATTTTGCATAATAGGACATATCCCTGTTCGACACTGCTTGCCATTGTCCAAATTATACTGAACAACCTAACTCCTTTCAGAATTTATTTCTATCAAAAGAGTTAGACAATTAATGTAAAATTTCTAGTGCACTTTATAAACACAACTATCAATAGAGCACCATTTCTGATTATGTAATGGAGGCCTTGGTTACTGCGTTGCAAACACATCGTCGAGACACCAGAAATTTTAAGGGAAAAACTAGTAACTACACAATTTCAACATGTGTAATTCCATTGCACAGCACCTAAAATTATACTGTTCAGTCTTTTACAATACAATTCAAATGTCCTCTTCCAGGAAGATTTGAAATTGGGTACAATATAGCCAGTGATAAGAAAAAAAAATATGTTTATCGACTATAATTGAGACCACAGTGACAAAGAAGTCAAATACTTTGTCTTAGATGCCCAGCGGAAGTATTGAACATTTTCAATTTTTATTATTTTCTGACTGATAAACCAAACCTAAATGTTCAAAAAGATATGCTATGCTGGTCTACACCTCTGCTGAAGCTTTACCCACATAACCTACAACTCATGTATGTTGTTACAAAACATTCAGTGAATGAACAGCTCTATTTATTTTCAACTTGCAAATTGTAGTATGAAAAGAGTGAGCGTATAATCAACCTAAATTATGATTTGATCCTCCAAGGAGGGTTTCCTTTCTCATGATACATTTGACTAGTTTTGCACTCTCAATAGCATGGATTGCAGGATAGAACAGCAAATCTTTCCATGAACTGAGATGAAATGTGTGATGTCTAGCACTGAAAGTCAGTACTTGGGTCACTCAGAGACCCTAGGAGAAATTAAGAAGCAGAGAGTGACATGCAACTCAAAACACAAAAACAGACAAATAGTGAAGTTTAGTAATAAGGCAATAATGAGTATTTGTAATTAAACATTTTTAGGATCCTGTAATGTCATAGTAGAAGTTAACAATGTATTCCCTCAAGGTAGCCTTCAGAGCACAGAACTGTTGACTGTTTTAAGAGAAATTTTTCTAGTACAATTTACGAACTTCATCATATCGATCCACATTGATACAGCTAAAACTAAGAAACAATGTCTTGATTGGGTGGACCAAAACCTAACATTCTTTTAGTTTTAAATTCTTCTAGTGTACGTGCACATACATATAGGATATTTGACTATGTACAATGAAATAAGAACAGTTGAGGAAGATAATAGAGAAAATATGATAAAATAGCTATACATTACACTAGAAAAATCAGCTTACCTCGAAGCAAACCTACTTTTTAAATGCCCCGGAAGATTATGTCTGTGCATCATCCCTTGGTTCAGAGGGTTCCAGGTTTGATTTCTGGCTGAGCTGGAGATATTAGCCTGTCTGGTTAACTCCTCTGGTTTGGAGACTGGGTGTACTGAGCGTTCACCTTAATATACATCTCTCTATAAACACACAACACTACCAACCACTATAGAAACATGCAATAATGATTACATCCCTCTATATAGGGTTGGTGTCAGGAAGGACATCTGGTCGTAAAACAGGACCAAAGAGTGCTGACTCCAAGTAACAGGAGAAGAGTGATGTTTATTTATGGGTAAAATATTACTGGAAAAAGCCAACAAATCAATAATACTAGTTTATGGTCCTTTACAAGATCAGTAAGGTAAAAAGGCTATACAATTTGCTGCTCCTAATAAATACTCAAATTATCAGTTTCATTTGTGCTGGCATTCATGGGCTTTCTTTTAAACTTGTGCACCATAAACACTGCTGCAAAATGATGTAGAGAGACTGCTTTTTCTTCTCTTTTCTTTTTAAATACAAAATGTCTGTATTGTGTGTTTATATATATATATATAATCATACCTATGTCATAATACATGTTCTTTTCGTTTATGAGTATATCAATTTTATGTTGGTCCACAGTCAAAGATCCAATAAGTCTCCTCTCCTACATAGCAGAAGACCATTAAGTGAAAAAAAGAAAATCATTCCATATTCTAGAAATAAATTTGTTGATCTCTCCTCATTTCACAAAACTGTACACAAGCACCATGCAATAGCAGTAAAACTACAGTAGTTATTCAGAAATGACTATGGAACACTAACTTTCGAATAGCACACCTTGTGAACTTTCCACTAACAAAAAATGTAAAGTCAAAAGAGACACGACTAGAAATCTTATTTTTAAAAATGTCAAACCTCAAGACTCTGCCTACTAAAAATGCCTAACATTCCCAGTTAGCACAATAGTTTACACCTGAGAATAATAAATTCTAATGTTTCTCTTCCAAACGAGATGTTTGCTGTTAACTTTATAAGCTATTTAAGAAACTTAACTACAGCATATGTGGGAACAAAGAGAAACTTCTGTTACAGTTACTTAAGGTAGAAATGACTACTGTGAAGAGGGGGAACAAATTGGATAACTGTGGCCAATACAAGGTACTAAATCTAATATATATATCTGTAATATAAAGAAATGTAACACAGAAAACAAAGACACCACAAAGTCATCTAGTTCCAGGTGAATGAGAACATATCTGTGCCACCTATGTACGATAATGTCTTAATCCTAAGAAGGGATCGAATTCAACAGTGACTTCTGTTAAAAGCCATAGTTCAATGACATGACACACTAGAGAACAGTTATCCTCCAATTACCAATAATGTGTTCACACTGATCACTGAACAAAAATGAATAAAATGTTTAAATAAAAGTATTCATAGAAACCTTACCATGATGAAAGTTCCTTCTTTTAAAGCGGGAATGTCTCATTATCTTGTTTTAAAATACGTAAACTGTTATATTATGAAATACAAACACCATCCCCTTCCCTACCCCCCTCCCCCCTTTTCACTCTAGCTATCACTCTGGAGCATCTGATGCCTCCAGTTTAGCCTTTTTAGCCTCGGTACCATCACAGTTCACTTCAAGGCTTTTTCTCTTCAACACACATTCCTCTGACCCTTCCTCGTTATCTCCTCCATTCACAGTCGACTCCCCCAGTCGGACCCTTTTGTTTTCTTCTGAGTTAGTATTATCAGCATCATCTGCCTTTCTTTTAGCTGGAACATCTTGCGATTGTTGTTCATTGTCTTCTGCCGGTAATCTTACCTTCTTGGTAGTGATCTGACAGTCATCTTGACTTGAGACATCATCTTCATCTGCTTTTCTTTTCACTGCCAATTCAAGTTTTGTATCACCTGAATTCCCTGAAATCTTGTCAAATTCCTTTGTTTCTACATCCCCAGATAAACTTGATTTAAGCGGGTCTGTTTCACTAGTAACAAGTTCTTTAGACTCCACAGTCCTACTACTAGGCTGGCTAGCATCAAGAATTGTTCCAGTAGAAGGACTATCACTTTCATTACACTTCAAGTTCTCTTCTTGTTTACAAAATATTTCATTACTTAAATCTTTTATACTACACTGTCGAGTCTTATTTACTGACGACTGTTCAGCGTCCTCCAAATTATCACAAACACCCTGAACACTATTTGCATGAGAATTAGAGACAGCAAAATTTTCTTCTTGTGAAGTAGCACTAACATTATCATTAGCTTCAACAGCCTTAGGAGACAATACTGAACTTTGCTCAGCAGTGCAACTTTCATTAACCGACCCAAAATCACTATTAAGTTTTGGAGATGATAGAGTCTCTGTACCTTTCCCAAGAATAGAAGAGTGAAAATTTTCCTTTGCATTTGAAGTTAGCTGCTTCTCTTCACCAACACAAATCTCTAATGATTTGCACAACACTTCATCCTCCTTTTTTTCATCTGACAAAGGAATTTCAGCAACCTTGCCTACTTCAATACCATCTAATATCTGCGTGTCATTACGTTCACTTGCTTCCAGTTTCCCAGACTCCTCAATTTCCAGTACTGGTGAAATATCCCCCAACCTTTCGGATAATACCATCTGATCCAATGTTTGGGAAGGTTTCTCCAATATAACAGTTGTTACCAGTTTATTAGAAAGACCGCCTTCTGCTTTCTTGTCTGAATTGTCCAACTGTTCTGACTGTGCTGCCACCTTGACATCACATTGCTCCTTTCTGAACAATGTTTTAAGTTCAACTTCAGAGACTTCAGGTTCTGACAAAGCTCTATCTTTTATCTTTTCAACTCCTTCAAGCTTTTCTGGTAAGATAACATTTTCAATTAAATTAATCACTTCACTCTCTCCTGACTCAGGTGTACAACATGATTTGGATAGTTTAGTTTCTCCATCTGTTGCGGAAGATTCAGATGGAGTGACAAATTCTACCTTTTCCATGGTTTCAGACAGTTCACATAATTTTATATTTTCATTCTCATTTGAAATTTCACCCTTCTGAGACATTTCATTTGATTGAGAAGCTTCATTATTTATGATGGAAATACCTGAAAAAATTGTCCCATTTCTCTCAGATAGTGCTCTATGTACACAAGTATCTTCTTTGGATACTTGCAGTTCTATCTCTGTAATACAATCTTCACTTTTTTCTGGAAGTGCAATGGTCTTTTCGATGTCATCATCAGTCTTTGGATGCTCTGACTTTCCAACAGTATCTTCAGATTGCTCTGATGGAATGGTTGGTACGGAAGTAATATTACACCCGAATACAGGTTCAGGGTCTTCAACTAAACTGGAACATTCCGGTTTTCCTAATGATGAATCTACACTTTCCTTGCCCTTTTCAGAAAGCACTGCATGAGATGTACTAAATGTTTCAAGAGTTACAGATTTCTGCTCATCTTTAAATCCTAACACATCCCCGCTCTGCTTAGAGGATGACACAGGTTCTACTAGCGCTATACAAACATCAGATTTATCTGATGACCTCAATTCTTCAGGCCCGTTTACTTTAGGATGTTCCAAAGTAGGAAGCGGCCTACTCATCTTGCCATGATTTGAAGATAAAGAAGTTCCATCTCTTTGCAAGACCTCAGATTTTGCTGTAGAAGAAATTTTTTCCATTTTCTTTGAGACATCTGGTAGTTCTGATGAAGATTCCATTCTTTCCAAGATCTTAATTTGTTCTGAACTACCTTCATCAAGAGTTTCAGGTTTTTCTGAAGATTCTACAACAGAGACCTCACCTTGTTCTGAAGATGTAACAAAAGAGGCTTCAGGCTGTATTAAAGATGAGGATCCTTGTATTTTCTGCGAGACCTCTCCCTTCTGCAAGACCTCAGGTTGTTCTGTTGATGGCATCTCTTTCTTCCTCTGTAGGATCTCAAGTTGTTCTGATGGTAGTGTCTCTTTCTTTCTTTGTAGGATCGTTGGTTGTTTTGAAGACAAAGACTCTTCCACCCTCTGCAAGACTTTAGGTTGTCCCGAAGTTGATGAGTTTTCCACCAACCCCATGGCCTCAGATTGTTCCAAAGGTGACGATGCTTCTGTCCTTTCCAAGATCATGGGTTGCTCGAAAGATGACGACTCTTCTTTCCTCTCCAAGACCTCAGGCTGTTCTGAAGTTGATGATTCTTCCATCCTCTGAGAGACTTCGAAATGTCCTGGAGACGAGGACTCCTTTGTCCTTTGTAAGACTTCAGGTTGCTCAGATGATAATGACTCTTCCAGTCTCTGCAAAACCTTGGGTTGTTCCAAAGATGATGACTCTTCCATCCTGTTCAAGACCTCAGGGTGGTCGGAAGATGACTCTTCCATCCTCTGCAAGATCTCAGGTTGTTTTGAGGATGAATCTTCCACCCCATGCATTACCTCAGGCAGTTCTGAAGGTGACTTTTCTATCCCCTGCATGACCTTGTGCTGTTCTGGAGCAGATGATTCTTCCATCCTTTGCACAATCTCTGGTAGTTTCGAAGGTGTGGTGTCTTTCAACTGCTGCAAGACCTCAGTTTCCTCTAAAGTCGGAGATTCCTCCATCTTCTGCAAGACCTCAGGCTGTTCCAAAGGCGACGCCTCTTCCACCCTCTGCAACACTTCGGGTTGGTCGGAAGGCGACGCCTCTTCCGCCCTCTGCAACACTTCGGGTTGGTCGGAAGGCGACGCCTCTTCCGCCCTCTGCAACACTTCGGGTTGGTCGGAAGGCGACGCCTCTTCCGCCCTCTGCAACACTTCGGGTTGGTCGGAAGGCGACGCCTCTTCCGCCCTCTGCAACACTTCGGGTTGGTCGGAAGGCGACGCCTCTTCCGCCCTCTGCAACACTTCGGGTTGGTCGGAAGGCGACGCCTCTTCCGCCCTCTGCAACATTTCGGGTTGGTCGGAAGGCGACGCCTCTTCCGCCCTCTGCAACACTTCGGGTTGGTCGGAAGGCGACGCCTCTTCCGCCCTCTGCAACACTTCGGGTTGGTCGGCAGGCGACGCCTCTTCCGCCCTCTGCAAGACTTCGGGTTGGTCGGCAGGCGACGCCTCTTCCGCCCTCTGCAAGACTTCGGGTTGGTTGGCAGGCGACGCCTCTTCCGCCCTCTGCAAGACTTCGGGTTGGTCGGCAGGCGACGCCTCTTCCGCCCTCTGCAAGACTTCGGGTTGGTCGGCAGGCGACGACTCTTCCACCTTCTGCAAGACCTCGAGTTGATCTGAATATGACGATTCTTCCATCCTCTGCACGACCTCAGGTTGATCCGAAGGTGAAGATTCTTCCATCCTCTGCATGACCTCGGGTTGATCAGAAGACTCTTCCACCCTCTGCAGGACCTCAGGTTGGTCCAAAGATGAAGAATCCTCCACCCTCTGCAAGACCTCGGGTTGATCCAAAGATGACGATTCTTCCATCCTCTGCATGACTTCAGGTTCATCCGAAGGTGAAGATTCTTCTATCCTCTGCACGACTTCAGGTTCATCCGAAGGTGAAGATTCTTCCATCCTCTGCACGACTTCAGGTTGATCAGAAGATGACTCTTCCACCCTCTGCAGGACCTCAGGTTGGTCCAAAGATGAAGACTCCACCACCCTCTGCAAGATTTCAGGTTGATCCGAAGATGGCGATTCTTCCATCCTCTGCATGACCTCAGGTTGATCCGAAGCTGAAGATTCTTCCATCCTCTGCAAGACCTCGGGTTGATCAGAAGAGGACTCTTCCACCCTCTGCAAGACCTCAGGTTGGTCTAAAGATGAAGACTCCTCATTCTGCAAGACCTCAGGCTGGTCCGATGATGAAGACTCCTCCACCCTCTGCAAGACCTCAGGTTGGTCCGAAGATGACAACTCTTCTACCTTCTCTAAGATCTCGGATTGCAATGAAGATGATGACTCTTCCATTTTCTGCAATACCTTCGGTTGGTCAGAACATGAAGACTCTTCCAACCTCTGCAAGACCTCAGGTTGGTCACATGATGAATCTTCCATCCTCTCCAAGACCTCTTGTTGGCCACTACATGACGAATCTTCTACCTTCCGCAAGACCTCGGGTTGGTCTGAAGATGACAAATCTTCCACTCTCTGCAAGACCTTGAGATGGTCCAAAGGTGATGACTCTCCCACCCTCTGCAAGACCTCAGGTTGGTCCACAGAGGATGACTCTCGCACCCTCTGCAAGACCTTGGGCTGGTCCGAAGATGACGATTCTTCCACTTTCTCCAAGATCTCGGGTTGGTCCAAGGATAACGAATCTTCCATCCTCTGCAAGATCTTGGGTTGGTCGCAACATGACTCTTCCATCCTCTGCAAGACCTCAAGTTGATCGCTACATGACAAACCTTCCACCTTTCGCAAGCCCCCGGGTTGGCCCAAAAAGGGCGACTCTTCAACCTTCTGCAATACGAGTCGGTCCGTCGACGATTCTTTCACCCTCTGCAAGACCTCGGGTTTGTCCAAAGATGATGACTCCTCCACCCCCTGCAAGACCTCGGGTTTGTCCAAAGATGATGACTCCTCCACCCTCTGCACGACTTCAGGTTGGTCCAAGGATAACGATTCGTCCATCCTCTGTTCTACCTCAGGTTGATCCGAAGATGAAGATTCCTCCATCCTTTGCAAGACCTCGGGTTGGTCAGAACATGATGACTCCTCCATCCTCTGCAAAACCTCAGGTTGGTCTGAACATGACGATTCTTCCATCCTCTGCAAAACCTCGGGATGGCCGCTACATGACGAATCTTCCACCTTCTGCAAGACCTCGGTTTGGTCCATAGATGGCGGATCTTCCACTTCCTGCAATACCTCGGGTAGATCTGAAGATGACACTTCCACTCTCCCCAAGACATCTGACTGGTCCAATGATGACTTTTCCACTAGCCCTAATACGTCAGGCTGCTTCAAAGGTGACCACTCTTCCACACTTTGTAAGACCTCCGTTTGGCCTGAAGATGACGATTCTTCCATTCTCTGCAAGACCTCGGGTTGGTCGCTACAGGACGACTTTTCCACCCTCTGCAAGACCTCTGGTTTGTCGGAACATGATGACTCTTCCAACCTCAGCAAGATCCCTGTCTGGTTGGATCGTGATTCTTCCATATTCTGCAAGACCTGGGCCTGATTGGAAAATGATGACTCGTTCAAGCTCTCCAAGACGTCAGGTGTTTCTGAAGCTGATGACTCTTCTGTTTTCATCATGGCATCAGGTGGGTCTGAAGAAGCAGATTCTTGCACCCTCTGCAAGACTTCTAGCTGGTTTGAAGATATCGATAACTCTTCCCTCTGCAGGACCTCAGGCTGTTCTGAACAGACTGACTCTTCTATCTTCTGCAAGATTTTGGGCTGGTTGAAGGATGAAGATTCTTCTGGCACTGTCAAGACCTCAAGTTGTTTGGTGGCTATCAATTCTTCCTGCCTCTGCAAGACCTTGGATTGTTTGGAAGATTCAGATTCCTCTACAAATGGAAGGACCTCAGATTGTTCAAATGATGTTGATTCTTCCTCCTTCACGACCTCATGCTTTTCAGATGTTGATTCTTCCTTCCCCTGCAAGACAACAGGCTGTTCAGATGATGATTCTTCCTCTTTTTGCACATCAGTTTGTACTGAACATAACTCTTCCATCCCCTGCAAGACTATGGCTTGTTCTGAAGACAATTCTTCCATCTTCTGCAAGCTCTTAGCTTGTTCAGATGATGATTCCATTTCTTGCAGGACGTCAGGTTGTTCTGAATTTTCCACCTTCTGCATGACCTTTGCTTGTTCCAAAGACGACTTTTCCATTCCCTCTGAGACTTCCAATTCTTTCACCGATGACTCTTTCATTCTCTCAAAGACTTCTGGTTGTCCCACACATGACTCTTCCATTCTCTCCAAGACTTCTGGTTGTTCCAGAGATGAATCCTCCATTGTCTCCGAGACTTCTGGTTGTTCCACAGAAGATGACTCTTCCATTGTCGACGAGACTTCTGGTTGTTCCACAGAAGATGACTCTTCCATTGTCGACGAGACTTCTGGTTGTTCCACAGAAGATGACTCTTCCATTCTCGACAAGACTTCTGGTTGTTCCACAGAAGATGACTCTTCCATTCTCGACGAGACTTCTGGTTGTTCCACAGAAGATGACTCTTCCATTCTCGACGAGACTTCTGGTTGTTCCACAGAAGATGACTCTTCCATTCTCGACGAGACTTCTGGTTGTTCCACAGAAGATGACTCTTCCATTCTCTCCAAGACGTTTGGCTGTTCCACAGATGATGACTCTTCCATTCTCTCCAAGACATTTGGTTGTTCCACAGATGATGACTCTTCCATTCTCACCAAGACTACATGTTGTTCTGAAGATGATTCCATTTCATTACAGACATCAGATGGTTCTGAAGATGATTTAACTTTGAGTGCCTCCACATTTTCAGTTTTCTCATCAGAAAATTGCGTTGCCTGATTTCTCTCCAAGACCTCAGGCATTTCTGAAGTCTGCTGTTTTGTCAACATCGCAGTTTGCTCAGGAGATTCAGTTTCTTCTAATGTCTGTGAATCTTCATTTTTTTCAGAAGATATGGACTCTTCCAAACTATGATAGACAGTGGTAGACTCTGATAGTTTTCCTCCAATCTGAGAGGATGCAGGCTGTTCGGAAGATTCTCCTGTACTTTTCTGTGGTTTGGTTTCTTCCACTTCTGGGGAGGTTTCAGATTGTTCAACAGACTGTATTCCTTCTGTGCCATGCACGACTTCAGGTTCATTATCTTTCATTACTAGAGTCACATCTGGCTGTTCAGGACTCTCTTCTTTTTGGAAGGACTCTGACTTTTCTATGCATGAAGCCTCATCTACTTGATTGTCTGTACTTTGAACTTTATGGTCAGGATATTTGGACTTTACAACTTCTGTACCTGGTGAAACCTCACCTTGTTTGCACAACAGATTGGCACCCACCTCGCAGACTTCAGGCTGCATCGATGTATCTTCTGAAGTGATAACTTTGCAATGGTCTGAGGAGAGTTTTTTTTCCGTCTCAGCAATTTCATTGGATTTAGAAGAGACACTCATTTCTACTTGGACAACAGGCTTTTCAGTTGAGCAAACCTCTTCAACTTTCATATGGGATTGTGAAGTCACAGACGGTTTAACTAATTTCTGCGGATCACCGTTATGTTGCTCATATGATTCATGCTCCATAGGAGAAATCTCATCTTCTTGAGAAGATACATCAGCTTCAATTGCCTCTACTGGAGATAACTTGAGTCGTTTGGATGAAATGCACTCTTCCTCTCCCACTGGAAGTTCAGAAGAAGCACTCCTCTTTGATGATACATCTCCTTGTTTACAAAAGGGTACATTTTTTTCCCGAGGTATTTCCAGACATTCAGATGTATACTTTTCTTTCTGTTCTACTGAAGCGTCATCATCAATTTCTGGTTTTTCTTGTTGATCGAGCTTCCCTGCTGGAAGAAACTTGATTTGGATACTTTCAGAGGAAGGGTTTCCTTCTGACTGAGTATCAGAACACTGTTCAGAAAGCATCTTACGATCTCCACAACTTTCAGGTATAATAATTTTCTCTTGAACTGCAGCTTTATGCTTTCCAGAGGTTAGGTCTTCCTTCATACGAGTAACTTCACATTCCTCAGCATACAGAGATTCTTTCTGAATAACTTCACGTGGTTCGCTCAGTGCGGCCTCAGTCATGCTATTCTCTTCAATCTGTCCAGTAGGTGGAGCCTTGTCTACTTGATTAACTTCAAACTGTTTAGATGGTACAATTTCTCTCTCATGACTGGCTTCAGGCTGTTCAGAAAGCAGGGCCTTTTCTAATGGATCAATTTTACATTTTTCAGAAGATTCAGTACCTTCCATCAGACATGCTTCATGTTTTTTTGAAGGTTCAATCTTATCAGACCGAGGGAGTTTATTCTGTTCAAATGGAATAGACTCCGTTACCTTTCCGACTTTTAGATTTTTGGATGAAGGCAAAATCTGCTGTTCAGGAGGTAATGAACCTTTCATGTCAGTCTCTATGCACTGATTAGATGTCAGGGCCTCTTCTTCCAGAACTACTGTATCATGCTTTGGAGACATAGTATTTTCTAATTTATTTACTTCCCTTTCAGAAAATAAATTCCCATCTATCAGAACATTCTCAACAGTAGCAACACCAGATTTCCCATTAGATAGATTTTTTTCCTGAGATGAGACTTCACATTCTTCAAGTGACTTAACTCCTTCCACGGGACTAACTTCACATTGCTCAGCCGCCATAGTTATTTCCTTGCAAGTTATTTCACTGGGTTCACAAATGTCTTTGTCTAACTCAGAATCTTCATATTGATCAGAAGGCAAGATTTCTTCCATCTGAACTGGTATACCTTTTGCATTAGATTCAGTCTCTTCCAGCTGGGAGATTTCATTTTGTTTTGAAGGCTCTTCTGAAAGAGCAATATTTTGTTCAGTATTCTTTCCCACTTGATTAGCTTCAATATGCTCTGAAACTTTGGTTCTTAATGTCTGAGATATGTCATGTTGTTCAGAAGGCATGTCTACTTTCTTCTGAGTTTCACTAGATTGTTCAGAGAATATAGTTTCCTTAGCTTCAGCAAATACTATTGGTTCAGAACCAATAGCATCTTTGCTCTGGGTTACTTCAGATTGATCAACAGGCATAATTTCTTCCATAGCAGTATGAGTGTTCTCTTCTGTACGAGTGATTATAGGCTGTTCAGAAGGCACACCCTCTTTAGTTTCTCCTAAAGGTTTGGTCTCTTTAGTCAGAGGGCTTTCAGGGTGTTCAGACAACAGGTTGTCGGTGTGAAGAATTCTACTCTGTTCAGGGAGTTTTATTCCATCCATCTGACAGATATTGGTTTGTTCAGAAACTCTGATGTCCTTAGACTGAATTGCTTCATGTTTTTCAGATGATATAGCCTCATCGCTTTGAATTCCGCTTTGTTCAGAAAGCACAGTTTCTTTCTTCTTAGCAAATTTACTTTCTTCAGGAAGTTTGGTCTCAAGTACCGATTCTTCATTCTGTTCGGAAAATGCTAGCTCCTCAGCTCGAGAGACTTCACATTCCTTAGTTGGAATAAACTTTCCCCTTTCTATAGTTCCATTTTCAACACAATCCATAACAGTATCTCTATGCTGTTCAGATGAAACATCCTCCTGATCCACATCTGTTTGTTCAGATAACTTAGCCATTTCCATGACAATTTCATGTTGTTCAGAAGGAAGGGAACTTTCTGTAACAGCAGTCACCTCCTTTACTTGTTCTACTCCTTCCTGCTTCTGAGATATATTTTCGTTGCTCTCCAAGAGTCCCACTCCCTCTGGTTTGGGACCCACTGATGTGCTGTCCTCTTCTAATTTGTTTCCCAATAAATTAGAACTCAATGTGGTTTCTGTTCCAGATGTCTCGTCTGATATTTCAGAAAGATGACCTTTAGCACAACATTCTTCTAATGTTTCAGTGTTTTCTGACACAGTTTTAGAAGGTAAAGCCACATCCACGTTGTAGGCAACCACAGGTGAACGAGGAACCCTTATAGTTTCATCCTCTTTTTCATCAACTTTCGGCATACACTCAGACACTCCCTCATCACTGTTTGCAGTATTGACCCCAGTCAATTCTGATAGTTTACCTGCTTTATCCATCTTAGTACCTTGCATCAATTTCTCAGAAGTAGATTCGTCCATTCCTTCTACGACTTTAGGGCATTCTAGTGGAAGCTGGGAATCACCAGTCACTTCAATTTCTTGTTTTTCTTCCAGTTCTCCTGTTGGGGGCTTAGTTTTACAGATTGCTGATGATAGCTCTCTTAGATTAGAAACAGGCTTCAATAATTCAGTCATTTTTGTGGCATCTGAAGTGCTAATTGACTTTACTGCATCCTCATGCAATTCTGAAGATATATCTACTTCCATTTCATTGGAGAAACCCGTTCGCATTTTAGGAGTGGTAACTTCTGCTTGATTATCAGAATCTTCAGAGGAAGTAGTCTTCATTTTCCCAACATTTTCGGATAATTCAGTGGATGCTATTTCTTTTATATTTTGTTCTCTTAAGATATCATCATTTACAGAAGATTTTGACAATTTAACTGAAGGTGCAAGAGTCTTTTCACCAGGTAAATCAACTGACTGTACTGTTAAACATTCAGTTTTCAGAGTAGTAGTTTTATCCAAACTTTCATTTTCAAACGGTACTTCTGTGGCTGAACTAGTCATTTCAACATGCTGACTTACCAACTTGCTTTCCTTCTCAGACCCTGGTGGTTTCAGTGACATCCCTTTCACTTCGTTTTCAAATTCTTCAGATTGTTCTGTTGTATTGGTCTCTGTTTCACTTCCTGAATGAAGAACTTCAGAAGATTTCAATACAGTTTTCTTCTCTGTTGTTGATAAGTGATCATCTTTTGAAGACAAAACAGATTCCTCAGTGTCAACTTTACTTTCCAGATCCTTAGATGTAGCTGTAACACCTTCACTCATACAAGAAATTTCTTTTGGTGTTTCAGTTACGGAAGATGAAATCTCTTCTTTAATATCGCCAGTAGCCTCTAACCTTTCATGTGGTTCTGCTACATTTTCACCAAGGTCTACTGAAACTAACATTTCATCCTCATTTTCAATGGCATGTTCTGATTTTTCATCCAATGATATGACCCTGTCTTTACTATCAGTATTTCCAGATAATTTTTCAGTCTTGTGTAACATTTTTCCTTCTATGGGTGAAGCACCATTTTTATCAACAAGTTCTGCAGATTGCAACGGCATGCTTATTTCTGCTGCTAATGGTAATGAAGTCTCTTGACCCATGCCACTTAATTCTTTTGATATATCTGAAGGTTGTTCACTGACAAGATTAATCTGCCTGTCATCAACAGTATCAGTAACAACAAGAACAGTTTCATCACCTGGCTGATCATTCTGTATGTCAGTAGCTCTTTTAACTTCAAGTTTGTTACTAGAATCCTTTTCCACAGGCAATAATTTCTCTACTGCTCCAGTAGGATTACCTGTATTGAATCCAATGCCATGCTTCTCTTCCTCTTTAGTCAGATCAACGGAACAAACTCCCCTGCTCTCTCTTTTACTTTGCTCCACAATTAAAGAATCAACTTCCATTTTTTGCTGAGGAGACATGGATTCACACAATGTGTTCGAACTGGGAACATTCTGTAATTTTTCAGGGTCAATTTCTTTATGGTGTAACAATGGAAACTCATTAGAATTCGCCCTTTCAAATGGTTCTGGCTCAGAAGCAGTAGGCTCCGCAGGAGAAATAGGTTCTACTAAAGACTCAGTAGCAGAAAATGATGTTACCTTGTTTAATTTTAAAAATTCAGTCTCTGCCGATTCTTCGGTGATGGCACTAACAGAAACATTCTCCGGAGTAATCTCTTTAGTACCCGAGACATTGCTGCCATCTACTCTTATACAGACTTCTTGTCTTTCTTCTGCCAACTTTATTTCTGGTGTATTTTTAACATCAAGCCCAGCCATTATTTTTTCATTATTACAAGCCACTGCTGTTACAGCAGGAGTCATAAACTTCTCATTAGAACAGGGGGTATCCACCAATTTTTTCAATTCCTGGACTGATTCTGATACATTCGCATTACTGATGGCCACTAGCTTGTGTTTGCTCACTTCAGTATGAGCCCCACATGCCACTGCATCATGACTTTTCAATATTGGACATTTTTCCTTACATACATCCATTATATTACCTGCTTCATCTACAACTGAAGCACTTTCCTCTGCATCTCTCCTAGATTGACTAGGCTGTGAAGAAATATCAGTGTCTTTGGCAGGTGTTTGGTCATCACAAGATTCTTTGACTGGCAACATTTTTAATTCATCGGTCTCCACCTTTGTTAATTTAATATTGGACTTGTTGGAATCTGTTTCTGTACCTAAATCATGATTTGAGTTTATACTGACATTTAGGGATTCATCATTGCGTAATGTCTCTTCTATTTTAAAACTTTCTTCAAATTCTGCCCGTTGATTACTTTCAGATGTACCATTCTGGTCATTTCTTTCACTTCTCACATGAACATCATCTTCCATCACTATGCCTGTATCAATCACTGGAGGATCTCTAGGTGAAAATGTAGAATCGGATTTTCTATCAAGTGTGTCTGTTATTTTAGTAATAGTCTCATCATGATGAATGGAGGCAACTTTATCTTCCACTATTTCATCAGACTTATCTTCATTTGGCAACTGCACAGGCTTAGATGAACACAAAATTGTACCTTTTGCAATGTCCCCTTGCTTGTCAGCAGCGCTGCTAATGGGTTTATGTAATAATTCATTTCCATCAACTGTGCAGCCTTCATTCTTGTCTGAAATAGTAGAATCTACTGTTTCTTTAGGATGAATCAATTCACATTCTGCTTTGCTTGAGCCAACTGTTTCTGTTGATGTACTGCTTTTGGTACAGCTTTCATCTTTAACCCTGTTTTTCTGTTCATATACATTAATTTTAGAAGTAGTATTTGTAACTAATTCAGTTGCATCACCAATGTCAACATCCTGTGGCTTCACAAGTTCATTAAAACATGCAGCATTTTCTACATTTTCAGCAGAAGGTATCTCAGTCTCCATGGAAAGGTCAGTCTTCACTTTAGCATCAGTTGTCTCCAACGGCTCTTCTTGAATCTCACTTTTACAGACAGAATCAGTCTCGCATGGGCTAATTAGATCAGTCTCATTCAAAAAGTCAGTCTTTTCTTCTCTATCAGCTAAACATTTGAGATTCTTGTTACTTAAAGGTTCATGTTTCAATACTGAAGCACCATCATCTTTTTCCTGCTTGCTACCATCCTTTTCAACAGAGCATTCAATATTTCTTGGCAAGATATCACATTTTGTATTTATGAAACCAGATGGCACTTCATCATTCTTCACAACCAAATCACTACCACTAAAAGCCAAAGTGGTATCCTTACTTTCACTAACAGTATTTTCATCTATAGGTCTACTTATATCCTTACTTTCTAACCGTAAACTACCACTACATGCATTTTCAGTAACATTTGCCACTTCTCGGTCATCCTGAGAAGCAAGGCTATCAGTCTTTGGGCTTGACAATGCTGCTTCAGCAGCAATACTCTGCTTCACAGCAGAATCATCAGTCTTTTGTCCACGGCTACTCTGCATGTGGTACAATGATTCAGAAATACTCTTATCTACTGTTGACTGTTCTATTCCTCCTTGTATATTAAATCTGTCTTCTCCCACTTCATTTTTGTAACTACCACCCTGCTCTTTCTTCGTAGTATGATCTGTTTTCTCCACCGCAGACTTGTTTTGATCATTATGTTCTCCTACAGTTTCACAACAAATTTTCTCATCAGAATTAACATTCTCTTTCTGTTCAGGTGCATCACCTCCCTGAACTGACATTTCTTCTGCATGAATGTTTGTATTTTCTAGTTCATCTAACATCTTAGGTGGATGGGAAGTTTCACCTGTCACCTCTGTAGTAGCATCCAATACAGAAGCAGATGCTTTACTTGTATTTTCATTTTCTGTTTCCTTCAAACAACTCTCTTTAGTAGAAACGTCCAAATCTTTATTATCTTCATGATGCATTCTTTCCTCACCAGTCTTCTCTAATCCATAACTGTCTTTATTCTGTGAAACAGATTCTGTCACTGAACCAGATATATCACTTGTAGGTGAAGTAACTTCACTGTTTGTCTTATTACATGAATTTTCTGTATTATTACCAGCACAAGTTTCACTTTTCTGTAGCTCAAGATCTGAGTAACTGTTAATTACATCAGACTTCCAAGTATCAGGTTTGCTGCTAGTATTAATGGGAGAGCTATCTACCTTTTCAGACACAGAACCATTAAGTTCATGGGTAACACCCATGTGGGTCACTTCCTTTGGTACTATTATCTCAGTATTACTATTTCCAAGATTACGCACAGCATCCTTTGTTTGAGGTTCAAATTTATGCTCGACAACTTTCTCACTATGTACTTCAACATTGATAAGTTTCTCTTTGTTTCGATTAACTGATATTTCAACTTCACTCTCATCCCTTTTTAATTCAGTTTTATTTGCAAGTCCTGATCTGTCCAATGCAGAGCTACCATCACTTGCATTAGATAAGAGGTTGGTATCAGAAACCAAATTTTGCTTTTCAGCAGCAGATTCTAGTTTAGAATCTTCACTTACTTCGAGTTTATGACTACCCTCAGTTATCTTTGTAATCAAAGTTATATCTGTCTCATGATTCTCAGTTGAACTTATTACCTCCAACTCATCACATTTTTTATTCTCTTCCAACTTCTTCTGGGTCTCTCCTAATGAACTATCTACCTCCATAGTTGATAATCCCTCCACAGCACCTTTAGATGTATTGCCTACACAAGAAAGAGAGGCATCTTCTATCATTTCATTATTCTCACCTGAAACTTTTCTGATGTCCTGAACTTTTACTTCATCTTCAGAACTTACAGATGTACCTCCTTGTAGTCCCAGTGAAGGAGGCTCATTATTATCATTACCTTCTTCCATTTCCTTACTACCTAGAATTTTATCTGATGCATTATTCTTATCAGTTGATAATTTCTTCTTCTCATCTTCTACATTCTGATTTATCTCTCTCTCCTCTTTCACTTCATTCTTTTCTGACTGCAAAGTTTTACCTCTTTTCTTTACACTCTCATCTAATTTTATCCTCTTATTGTCTCTTTCCAGTTCTGGTCTCTCTTTCTTAATATTTTCACTCATTGCAAGGTTCCTTTCAGTCTTCTGATCATCTTTTTTAACTTTTAGTTTTTCATCTCCGTTATCTCCCAAGTGGGGTGATACAGTCTCTGAAGCTTTGGAGGAGCTCCTGGTTCTAGTCTTCAAAGAAGGTCGTTCTTCCACACCTTCCGAGTTATCTTGTTTAGAATCTTCAGCCAATTTATCTGGGGCAGGGGAATCTCTAGACCTAGAACTAATCCTTGACCTGGTTCTAACTGACCCTATGCTAGTATCTGGTCCTTCAATGCTATCTCTACTACCATCAGTATCCAATGCTGGAGAATCTCTTAACTTGGACTGAACCCTGGAACGAGTTCTTACAGATGAGCTACCTTCCTCAGCACTGTTTGCAGGTTCCACTTTAGCAGTGTCATTATCAGACAAGGAAGAATCTCTACACTTTGCTTTTGATCTTGTTCTAACAGGCAATTTGGCTTTAGAAGGAGATGACGCTACACTTGAAGTATCTTCATCTTCAGTTCCACCTTCACTTTCCAAAGCAGGAGACTCAACAAGCTTAGAAATAGCCCTTGACCTAGTCCTCACAGAGGGCTTGTCTTCACTTGATTCTGCTCTGCTAGGGGTGGCACTTCTTTCAGATTTGTTCTTTAACAAATCATCGTCTTTTGAACCTTCACTCTCTGAAGTAGAATCACGAGACTTGGTCATGGCTTTGGACCTGGTCCTAACAGGGGTATTTTCTTCAGAATCCAGTTTTGGCTCATCATTACTTTTTGATCCTTCAGAAGCTTCACGAACTTTTGATCTTGTGCGAACAGGGAGATTTTCAGGAGCACCTTCATCGGATTCAATTTTAACTTCTTCAGCTGACTTATTTCCATCAGAGACTTCACGAACTTTTGATCGAGTCCGAACAGAAGGATTCTCTCGAGTTGTATTATCTTCCGGCTCCAATTTCGTTTCATCATTTATTTTTCCTCCTTCTGGGATTTCTCGAGCCTTTGATCTTGTTCGAAGAGAAGCATTGCAAGGAATAACTTCTTCACCTTCTAACTTTGTTTCTTCAACAGGAGCTTCACGGAACTTTGATCTTGTGCGAACAGAGGGGTTGTCTGGAACACTATCTTCATGTTCTGTTTTAGCTTCCTCATGAATTTTACTTCCATCAGATACTTCACGACCTTTAGACCTAGTCCTAATAGGAATGTTCTCTTCTGCTTCAGTCCTCACATCCTCAGTATTTTCACGTACCTTTGTCTTAGCACGGCTTCTGGTCTTTGAAATGTCCTCGTGTTCAATATTCTCCCCTTCTGATATATCCCTTAATTTAGATTTTGAACGTGTTTTCTTGCTACTTAATGGTTCTTCTGCCTCGCTCGATGCTTCTTCACTATCGGCTGTGGTTTCTACATGCTTGGGAGTGGTCCTTCCCCTTGTTTTTACAGGAGCAGAGTCATTTTCACTCCGAACTTTCTTGCTGGAGACATCATCTATCTCCATCTTCTCTTCCTTAGCGTCTTCAGTTTCAGAAGCAGAATGATCTAAATGATCTGATGAGCGTTTAGCCCTGGTTTTCACTGATGGCGTTTCTTCCAGTTTCTGTGAACTATTTTCCACAGTCTTCGGCTTTTTCAAAGTTTCTTTTGGTTTCACAACAGCTGCATCAAAGTGTTCAGCTGTACGCTTACCTTTATTTTTCACAGACGTGTCTGCCTTAATTGTTGCCGACTCTGAAGATTTTATTTTCTTAGGAGACGCATATTCATCTATACTTACTCGACTATCTTCTTGTTCAGTCTTGTCCCCTTCAGAAATAATCTTCCCCTTGACTTTGACAGGACTTTCAGATTTCTGAGAACTATTTCTTCTAGTTTTCATTTTAGAAGGGCCTTCTTGAGATACACTTCCATTCTCCAAAGTATCTGTTATAGATTCACCCAGGCCTTCAGCACCATTTTCCTTAGACTTGCTTACTGGCTTTGGAATGTGGTAGTCATTGAGAGAAGCTTGAAGACTAACTGAAGTGTCAGTTTTGAGAATTTCTCTCAAAGCCATGGTGGCATAGCACGATGAAGGTAAGTGGAATTCCAGGACTAGAGCTTTGTATGCTCCATCTGTAAAAACAGAAATAAAAAAATACAAATTAATATATGATTACAGTATCGATAGGCATATACGATACCCTAGATCTCAAACTTCTAATACATTTTAGCTATCGTTATATGTTGCGTGCACTCTCACGTGCACAAACATGACAATGCAATGATTTAGTAGATCAAACTGACTCCTCTTGAAGTAAAAGCAACAATTTGAGTCACTTTCCTTCCTTGGTATACTCTAAATTTCCCTATTTTTATTTCTAAATCTCGGGGAATACACAGAAGGGAATAACAACTTACCTAAGCAAGAATGAAAAATGCATAAATGGTAGGTTGGAGTAAGAAAGTCAGTAAGGATGAAGGATGAACAATGTTGGCTATGTTGCAAAATCTGAAGGTATAATGTTAAAGTATTATTTGGATGGTTCGTGCATATTTCTGCATCATTACTCAAGTTCTACATACTTTTCCCTGCCATGTACGGTGGTTTTCCAGGCGTTTTCCTTATGAACGCATTTAATGTCAACAAGAACATAAGACAAATTAGCCAATATTTTCAAAAAGCAAGGTCGAAAAATTGCTTTTAGAACAAACAACACACTGCACAGACACATCAGCAAGTGTAACCCAAAAAGAAAAGACCCACTCGCCAAGTCACGAGTATATGAACCTAACAGCAAAGCCACATACGTAAGTCAAACAAAATGTAATTTTCAAACAAGGTACAAAGAACACAAAAACGCGATCAGATATAATCGGCATTCAGCCTTCGGAGAGCACATATACGACAGTTCACACCATTTCACAGGCCTCAACACGGATCTAAAAACCTTACATTTCAACAGTAAATCTTTGAATATTAAGGAAGTCATCAAAATTTACATCCCGAAAAAAGATAATGAAAACAACCGGGACGAACATACCTTTTTAAAAAATTCCCCCCCTATTCACTTTACTTAATTAACATCTGGACAACACTCATACATTAGCGCTTAATGAATCGCACAGGAGGTAATCTCTGATTTAAAGGTCTGGAATGTGGGTTAGGATATTCTTATCAGTAGTAAATGCACCTAACTTACGCACCGTATATCGCAGGCTCGGGACTTTTATGGATTATCAAATATCACTAAATAAAACTAAAAGGAAATAAAACTCACAGGAACACTCCTAAAATACAGTAATAAAATAATAATAATATTAATAGTAAATATAAAAAATAATAAAATTAATGTTTCATGTAGTCGGAATAAGAGTTAACATTAAAAATAATGTCCAATACTTCAATACCTAATTTTTTAAACCCACATCATAAACTTGCATTTATTCATAATACATAATACATTTTTACTAGAAGAAGATACGTGGAAAAAGTTTCGCAACGCTCTGCCCCTAATACCCCACCTCCCCCACCTCTTTCCAGGTTACATATAGTTGCTAGCTCCAGGAGGAAGGTATCAACTGGCTCTCCTCCAACCAATAGGAAAGATTTTTTTTATTTTTTATTTATTGCTAGTCTATGTATGTACATAACATAATCCAGCTTAAAATCTAATTACAATATTAAAAAGTATTTGTTTCATTCCTATTATGGAACAAGTTCAGCTAAAAGGATGGCATAAACAAATAAAAACACTTATGATTATAATAATAATAATAAGATAAAACGTTCATGTTGGGTTAAAACCTGAACAGTCAATTTTCAAATCTAAGAAAAAAATCTGACGTAAGGGATCTTCTTTTTTCAAAAGCTGGAGAAGTATGTACTTTTAGGATCTTGAAGACAGACTTAATTTCTTTTTTTTTAATACGACGATCGGGGGAAACTTCTAAAGAATAACCGAAGTTGAGGCTGATTTTTAAAGGTTTTAGATGTTGGAGTCTGTAACGATAGGAATGAAACATTTGTTTTAAAAAAGGAGGAGAATAAAGGAAAAAAAAAAACCTTGTAAAGATATAGTGGTGAAGAGTATAAGGAGCAATGAAAATGCTTTACCTCAACAATAATTATTTTTCCTTCAATAACACAGTGTACCAACAAAGAGGTCTCCCAATGGGAGCCCTAGCATCGGGCATCTTAGCTGAAATTTACATGGATTATTTAGAGAAGTCCGCCCCTGTAGCGTAACGGTTAGTGTTATTAGCTGCCGCCCCCTGGGGGCTGGGTTCCATTCCTGGTACTGCCAGGAATTTAAGAATGGTTGGAGGGATGGTATGTGGATGAAATGATACATGCAGCTCACCTCCATTGGGAGTGTGCCTGTAAAGAGCTGCACCACCTCAGTATGAGGACACGAGCTTGATTCTCGGCCGGGTCGGGGATTTTAACCTTCACTAGTTAATTCCAGTGGCTCAGGGGCTGGTTGTTTGTGATGTCCCTAACATCCCTGCAACTCGCACACCACACGTAACACTATCCTTCACCACAATAACACGGTTACCTATACATGGCAGATGCTGCCCACCTTCATCGGAGGGTCTGCCTTATAAAGGCTGCACTCAGCTAGAAATAGCCAAACAAAATTATTATTATTATTATTATTATTATTATTATTATTATTATTTTGAGAAACACAACATTTTAAACTATGAAAAAGGTATTGTCATCTGGCTAAGGTTTGTTGATCTCTCTGTAATTGTGGATGAACAAATCAATAGTAGTGCCAATTTAATGGACCAAATCAATAGTTTAGACCCTTTTATAAAATTTACATTAGAAACTGAAAATAAACTAAATTTTCTGGATCTATCGAAAGAAAAGAAAAGCCAAGCCAACTCAAACCATAAATACTATTAGAAAAGATTCACCCACCATGAAGCACAAAAAAGTTCATTTCTAAGAATGTTAAATAGAACCTTTAATATCCCCTTGTCCAAGAACGATTTTCGGAAAGAAATTAGCTTTATTTACGAAATAGAGATTAGTAACGGATATACAAAACACTACGTAGATAAATAAACAAAGTAAAAAGTAAACCTCAAACGCAGCAGAAAAGAGAATATAAAAAGAAAAACTTTGCCACCTTTACCCAGACATGCCAACTTTCAAAAGTAAGAAACCAGGAGAAATTAGGCAGCGAATCGCGACGTATTACAACACATCACTGTTGGCAGAACATGTACTAATTCATTATAATTCGATACATTAACAATTCTATTTGGCCTACATATATATTTTTCATTATTCATATGTGAAGGTTACTAAATACCGGACATACCTGAATTGTAGGAACATGACTTCTCATTCCTCAACATGCTAATCACATTACGACTAACTGTTGTTCAACGTGCACGTACCTGACTTGGCCCCCTTCAGAAACTCTGAAAATAATTCTTGCTCCACTTGCCTTGCTGAACTGATTTCAAGGTAAAAGTTTCTCCAACGTTTGTTCAGACAGCAAGAACCTAAACTGTGTTTTTTTGTTTTTGCAACTCTGTTAAAAATCCTTTCACTTTCTGCATAGCTATGTGGAATTGATAAAATAGCAAGCATCACCTTAGAGAGTCTGTCATATTTAAGTACACCATCAGCTGATTTCATATGCCCTACCAATGCCCATTGAACATCAATAATTCTTCCTTTTGCCAGGTCTGTTTCTTCGAGCTGAAAGTTACAGAACTGGGAGTGCATAATATCAGTTTCTTTATCTAAATGCTCCGTTTCACTAGGCAGAATGTTCAGAAACTTGTTAATGAAAAATCTAAGGCTAGAAAATAATGCCTTAGATACAGCAGAAATATCTACAACTTCTGCATTAATTAAAACTTCATCTTAAATGGAAATTTGTGTACCATGTAGTCACATGATGAAAATAAACACTTTGTTAGAAAATGTGTTAGAAAGTGTTTTTCTTTCTCTTAAAGAATATGCACTTTTCCTCCAGACTTCAAAGTGTTCACCAAAACAAACGCAGAGTTCCTTATCATCAGATCACAATCATCCTTTTGATTTGCTGGAGTATGATAATCTACATCAAGGAGAGAGGAGGAGCTTTTAATAATGTGTGGTTTCACAAACTTTGCCATACGTTCTTCAATAGTTCCTCCAAAACTGACCTCAATAAGTGGATGTGCCGCGTACTTGACTGAAGAGCAACGTTTGCATTCTCAAAGATATCCATAAAACTTGAGAGAAAAAGGCAAAAAGATTTATGTAAATTTGATGAAAGGAATATGAACGGTCGTTCTTCACATGACAATGCATGGCTCTTAGTGTCATCAGTATTTCATTTAAAAAAAAGTGAAACTGATGACTGGGTTTTCCTTTTAACTGAGGAGTGTGATGAAATGTTATGACAATCCTTCACCTTTTCAGACAAACAAGACACATCTGCATTTTAACTGTGCTTAGGAATTTTGTAAATCTTCAAAGTTCCCACCTGAGAATCCTTACTCACAATTTCGCTCTTGAATAAAGTAACCAACGGGTCCCACTGCAGCAAAATACTATCTAAATACCTTCTTAGTGATAACCATCGAGTAGGCACATGCTTCAGAATTTTCCTGATCTCTGGGTTGTGTAAAGTCTGAAATTCTCTGAACTTTTCTTTCCTCTTTGCACTCCTTTCCAGATAATAAAATATATCAATTATACTTTCACCTACATTTACAGGCAAGCAACCCACACCCTTCTCTGCAGCACGATTAATTAGGTGACAAGAGCAGCCTACGATGATTATGTTACTATTTTCCTACTTCAAACATCTTGCCACACCATTCTTTAATCCTACTATTACTGGAGCATTATCAGCACCAAGAGCTAGGCAGTTTTTTTTATGGAATGCGGAATTCCCAAAAAGTAGAGCAAAAGATCGGCAATGTTAGCCCCAGTAGCATCCCCTTCTAAATTAGGCACAGAGTAGAAAACTCTAAATTTCACCGAGTTCAGGCCTAAAAAATGTTACAACAATAGGATACATTTTCAAGTCGCTTTTATTGCTACCATCAGTAGCAACAGAAAAGGCATTCATCTGCAAATGTGATACAATTTTCACCCTTACTTCCATGCACGTTTCTGTAATGATAGCCGTTGTTTTCATTCTAGCACATGCATATCGCTTAGCAATTTCCGAATCAGGAAACATTTTGCGAAACAAAGGTCCCGCGTGGTCAGCACAATTTACAGGCAGGTTATGTTCTACGATAAATCACGTAAATAACGCCTCGATATTCGTAACAGGTTTTACATCTTTGTTTTTTCATGAAAAGTTCAGTTTCTGGTTTCTTTCTACACACTGGACACTCTCCTTATGTTTTTTTGCTTGCATATGCTCAAGTATATCGCACTTCCTGCCATGCGCAACTGAAAAATCACACCTACATATAGTACAGAATGTGAACGTTGGTCCCTTCCTGGATTCACTGAAAAACGGAAACTCTTCCCTATAAGGACTTTTAAAAACTGCATCACATTCTTTCTTTGGCATTTTGGCCAAAACAAATTTTAAGACATACAACACGAGCACTTCTGCACGTCCTGGCCTGGGTAGAAGTTTATGGCGTGCTACTTCTGAGGTTAGGTTACTCGCCTGACTCGCTTGCAAAGAGAATGACTGTATTATAGACCAAAGAGGACAATGTGACCGGCCACCATGCCCCGTACTGCCATCTGGTATCATTATTAGAATTACTATCGACCAGCAATACTCAGCCATATATTGATAGAATGAGGAAACCCGCGGGAGTTCAAAATAACACTAAAATTACTGATACTGCTCTGAAAATTGGGAGATCGGGAGGAACGAAGAAAAATCGGGAGACTTGGCATGTCTGTTTACCTATAATGACGGAAATATTTATCAGATCACTAACATTTTTAAGAGACTTCATTTCAAGATAGCCTTTCGTACCAGTAATAATAACCAACATCTAACATTTAATCACCAAAATGTTGCGAGTAATAATATATATTTAAATTTGGGGATATATAAACTCAAGTGTGTAGACTGTGCCATTTCTTATATTGGGCAAACAGGACGAAATTTTCTAGTGAGATACCACGAATATGTAAATGCCGAAAAATATAAGAAATACTCTGCCATGAGCCTACACATGACCGAATATAATCATAGTTTTACGACAATAGAAAGAGGGTTAACCAATTTGCGAACTTTATATAAGGGTTAATTGATGAATATTGATGAATATTTTGGAGATATTTTAGGGATTGAGATTCATCAAAACCACAACCCAATCTGGATTTATGAAGGAAGGACATCCAAAAGGATCCGGAGAAACAGCCCATGCGTTTCCCTCCCGTCGGCTCCACTCCCCACGACATTCCCCCTACTCTCCCCTCCGTTTCCCCTGTTTCGCCTCATGCCCCTCATACACATACACAGTCGGATGATGGCACAGCGTAAGGGAAGACGTAAACATAGCGGGACAGGTTGGGAGGTAAAGCATTTACATTGTTCCTTATATCCTTCACCACTATATATTTACAAGGTTTTTTTCTTCTTTCTTTATTCTCCTCTTTTAAAATAAATGTTTCATTTCTTTCGTTACAGACTCCCTTCAACATCTAAAATCTTTAAAAATCAACCTCAACTTCAGTTATTCTTTAGGAGTTTCCGTCGATCATCGTATTAAAAAACAAAGAAAAGTCTATCTACAACATCTTAAAAGAACATGCTTCTCCAGCTTTTGAAAAAAGAAGATCCCTTATGGCAGATTTTATCTTAGACTTGAATATTGACTGTTCAGGTTTTAACCCAACATGAAGGAACATTTTATCTTATTATTATCATCATCATCATCATAAGTGTTTTTATTTGTTTATGCCAATTTTTTTATCTTTTTAGCTGGAGAGACGTGGGGGAGATGGGTCATTAGGGGCAGAGTGTTGCAAAAATTTGTTCAACTATCTTCTTCTAGTAATAATGTATTATGAATAAATGCAAGTTTATGATGTGAGTTTAATAAATTAGGTATTGAAATATTTTATTATTTATTATTATTATTATTAAAGTACGTTATGAGTGTTCCTGTGAGTTTTATTTAGTGATGTTTGATAATCTATAAAAGATTGTCCCGAGCCTACGTAAGACAGGTGCACTTACTACAGATAAGAATATCCTAACCCACATTCCAGGCCTTTAAGTCAGAGATTACCTCCTGTGTGATTCATTAAGCGCTAATGTATAAGTGTGTTGTTCAGATGTTAGTAAGTAAAGTAAACAGGGGGGAATTTAAAAAACAGGCATGTTCATTCAGGTATGGGAGGTATGTATTGGAAGGTGGGATTCTCCATTCAACCTAACCTTAGTGGAGGTGATGCCAATACAGGACAAAAATGATATTTATAAGTTGTAAGTTGACACTATGTAAACTATACTGTACATATATGCACATAATTTAAGTGATTTGATAGAATCTGAGTATGTTCTTGTAGAATGAAACATGTCATTCTTTGTATATGTGATTTTCTACAGGTACGCTTATAGTGTTAATTTTGCATTTGAAATTGTTGTGTGTCTGACAGACTGGAAAGTGTTTATTACATTTAATATGCCGACACTGGAAAATATGGTTTATTTCTTAACAAACGCTAGTAAATCTACCGACATGTGGTGACATATCTGAGCATCTTCAAATACCTCCAAAGTGAGCCTGGATCAAACCTGCCAACTTGGGCCCAATAACATTTTAAACCTAGAACTGATAAACGTATTTCTCCCTTTCCAAGGTGATAGTGTCTCACTGTGCAATGCACAGAAATCTTCAGCATATATCTCTTACAATTACTTTTATAAATGGATGAATTTTCTATTGATTGTGGAGATTACGAGCTAAATTTCTGTGAGCAACTTAGTTTTCCTAGTTGGCTGAGCTGAGTGCTCTGTTTACCAACTAGGCACTGTATGTATTTCATACTTCAAGTAATTATACAACAGCTCATGCTGAGATGTTTTTATTTAATCAATGTAGAAAGCAAATGTTCCTTAACTTGTATATCGTTGTTGCGCCTGCAAAAACCACTATATGATAATATTTTTGGAGAAATTTGAAGATATATATATAACGAAGAGCGAGAATTCCTTGACAATATTCGCACAGCCTTACCGGCCGAAGTTCTTAGCTAAAATATTTCAAATAGTAGCATTTGCAAGCGCAACGTCGATATATTTTTCAGCATACACCTGTCTTCTTCATAGACCGTTATACCTTTAGCATTCAATCTGCAAGCCTCTGTAATTTTACTAAACATCTCCACAATCCTCTATTTGTAATTAGTAGTGATGGGTCGAACTAGCTCTTTTGAGGGAGCTAGCTCATTCGCTCCCGCTCCTAACTGAGAGTCGTTCAAAAGAGTCAACTCTTGGGAGCGGGAAGGTAGGAGCGAGCCGAGGAAGTCAGAGGCCGCTCTCCGCTCCAGGTTCGTTCGTTCATTCGTTCATCCGGTTTAGGGCAGACGGCTCTTCGTGACTTCCGGTCGCTCTGTATGACTTCCGGGAACAAACGATATAGTGCAGATAGTTTATATTTCCCACAACAGATGGCTAATCTATTAATTAATTAATACTCTATTAACGGTGATGTCCAGTTTAGAAAGCTACTCTCAAATACAATCTCTACTGTATTTACTACTCTTGAAATAAAAAAAATGAACAACTAATATATGCACTCCTGGCAACATTGGCAATTAATCTAACGATAAAGCTTCATATACAATAACAAAGAAATGTTTAACAAATATGCAGTATTTGATAACATTTAATATTACTTTGCCTATGTTCCTTTCTTCTTAAAATGATGCTTTTCAAGACTGAATGCACCGTGACGAGACGTATGTTCATGATATTGGCAACACTTTCACGCTAATAAATAATTGTTTTAAAATGTAATGGGATATAAGGTACTATAGTATATACTAAGCCATGAGTTATTTATTCATAAAAGCCCAAAATAGTGTGATTTTACATTTTCTAGATTAATAATGACTCCCGTTTTTATTTGAAGGAGCAGATGGCGCGAGATAGTTCACCTTCCCCACAACAGATGGCAACACAATGCCCAGTTTGGCACGTTACTCTTGGAATAAAACAAATGTACACTGCTGGCAACATTCGCAATTAATCCAATGATAAAGTTTTATACACAGTAACGAAGAAACGTATCACAAATACACAGTGTTGATTGATGACATCTAATCTTTCAAGATTGAATGCACCATATGGGACGTATGTTCGAGATATTGGCAATACTTCCGTTCGACCCCGGCAGTCTAGATAAGCATAAGAAGAATCTCTATCCCCGTTCACGTAGTTTACATTTCACTCAAAAGATTTCCTCAAAATATCCTCTTTCGACTGGAGCTACAGTAAGTTTCTCACTTGACACTCCGCGTTGGAACAACAGATTCTTTCATGCATTAATGCAGCGTAGGAAACATAACTGATAAAACGCGATCTTTAACGAAAATAATGGAAACTACTATCAGCACAAATGTACATATAACCAAGTATACTACAGTACGCATAGCATTTTGCCTTTTTTTTTCGCGTACAGTATGGCCACACTCTCTTCTATTTTTTTTTTTTTCAAGAACGATTGAACCGTATGAGACGTATATGTTCGATATATTGGCAATCCTTACACTACCTACTTCTTCTTCTCCTTCGACCACTTTTCCCACACTTGTGGGTTCGCGGGTGCGAACTGTTCCGCAAATGTGGATTTGGCCCTGTTTTATTATAAATAATAATGCAATTGGCTTTATGTTCCACCAACTACATTTACGGTTTTCAGAGACGCCGAGGTGCCGGAATTTAGCACCGCAGCGGTTCTTTTACGTGACAGTAAATCTACCGACACGAGGCTGACGTATTTGAGCACCTTCAAATACCACGGGACTGAGCCAGAATCGAACCTGCCAAGTTGGTGTCAGTAGGCCAGCACCTCAAACGTTTGAGTCACTCAGCCCGGCTGGCCCTGTTTTACGGCCGGATGTCCTTCCTGACGCTAACCTTATGCGGAGGGATGTAATTAATATTGCGTGTTTTCTATGGTGGTTGGTATTGTGGAGTACTGTCTGAATATAAAGAGGAAAGTGTTGGGACAAACACAAACACCCAGTTCCCAAGCCAGAAGAATTAAATTCCCGACTTGGCCGAGAATCGAATCCGGGACCCTCTGCAGCGAAGGCCTCAATGCTGACTATCCAGCTAAGGAGTCGGACTCCTTACACGTTAATAAATAATTATTTGAAAATGTACTGCGGTATACACTTTGGTATGAGTTATTTAGCCTATATTTTAAAGGCAAAACTAGTGTTATTTTCTATTTGCCTTAATTCGATTTAAAACTACGGTATATTATTTTATCCACTGTACTGTAAAACCAAAAGATTTTGGCAGTATGTTAATTCATAACTACGACCGCATTTAAGAAACAGGCGAGGATTTGCCAGAGTATTTCTTAATTATTTCAGACAATAAAACTACGCCGTTTCTACTTGCCGAGTGGTATATTCAGTATTCTGGATAGTGACTGTTCATGCTTAGTTGAGGTTAGTTAACCCGAACATCGTGTCGTTTATTTGCTCCTAACCTACTGGATCTATACTAGGCCCTACATCCTTCATAGATTATGAGTGCATACAGTAAGTGAACAGGTAAGTATTGCTCAATAACATGTTGTTTATTTCATTTCATTGTTTTGTTAGGTTGCAAGTTGCCAGAACTATGGCACAAAAACGTACCTAGCAGACAGACCTCAACCACTGCACTCGGAGCACCGACTCTGACTGAATGCGGGAAGAGGCTAGACTGTAGACTGCGCAGGCTATAAAAAAGAAAGCGGCTTCTGTATGTCATGTGATTATCTGAAGCATGGTATTGGCTAGAAATGAACGAGAGTCGATGTGACAAGCTAGCTCTTTCTTGGAGTCGCATTTGATAAGAGAGTCGGCTCGTGCTAGCTCTCAGGGAGCAAGGAGGGAGCTAGCTCTCTCCAATGAGTTGTTCAAAAGAGTCAGTTTGTTCATGAACGACCCATCACTAGTAATTAGCTCTGTGGCTTAATTTAGTTTCATACTCAACTCATCTTCAAATCATTAGAAACCGAGTCCAACCTTTGCTGTCTTGGTCTCCCCTTACTTTTCTTACACTCTATGACTGAGTCCAGGTGAGTCCTCCTCACCTTACATAATTCTTTACCCATAGAGCTCAATCCTAACTTAACCCCTATCTACTCATTCCAAGTACCATCCTGCCACTGTTCCCACATCTTGGTACCAGCAATCATTCTCGCTACTTTCTTGTCTGCTGTTACTTCTAACTCATGAATAAGATAGCCTGAATCCACCCACCTTTCACACCGGTACAGAAAAATTGGTCTGAAAACAAAAGATAGTTTCATCTTAGAGCCTACTTCTTACAGAATACCATTGATCACAACTGAGAGCTCACTGCATTAGCTTTGCTACACCTTGATTCAATCTAACTTACTATACAACGATCCTGGGAGAATGCACCACCTGAATACTTGAAATGATCTACATGTTCCAGTTCCGGATTCCGAACCCAACATTCAGTTCTCTTTCCTACTTGGCATCACTTTAGTAATGGGAATGTTCATTTTCTTATCATACTCTCTGCAACTATTTTCAAGTTCCAAGATATTCAGTATTAATTCAGTACAGTCTGCCATTTTAAGACCAAGTTGTCGGCACAGACCACAATGCTTACAGCACTTCCACCTAAATGAATCCCTCTCTACCATTTCATACGTTTGAGATGATGATACGTGTAAACTACGAATAACAAAGGTGAAAGATTGCAGCCTTGTGTAACCTCTGTAATTATGGTACCTGGAACAAAGAACTAGGGATGGGTCGATACCAGTTTTTCTGGATACTCAATACACAATATTTTCCATGATACCCGATACTTCGATAGTCATTTCTACTTCTAGTTTCAATACAAAATATAATGTTGGGAGAACTGTGTAATGCCAATGAAATTAATTACTGTAGGTGCACATATTTAATGAGACAAAATTTAAAACTATCAGTGTACTTATTTTTAAACTCTACATTAGACATTTAAAACCAAAATGTGTTTTTGAAACAGTCCACTTTTATAAGTTTCTGTTCAAAAATACTAGCATTTTCACGCTTTCGGGGCCAAGTCTACTACTTTTTCTGTCACTTGAGTCCTGCTGTGCTAAACAGTATTTCAGAGAAAACTGCTATAGTTGGAATACACAAATATTTTAACGGCTAAATATTTTAGTTTTGGAAATTTTGAATTTGTTTCCAGTAATCCAGTACACTAGATGAGGAAGTGACACACTGTCATTGAGACATACAGTGATTTCTTCTTGGGAACTGTTAACTGGCAGTGAATCTGACACACGATTATTTTCTTGAATAATGTTACTGTACAGGTACCACATTCCTGGCAATTTCTCAGGCTTTGCAGTACGCGACATCTAAAATAAAATAAAGTTTGTGAACTGATCGATTTTTACGAGTATGTCAGTATTAATGGAAAATTATAAATTCCCATGGAGGAAATTAGATATTTTTCACCAATAGAGCATGTCAAAAACATATGATCTGATATGTTTTTTATGTCAGTATTACACGCCTATCCCTACATAGGTATCCGAAAATTGTGAAAAAACAATTCAAAATAAAATTTACCTGATCATTTTTGGATGCAGGACATTCCTCTCGGTTAGCAAGCTCCACCAGTCTGTCTTTAGCACAACAGAGCACTGGGGCGGCGAAAAACTTGTCCTTTTAAGCGGGGATCCAACAGTGTTGCAATGCAACGTATTTCATTTTCTTCAATGGATTTATACCTTACGTTCATTTCATCCAGCAATGACTGTTGAACAGACGCAATTCCTGATCTACTGTCTGAAGGCTTTTCCAATTCAGAAATAACACTGTTCACGATGGGTATTGCTTCGGATACTGACACTGAAGATGAACTTACGGCGAGTGTCGCTTGACTGAAAATATTTAACGTGTCAATCAGTATACTATATTTACAAGATCCCACTGTGATACTGTAACATTCACTGGAAAGGAGAGATCAGAGGATGCAAAAACTATGGACCTCTTTTGCTGCTGAAGTCTTCTTAGCATATGTAGAGTTGAATTCCATTGCGTAGGTTCATCCTGAATCAAGCGGTGTTGTGGTAAAGAAAGATGCTTCTGTGCCGTTCTGAGAAAGTGGATTTTGAGGAGTGTTTGAAACTCCGAACTAGTTTCCTGCATGACAAAATGTGACATTCAGTATTTTTTGAAATGAAAAGTCCATACTTCAAAACAAGTTGGAATGTATTATCTAAACACGACAGGTGGGTAAAGTTTCCTAACTTCATAGCATTTACAACGTTGCAACAGTTATCAAGAATCACGATCATTAATTTATCAATTAAACCCCAAGATTTATCAATTAAACTCCAAGTTTCTAAAGTCTTCTTTAAAAAATTTCAGTCTACAAAATGAACAGTGACAAATAATCGTCGCAGGCTGTTGATGTCCACATATCCGTCGTAACTGCTACACTGTTCGCATTTTGGAGCTCTTTTCTTACTCTTCTTTCCACTTCTTCATAAAGTTCTGGAATTATTTGATTAGATATTTGCTTACGAGAAGGCATAGCATATCTAGGTTCAAGATACTTGATCAACTCCTTAAATCCTTCATCCTCAACTATGCTGAATGGTTGGTTATCCATGCACTATTGTAGCAATTTCTCTGGTAATTAATTGTCTTTGACCGACTATCACCTGGTTTAAATGCAGATTTCTTGTCCATAAATGGATTGAAGTGTAGGTTGGGACTGTTGAGAGAATGATGGTAATGATGATGCCGATGTCGTCTATAACCGTGAAAGAGGGCTCATCCACTATTACTTCTTCAGAAGTTAAATTTCCACTTCTGCAGATTTTTAAATCAAGATGTTCTGAAAAGGCAATTTTGTGCACTAATGTGACATGTATTTTTAGGTTATTAGTGTTGTGAGATTTTCCACCACGCAAAAAACTATTTTTACAAATGCGACAAATAGCGCGATCATCACAATGGGGGTCTATTTGAAAATAGTTCCACCACTTAATTCATACTGAACGAAATACAATACAGATGGTACGAAACGAAGCAGCTGAAGAATAAATAATCAGTTTGGTAAGTGGTCCAGGGGGGGAGAGGAACTAATGCTCACAGCGGGCGGTCATATTAATTAGGCCTTACCTTACATTTGATTTTCCCGAAGAAGTTGTCTGTTTACCTGCGTTGACATTTAGTTATCTCCAGACAAGCATGTGAGAAAATCTAGAAATTAAGGTAATGAGGACCAACCCCTGCCGTGGGGAAATTCCTAGCAGTTGCAGCAGAGCTCCTGCAGATGATGCTCCCCCTCAACTGACAGCGCTGGCATTCAAACATGACAATTAAGAGCATACCAAAACAGATCACTTTATGATTATATAATATAATCAAGTGATGTACTTTCACCAGAAAGCTATAATATATGTTGATCTGTCAAATATTTCTTTTAGGAGGAGTTTGATTTTCCCCACAACACAACGAAGGTAATTTCTCTATTGTTAGAAAATCACAAAAAAGCTGTTCCTAGAAAATTCAACTCAACAACGTGTAATTAGCCAGGTTTTTGCTCGACTTGCAGTGAGGTAATTACATGTTTGGGTTTGCACTGAATAAGCAGGAATTGAAGGCAGTGTCTTCCTGACCATATCTCCGTCTCCATCTATACTGTTTACGTTGTCATTGCGACCACTTTAAAATGTTCTACTTGCAGCAATAATATTTTGTGATTTTAACTCTTACAGTGCCAAGATGCTGATGTATCGGCACTTACATTCTGTACGAAAAATGCCAGGATGCCGATTCCATTGGCATCCTCTAATAAATGGTGTAGTTATGTAGTAAGGTGCTAGAATGCGCCACAAATCAAGTAGAAAGAAGGTAGAATGTTTGCAATTCCTTCTTATGTCATTAGATGGCACTCATAGTTTCATTTTTGCTAGTTTACTCGTCGATTGTGAGTGTATGATCTGTGAGCGCTTGACATCTATGATCCAATATGGCAGCCTCCTTGTTTGTTTATGTCCGCTTGTTGTGACTTGTTTTCAATAATTTTACGTTCCAATTGACGCATTTGAGTTATTTATCGTAATATATTAAGTTTATTATTATTAATACTGCAGTTATAATTACCTAGCAATTTATTTAGATCGTAGTAAAGTCTTAAATAGTACATTAATCACAACAAGGCATGTTGTCACATAGGCCTGATTCGGGAGAAGAAATTGAGGAGCTTTTGGGTTGCTTTGAAGATGTAAGCGACTCTAATTTTATAGAGTGATGATTATGATGTTTTTGAGGTCTTCAGATAGTGCACCACAGAATGAAGGAGCCGTGCCATTGGCTAATGGGCTTACAACATTTCGTGCAATGTCAAAGTGATATAGTGACAGTGCTAATGAAAATGACAGTGAATTAGATGATTCTTGGACTGCATGCATATTCCCTGAAAGTAATGCTGTCCATCCCCATCATTTTTATCAAATCCCAGGACCTAAACACGTAGGCCTACCTCAACCTGATGCAACGCCCATAGAATATTTCAAGCTGTTCTTTACACTTTCATTCCTGACACTATTAGTTGATTTTGTATGTTGTTCTGATCTTCTGAACTGTTCTGTAGTAATACTGCTACTAGACACAGTTCTCTCGAAAGATTACTATTACTCTCCCAAAATTCATAAAATATCCAATAGATTGGAAATTAGACCTACATTAACAATATAAATTGGTATATATGATCCCAGATAAGAGTTAAGATTAAATATCTTCACTTAGTCACTTTGAGTTTAGTGTGAGATGTGCTAATTAATTTCAAATTATGTTTTTCCTTTTTTAAATAAAAAATAACATTTTTGTGCACATTATTCCACGAAATTTTGTTTTTTGAAATGCAAGTCGCGTGTTTATATTCCTTGGACTATATCAAGCTCAAATACCAAATTTTACCTCCATATCTTTTAAACTGAGACGTAAATAAAATATTTTATACAGTGATGCAAAATCCATTGAAACATGCTTGGCATTCTATGCATATGATGACCGATTATGGGTTGGCATCCAAAGGGTTAAAATAAAATATTGCAGAATTACCACCGAAATATCGAAGAAGTAGCGAGCAAATTATTTGAAGTATCGTGAGTATCAAGGTATAAAAAGTATCGGGGACACATCCTTACAAACAACTCATTCTACCATCAATCACCACTGCAGCCCAGCTGCCAACATAAATGCCTTTGATTGCTTTCAATAACCTTAACCCCACAATCCCTCAGTATAGCCAACATCTTTTCGCTTCACACTCAAGTCATATGCCTTCTAGATCTACGAAACAAATGCACCTGTCTATTTAACTGCTTTTTATTCCTAAGTTTAGTTTTAAGTTCATTTTTAGGTCAATAAGATATTTTGGTTGTTAATTCTAGCCATGTTCGTTTTTATTAATTTCTAATTCCCACCCACAATTATTATAGTGTTTTAATCAATTTTCTCACAAGCCGATGACCTAGAAGTTCGGCCCCTTTAAACAAGCATCAACTTTACTATCGATACCAACAACAAAATTTCACAGAGAGGATAAGGGGGAGTAACATGTCACCTGTCACTATGGAAGTTCGAATAGGGGACTTCTCAAAGTCGTTAACAACAAAATGTTGTAATCTTGTAGCTTCAATTTGAAGGTATCTACCTTGATTGAGAGTCTGTAATGAGCAAAATCCTCCACATTTTTTAGAAAACAAGTAACATTCTAATAGAACATATAATGTTTAACAAATACGCTCACAGAAAGTTAATCACAAAGTGACACCCGAGTTCGACAACATTCCAAGGGAACAAAAAAAAATTGAACATTCAAGCTCACGCATACAATCAACCAGAAAAAATGAATTATTAAAGACTGTACAATTAAACCAACCAATATCATTCAATAAGATATGAAACATAGCAATCTGGTTTTTTATCGAATGTTTAGTAAGTATAGACTCCTTTATAGAATAATTGTACATAATATTGTTTTACAAGTTGTCCATTTCATGACCGTATCGATGTTTAATCAAGAAGTAAGTATAAATAACCACCTAATCGATACTTTATTAATGCCTCAGGCAAAATTGAATAAAATTAAAACTTACAGGACATGTTTCGACATGGTTATTTATACTTACTTCTTTTTAATATTGTTTTTACGTATAGCATATTCCACCAGTTAGAATAATCAAGAATAGCCAGTTGTTTCCACAAATCAGAAACATATTTTATTAAATGGCATCCAAGTTAGCAGGACAATTTTAAATGTTTTATCAGGATACAAATACCCAGGATCCTGGATATTTTGATCAACGAGTATAGGAACAACGGCTGATGATGCCCAAAATGTGGGCAAAACATGTCCCGTTAAAATATTAATAATGTAAAGTTATTTATGTAAATAAAAACCATATTGGATTGAAAAGGTGGAATTTCAAAACGTTTTATTTTGGAAAAAATATAAGCAGCTCAATACAGACCCAACGATGAGATGTATAACTTGTAACCTAACTGTGTGGAATCGCTTGCTTGTTATGAGGCTGAAGGTGACAATTTCTTTTCAAATGCTGTCACAGGCGATGAAACATGGATTCATCACTTCGAACTGGAAACAAAACGGCAATCCATGGAGTGGCACCACACCAACTCTTCCACGAAGAAAAAGTTCAAAACCACACACTCAGCTCAAAGTCATGGCTACAATCTTCTGGGACTCTGAAGGGGTTATTTTGTTTGAAGTCCTCCCTCATGGCATAATGATCAACGCTGAAGTGTATTGTGCTACTCTAAGGAAATTGAAGAAATGACTTCAGTGTGTTCTTAGCCACAAAAATCCAAACAAACTTCTCCTGCTCCCCGACAACGCAAGACCTTACACAAATCCGCGCACCCGACACAAGCTCTCAAAACTTCAGTCGACTATTCTTCCTCATCCACCTTGCAGCCCGGATCTTGCACCTTCTGAATTCCATCTGTTTGGCTCAATGAAGGATGCACTCTGCGGGAAGCACTACGTGGATGATTGGGAAGTTATCGATGCAGCATGACGTTGGCTCCGACATCAAGCAGTCGAGTGGTAGCATGAAAGCATATAGGTTCTCGCATTAGGGTGGTGCAAGGCCGTAGCATTGAACAGAGATAATGTTAAAAAATATGGTATTGTAGCAAAAGGATTGGGGAATAACATGATGTTTTTGAATCCTCAATAAAACCAACCTGCTTTTAGAAAAAAAATGCATTGCATTATATATTGAACTCCCTTCGTACATTACTGATCAATGAAATACCTCAATACTTGCTGCAATCCTTCCTGTTCCCTTGCTTATAGGCAAGTGCAATTACTGCTTTTGTCCAATAAGGTTACTGTTCTAACATTTCATGCTAATCATATTACCCTGCCTTCCCACTAAATTTCATCATTTCAGGTCTAAGTTCATCTATTTCTGCTGCTTTATGAAAACAGAGTTTATTTACCATCATTTCACTAACATCATTGTCCTCCACATCAACTAAGTTGTTTGCCACATCAACAGAAATATTCCTTACATCTGTCCAGTGATTCCCTGGAGAAGTACTGTGAGTTTAGAGAAATTAATTTCATTTCATGGGTCCGTATTGAACTTTGATTAAACCAAATTAAAATAATAAGTGGGTTATTCCACCTTTTCAATACAAATTAAATAGTGTTTATTAAATAAACATTTAATGGGACTAGTTTTGACCTATTTAAAGGTCATCTTCAGACACATGGTGTGTAGAACAAAGTATTTGAAACACAGTGGTTTTAAAGATGGTCTTAAAATATAGAAGTTTGACACTATGAAAAATTGTTTTTATAATTTCCTGAAAACACCTTTGTTGTAAGAAATTAGTTCACTTAGCTGTAGGAATATATGAGAAGTAGTTTTATAATATTCTTTGTAGGATTCAATAGCGTAGATACAATTCAAAATTCACAGTCTTGATGAGATGTGAAAATGGGCATATATGCATAACTTAGTGTTGCTGTGGTTGGGGAGAAGAAGTCTTATGATATTCTTTTATCACAGCAAAGTGCGACTCGTTGCCTGAACGGTCAGCATACTGGCCTTCGGTTCAGAGGGTCCCGGGTTCGATTCCCGGCCAGGTTGGGGATTTTAACCTTAATTGGTTAATTCCAACGGCACGGGGGCGGGGTGTATGTGTTGTGTTCATCATCATCATTTCACCCTCATCACGACACACAGGTCGCCTACAGGGGTCAAATAGAAAGACCTGCACCTGGCGAGCCGAACCCGTTCTGGGATATCCCGGCACTAAAAGCCATACGACATTTCATTTCATCACAGCAAAGCGTAGATACACTTTAAATCTTTCATAATCTTGACGAGATGTAGAACTGAGCATATATGCAAAGTATGTATCGCCTTAGTAAAATGTGAGTTGAACAAATATATTATTGCAGCGGAAAGGAAATTCTATATAGTTGTGTATAAAGAAAACAATGTAAAAAATATTGAAGGTATCCATGGAGATCAATGACTTTAAAAAATGAAAGTGAAAAGGCACCTGAAGATATGAATTAAATTTTTTAAATATTATTTGTAATAAATGGTGGAATGAATTCTCATCTAATGCTGATATAAAAGAAAGGAAAAATAAATTAGAAAAATGTTGGAAATATTAATGAAATTTAAGGAATGTAAAATATTAAATGGAAAGAATGAAAAGAAAAGAACAGAAAAGAAATAAGTCAAAATGTGGCTCAACTTACGTAACCAAGTGTTGGACATATTTGTAAACTAATGTACTAGGAAGCAAAAGACATGAAAAAATAAATAAATAAATAAATTCTAAGGAAAATGGAAAATAATTTGAGAGGGAAATAAAATAGAATCATGTAAAAATAAAAGTGAGAGATGGGAAACAAGACAAAGATGAGTAAAAATGAAAGCAATAAAGGAATGAAATAAAAGTTGAAATGATGAGAATAGAGAAGAAACGAATTGGCAAAACGTAAAAATTAAATTACGATGAAAAACAAAGGATGTTTAATATATCTTCCTTGAGGGGAACAAGAGGAAGGATGAAAGAGGAAATAGTTAGGATAAGAAATGGAAAAGGAAATGGAAGGATTTTTTTAGAAAAAGTGATAAAATACTAAGGTTTAAGAAGTTGAATAAATATACAGTTATAATCATAGGTGTTATGAATAGAAAGAAAAAACTTAAGGTGGGTCTGAAGGAGGGAATGGGGGTAAATCCTGAGGAGAGTTGGACTGAATAGAATGGAAGATTGAATTTAGATCAGTTGAATTAAATTTTTAAGAATAATGATAAAAAGGTCAAAAATAGTGTGTTTTTTTTTCTTTCACATATTTCCTTTTGGTTGTAATGAGTGGAAATATTGATCTAAATGTATGAAAAAATCTCTGTTATATAAAGTATTGGGCCTTTGTGTAATGTTTTAAGAATTTTTACGTCTTGTTGAATATTGGTGAAATTATGGTTATAGTCGTGTATCTCTTGACCTACAGCCGAAAACTGATTGTATTTAATGGCATTCTTATGTTCTGAGTATCTAGTCATCAAGTTTCTCCCTGTTAGTCCAATGTACGAAAAATTGCAATCATGACATTTATATCTATAAACCAGGGCCTCTCAAATGCCCAAAATCTCACGCATGCAGATCGAGGCGCAAGAGCTCCGTGCACTGTGCATCGATGCCGCTCGGCATGGCTTGGATCAACGCTTCGTCTCTTGGCTACTCGGCTAAGCTCGGCTCTACTCAGCCCAGATTTGGAGCGCTACAGCGCAAGTGGGGCAAAGGGAGACAAGCGGAGCGAGGGAGACAGGCATGAGGAAAGAGAGAGTAAGCGCTATTGCTCCAAATCGAGGAGTCGGGGGTCTGCACTCTGGTCAACCAAGCCAAGTCGTCTTTTGCACCGTGCACAGTGCATGCACCACGCGCATGCACCCTGAGAGGCCCTGCTATAAACATATGATTTAGAGAAACAAATTTATTAATAGACGTGGAGTTGTATAAGATGTCTGAATTCTTATTATTAGTTTTGAATGCTATATATATAGTCTTATTTAAAGATGTTAGTGATTTTGTAAATGTCCTTATTTAAAGTAAAGGTTGAAATTATTGAGGTGTTAGGCTTATCTTTTATTAACGTAGTGGAAGGGCGAAGTGTCTACTTATTAATTATTCTGTCAATGAAAAAATTGTTGTATCCATTTGATTTAGCGATGAAACGAACGGTATTTAATTCACTTTTTAGATCTTCTTGGACATAAATAGTGAAAGCTCTATGAACTAAACTATTGTAAGTAGCCCGTTTGTGGGTTATTCGGTGAGTTCAATCATGATGGATTTGCGTAACTAGTTTGAGTAGGTTTTCTGAAGATTTTATAACCTAAAGAGGTCGGGTTTCTAGTGATGGTTAGGATTAAATAGTTAATTTTTTGTTCTAGTTCGGATTCAAGTGTAAATTTAATGTGGGGGACAATATTATTAAGATTTTGAAGAGTGGACTCAGTACCAGAAATTTTTTCATCTAAAATAACTAGGACATCATAGACATTTCTAACTCAGAAGAGGATATTGTTAAAATTTTGGTCATTTTCAATCTTCTTGTGTTCTATGAAATCTAGCTAAATCTCAGCTAGTATGCCTGAAGCAGGTGAGTCCATGGCCAAACCCTTTTGTCTATAGATGACATTATCAGAAGTGAAGAAACTGTTATCCAGAATTCATTTCAAAAACGAAATGAAATCTTTGCTTACTAACTTTTTTTGCAAGTTGCTTTACGTTGCACAGACACAGATAGGTCTTATGGCGACGATCGGACAGGAAGGGGCTAGGAGTGGGAAAGAAGCGGCCGTGGCCTTAATTAAGGTACAGCCCCAGCATTTGCCTGGTGTGAAAACGGGAAACCAAGGAAAACGATCTTCAGGCCTGCCGACAGTGGGGTTTGAACCCACAATCTCCCGAATACTGGACACTGGCCGCACTTAGGCAACTGCAGCTATCGAGCTCGGTGATTAATAATTTACTTAAATAACTGCGTTGATTTAAATTATTTTCAACAATGGGGTAGAGATTGGATATTTGTATACTAGGGTACATATTAAAGATATCCAAGGAGTGAAGTATGTGATGAGGTTGGATACTGAAATGAATTTATTAATTAGATCTGAAGTATTTTTGATGGATTTATTGGACATAAAATGGTAATTCTTTCTGAGAATTTTTTAAAATAAATTGTGAAACTTTATATAAAGGACTTGGCCTAAAATTAATTATAGGACGAATGGGTACATTAGCTTTATGTATTTGTGGAAGAGCTTTAGCAGTAGAGAGTGTTGGATTCATGCTTATTAATTTATTTTTCTCTTGGTCTGTGAATAGGAAAGGGGTGTTCTTTAAGGTTCATTTTAGTAATCTCTGAATTTTCTGGGTTGAATGTTTATTGACTATGGAAAAGGAAGTATCAGAAACGAAATTACTTGCTTAATGTATGTAATCAGTTTTATCCATTATAACGGTAGTATTACCTTTGTCAGCTTTGGTGATAAGATAGTCTTTCTTTTTAAGAGCAAATAAATGATAATGTTCACTGGAAAACTCTTTAGAAGTTTTATGAGAAAAAGGGTAATTAGATTTGTTTTCTTCTAGAAGAATGTAGTTCTTTTCCTTTTTAATCTCTATTCTTAATTCATCGCGTTTGTCAATAGCGGCTTTATTAATGGCTAATTCAGATTCTGTGATAAAAGTAGTGGCAACGCTGAATACATTAAGGTTGGGCCAATTATGTTTAGGGCCTTTAACAAAATTGAATTTTCAATATCATTTAATTGTACATTGGATAAATTGATGACTGGTGGATGAAATTATTCATAAGTGTTTGATGTGAATTTGTTGCTGTGATAGTTGGACATTTTTAAGGAATTAAGTTTTCTTTCTAATATTTGCTGCTTCTTGGTAAGTTCATTAAATAATTTATCATCAATATGGGATTGGAAAAGATTCCATTGAGCAATGGACAACAATTTGGCTACTTGAAGATGAGTCTCATACAATTTAAGATTTGGTAAGGATCTTTTTCTTGTGTAAGAATTTAATTTCATCTCTTAGTCATATTTTATTAGTTTTGATATGGCTTTTCCATGCCTTTGCTGGTGGGACCTAGTGTTTAAAGTGCACTAAGTCTTCTGGTATGGGCTAGAGCAATTTTGTTACTTTCATTGATCTGTCTCTGTCTTATCCTTGGCTTTGACAAAATGAAAGTGACTGAGGTATGAGCGATGCTAGTAATGTCATTCCTTCTACAGCCAGTCCCTGCTATGAATGGTGTGAAAATATTGCTCATAGGGTCGGTTGGTGCATGCATTTCAGTGGGCTTGGCAGACTGATATGTAATAGCAACTTCTGGCTCGGTGAGGAAAGCAACGGGGAAACTACCTCACTCCTCATTTCCCTAGTACGCCTCTTCAGTGATGCCTAGGCCATCTATGACAGCTCATGGCAGAACTGTTGAGGATCCAACCAGCCTTCGGGCTGATGACTAAACAAACATACATACATGGCTTTTCCAAGTTTGATGTGAAAAGCGATGTTTTTTCATAGTGCCTTTAAGAAAATCAGGAGTTAAGTTTAAAGAAATACATTGTTTAAGGAAAGCAATGTCTTTTCCTAATTTTGCGATTTTTATTTTTAAGCATAAATAAACAAAAGCTTTATGGTTTGCCTGGTAAGCTTTATCATGTAGAGAAATGAATTTTTATTGTATGGGTCCATATTGAACTTTGATTAAACCAAATTAAAATAATAAGCGAGTTATTCCACCTTTTCAATACAAACTGAATAATAAACATTTAATGGGACTAGTTTCGACCTATTTAAAGGTCATCTTCAGTCATATCGTGTGTAGAACAAAGTATTTGAAACATAGTGGTTTTAAAGGCGGTCTTAAAACATTGAAGTTTGACACTATAAAAAACTGTTTTTAGAATTTACTGAAAACACTTTTGTTGGAAGAAATTAGTTCACTTAGCCGTACGAATATATGAGAAGAAGTCTTATAATATTCTTCATAGTAATCAAGAGCACAGATACAATTCAAAATTCACAGTCTTGATGAGATGTGGAAATGGGCATATATGCATAACTTAGTGTTGATGTGGTTGAGGAGAAGAAGTCTTATGATATTCACAGCAAAGCGTAGATACATTTTAAAATCATTCATAAACTTGATGAGATGTAGAATTGAGCATATATGCAAAGTATTGCCTTAGTAAAATGTGAGTTGAACAAATATATTATTGCAGCAGAAAGAAAATTCTATATAGTTGCGTTTAAAGAAAATGTAAAAAAAGTTTTACACGCGATATGGCGAAGATGACCTTTAAATACGTTGAAACTAGTCCCATTAATAAACCCTATTAAATTGTATTGACAAGGTGGAATAACTCACTTATTTTAATTTGGTTTAACTACTGCGAGTTCGCCTGATTTACCCAAAACATGTAATGGACTCAAGAGGATGAGTTGCAAATGATGAGTTGATCAAATCAGAGACATCACTAACTTATCATGGAGGACTACCGTCCGCAAAATGCAAGATCACACAGAATGGCATCAACTTACAAGAGAAGAAAAAAAGTGCTTGGGTCACAATACTCAATCACGAGTGAGAGAGAGAGTCAGTCATACCAGCAATTAAGTCCAGTAAACATTCGCCATTCCTATTAGTTTCCAACAACTTCCCCATATTTACCCATTCATCACCTTCTCACATCCTCAAGGGGTTATAAACTTGATGTTATTGGTCTGTATTGAACTGAGATTGCATATGAATTATAAACATAAAAATTTTCCACCTATTCAATACATAATTCTATTTACACTCTGTGTATTTATATTACATGGGTTGCTTGGTACTGGTTTCAACCCTACTTCGGGTCATCATCAGCCTTATTAAAACAATATACAAATATTTGATTTGATGAATAGGCCCACTATGAAAAATGCACGAGACATGGAGATGCGCAATTTAAACACATACTGAACCATTGCAGTTAGATACATGTTTTCGTACCTCGCATGTTATAATGACGTAGGTTGATGTTCAGAGCATGTTTGTAATTTCAGTACTGTTAGTTCTGCTGCAACTGGTACATCTCAATGAGTAATATATATTGCCTTATGTAATGTATTTTCTCTGTAACATGCTTTATCTGTTCAAATAAAAGCCCTCAACTGGGTGGCACCAAGTGGAGAGTTTCTCAAGTTATCTCTCATGTAAGCTCCCATAGCAGGGCTGAAGATAGAATTTCCTATAGCCTGCAAATTTCCTTGTGCATTAGGTTTGCTTCACCCTGTACTTTCTTTCTCTTTTCCTTTCATACATCAATTGAAGACAAGAGCACCCCATCAAATTCCATTTCCTTTGCCGAGCAGTTTCCAGGGAGCACCTGACCTGTCAAATGCAAATGAGACTCCATCACTCGCACAGGTCTGAGGCTTAGATCAGCCATTCCAACTCTCAACCAAAAAATTCTATGAAGTGGAGTGCTGATCTTGTTTACACACAGTCCCAGAGATAATATTAATTCTTAACGATTTCAGGCACATCAATGTATTAGGTAATCCTGACTGCCCGAGTACAAGGAGGGATGGTTTACGACTAGCTGTCTAAGATGCCCTCTTCTATTCTATAATAAGTGTTATCCCAACTTTCAGGACTATTTACTAGGCCACTCAGCCATTATCAATGGTTCATAAACTACGAAGTGACTACAGGAACTCGCAACTTGAACCACCCCTGCATATCTTTTTCGAATGCCAGGATGATCACTATCAATACATAGCCATCTCTGCTGAGAACTGAATATTGAAATGCATCCATCAGAAGCTCCCTCCAACAGTAGTTAACCTTAAACGCTCACTGGACCAACAATAAAATACCAAGGAAAAGTTTAGATAATAACTCTACTTGCATGACAACCAATGTGTATCAGAAGAAATAGTTAGAAAGTTGTAGATGATGAAAGCACGAGTACTAATAGCAGTAAGAAATTAATTAAACTTTTTCCAATCCCTATTTACGGGTGGCTAATCGGTCGGAATTACCGTGTTTTCTGATAGGGGCATTTAAATCCCAATAGATGCAGCAGAATAAATGTCACCCTTTAAAGAAAAACATAGATATCAAATGAATAAAGATATGAATGTAATTCTTTTGCATTTCCTTTCTAAATCAGTGCATATTATATATATATATGTCCTCACCCTAATTTTGAAGCTAAATATTGCACATGTTTCCTAAACCATTTCGGTGTAATTGCCTGCCTTACTAACAGGCACACACATAAGTCTCCAAAGAAGAAATCATCAATTTCAGGTAAAACAACCAAACCCATATACCGTATTTACTCACATATTAGACGCCCCCCCCCCCCCCACTTTTACATCCAAAAATGTGGGGGGTTCCAATACTAGATAACTTCAAATTTTGCGCAGTGAACACATGGCTTCCATGCTATAAAGAGCTATAAATTATACATTTAAACAATCTACACTATTCTTTAAGATACTTATGAATGTATTTGAGTTATATAGCCAGTATGACTCAAATACAATCGTAAGTTTGTTAAAGAATAGTGTAGAATGTTTACATCTACAGTTTAATGTATAGCTCTTTATCGCTTAGAAGCCATGTGTTCACTGCACAAAATTTGAGGTTATCACATATGGGACCCCCTTACTTTTTTTTTCTGCTGTAAAAGTGGGGGAAAAAAGAGGGGCATTAATACAAGAGTAAATACGGTATTTGAACTAGAACTTGGACATTTGCAATGACATTACAACAGGCATCTATAATGTTTTCCTACTAATTTCTTCCTCTCATCAGCCCTTAAACATTAAAAAATGGAGAGATAGGCAGCATGTACAAAAATCTAAGAGGCTGTAGATGGAATGACAACGGCTAGCATAGTTCATCAGCAGCACGTGTTCGAAGTTCTAACAGTAAACACAATGTCAAAAATCATTGGAAACTAGCAACAAATATCTAAATCCTGCATCCATTCTCACACACTATATTACAGTCTATCCAAATATGAACTCTGAAGGGCTATTATTACTACATTACCAGGATCATCCCTTGGAGCAGGCATATTCTGCATCATTTCCAGGTCAGATAGCAATAAAGCTGCCTGTGGGTCGGAGTATCGCATTACCTTCCATTTCACATTTGTAGGACGTATAACCAGACGTCTGTACGTTCCACCCACTTTAAAGTGCCTGTAACAATAGAACATTCTATTTAAAACAACAGCGCTCTGATAAAGGAGATTCACAAATACATTTTAAAAAGCACAAGGCAGCCATACATACTGACAAAAGTCAAAACTACTCATGTGCCATTAATCTCATTCTGCTTAGGATGGACTGAGTCCTGACAGGTGGATGATGTTGCTGGTAACTTTCCGCTCGTCACACTCAGGTGATGTCAACGTTAAAAATGTACTTGCAATTATTTTAAACTGTTTTTTTGGAAAACTAGTATTCGTGAATTACCATTTTCAACATGGCACGTACGGGATATGGGTACACTGCTTTCCTGGTTGTGGACAGCGACCATATACCATACGGGTGTGATTTTTGTGCGTTTATAGGCAGCTGCACGTACCCCACACGGTTCTTGTTGCTTGCTTTGAAGTATTAGTTTATCTAGTGTCCACTAGAATGCAGCAGTTATCGGGAAGTTCAAACCTAAACGATAAAAAGGGTAGTTTCACCTTGCTGTGACCTCTAACAAAGCACTCAATGTGCCGGGTGCTGCGCGCGCCAAATACATCGTGCTGTCAGCTGTGTTACTGTACAAACATGACCTCACACTGCTCTTTGATAGTGATATCTTGGATATTTCATTACGAGAAGCGGGTTCAGAAATAGATGACAGTGATGAATACTCTGCTTACGAACCAGATAACATATCAAGTGATAGTTCGAGCAAGATTTTTATTTGTTATGTCACTTTCAAGTGAAGATTTTTATCTGCATTACTTTCCTCCAAATACAAACGACAGAAATACTTAACCTCTCCCAAAATTTGGGCTTATTTTTTCGTTTAGATAAAGAAATGCAGGCTAATGCTTCACCTATACTGTGGTGCAAGGAGTGTAAGGTTAGACTATGCAAAGCCCTATGTTTCAGGGGGCCTGTTCCATGAACAAACTTTGCAACTTTTAAACTTTGCACTGTTCCACCATGATCTAGGTTGTACTTTTCAATTTCTTCGCAAAGTGAAAAGTCTTTGCGAATGAGTGACCCGATCGAGTTTATTCCATAAGCAAATTGTATAGGCCTAATACTCTACGATTTTAATGTTTTACATTTCGCAGCGAACTTGACGGTATAATTGTGGTACCGTTTAAGTTTTTATCATGGGAAAGAAAAATTAGTATTACAAGATGCTGGCTGTGCTGAAAGTTGTCACAGAGAAATGTGACATCCTCTTTGACAACTTTAAATACAACCTCTCAAACGATGACACATCAATGTTAACGAGAGTACCGTCAACACATCCACACTCGGAAGGAAATTCACCCTTCATTAGAAATCCCGTCGCTATATTATGTGGATCATCAGGCCAACGTACTGTTAGGAAATATTACATTTACTATTCTCCAGACCACCTTTTGAGCAGACTAAAGCGGAAGTGAGTGTATAGACCAGGGGATGGCGCGGGCGACAGGGGCAGTGCCTTCGGTGTTGTCACACGGTAGGTGAGGGGGCAAGGGGGGTGCGCTACTCAAGGCGAGTTTTGGCAATCGTGCAGTCAATGCGGAGCTGCCATACTTACTCACTCAGTAAGAACACGTGGTTGCAGTTTCAGTCACAGTCTATTTAAAAAAGCAGTGAGAGAATTTTATCAGTGTGCTTCGCTTTTACAAAAACAGTGTATGTGCGTATTGTGTGCTAATTCATAATTCTTGTAGTCTTTTGTACGTTTGTATGTTTCTTCTTACTCGTTATTGGATATTATTGTGCAATGGATCCTAAGAAAAATTCACCAGACTGTTATCAGTTGAAGAAGAAACGCAAGACTTTTACTTCCGGCGAGAGAAATATGATTCTGTCTGTTTATAAGCATTTCCGAGCGAATAGTATTGACGGCGGGATTAGTTTACCTCGTGTGCTGACCCCGGTTCTGATTCCGACTTGGGTGTGCAGCCGCTCGATAGTGACACAGATTAATTACTGCGGCACAAGCTTAGCTGACGCTGAAACCTCCTGAATAATAATAATAATAATAATAATAATAATAATAATAATAATAATAATAACATTTTTATAAAAATATATTTGTAATAACTAATTTATTGAAATTGTACTGGACAAAGTGGAGGTGGGACAGGTTTTCGCCTGGATCCTCAACTTCATATGTCAGTTCCAAGTTAATTCCAGTACGAGTAGGCCCATATATAATCCTCACTTTTCTCCCTTTTTCATAAATCGCCCGTGAGTAGCAGCTCATTTCAATAAGAAATCAGGTCATATATTTAGATAATAATAGTCAATAATAAATAATAAAATGTTATATATATATACTGTATATTAATAATAATAATATTTTTATAGTCCGCCTCTGTGGTGTAGTGGTTAGCGTGATTCCCGGCTCTGTCACGAAATTTGAAAAATGGTACGAGGGCTGGAGCGGGGTCCACTCAACCTCGGAAGGTCAACGATTCCCACCTCAGCCATCCTCGAAGTGGTTTTCCGTGGTTTCCCACTTCTCCTCCAAGCAAATGCCGGGATAGTACCTCACTTAAGGCCACGGCAGCTTCCTTCCCTCTTCCTTGTCTGTCCCATCCAATCTTCCCATCCCTCCACAAGGCCCCTGTTCAGCATAGCAGGAGAGGCCGCCTGGGCGAGGTACTGGTCATTCTCCCCTGTTGTATCCCCCGACTCAAAGTCTGAAAAACACTGCCCTTGAGGCGGTAGAGGTGAGATCCCTCGCTGAGTCCAAGGGAAAAGCGAACCATGGAGGGTAAACATATTAAGAAGAAAAAGAATATTTTTATAAAAATATATTTGTAATAACTAATTTATTGAAATTGTACTGTGAAATTGTAGTTAGTATATTAAAAGCCTCTGTGGCTCAGGTGGCAGCGCGTCGGCCTCTCAATGCTGGGTTCCGTGGTTCAAATCCCGGTCACTCCATGTGAGATTTGTGCTGGACAAAACGGAGGCGGGACAGGTCTTTCTCCGGGTACTCCAGTTTTCCCTGTCATCTTTCATTCCAGCATCACTCTCCAGTATCATTTAATTTCATCTGTTATTCATTAATCATTGCCCCAGAGGAGTGAAACAGGCTTCGGCAGCCGGCTCAATTCCTGTCCTCGCTGCAAGATGGGGCTTTATTTACTCCATCCCTGACCCGGTCATTGACTGGAAAGCAGATTGTAGGTTTTCACATTAAAATGTAATTCAGTAAATTAATTGTTTAAAGATGTAAGCCGTTAAAAAACTGTATGGGATTCTAACACGCATACGTTAATGTATAAATTATTTTTAATTCATTCGATGTTCAATCCGTGAGCTGTGCTGTATTATAGTGGTGGAGTACAACTTTGAATCGCGCGCCGGCTCATTTGGCAACCACGGCGAGTGTGACGAGACAATGACGTCGCTTCCGCTTTAGTCTGCTCAAAAGGTGGTCCGCAGAATATAACATCTACGACTTTGGTAATAGTTCTGCAAATAATTGATTCTGATGTCCCATGCATTGGTGCTACACCGCGCAACTGGGCACAATTTGCTAACCAATGTAGATAAGCATATAAGAATTTGTTCTTTTTCGGAAAGGAATTGACTTCTTTTTGTTGCATGTTTCAATAAATGACCGATCATTTCAAGAATATAGTAAGCCTGTGTTGGGGTAATACGAAATCACTCGCGAAAGTCCGTCGAAGTGAGGTTATGAAAATTAATCGTCTTTGTACATTCTCTTATTGGATTCTTCAGCACTGTCCTCACTTGATGCTAACAAAAGCTCACATCGTAACGTGTTTATATCACTAAACAAAATTCTACGCCGAGAAACTAGTGTACATACTTGTTGATTAACAGATGAAAAGGGAATCATCTCTTTGCAAGATTTATGAAAACTTTTCACTTCATTTCTTTGCACTTTGCATTTCTGTACCAATGGAAGAACATAACAGGCTTGAAAAGTGAAAAGATTCTTAACTTTTCACTTTGCAAGCTAAATCTGAAAAGTGATGGTGGAACAAAATCAGAACTGAAAAGTGCAAAGTGAAAATTTGCAAAGTTCGTTCGTGGAACAGACTCCTGGGCTATTGTACCAAAATAAACTATTCCTAAATAGGTAAATTTTGTATTTCAAATGTACTTGTGTTTATTTGTGGCTTAAGAAGCCACACTGAAAATGAAAACCTACAACCTGTTTTCCATTCATTGACCGGGTCAGGGATGTAATGAATGAAGCAGATATAGGCTGTTAGTACGATGGGGTCGCCACTCCCAAAGTGATTTATTAATGAATGATAGATGCTATGAAATGAGAATGGAGAGTGTTGCTGGAATGAAAGATGACAGGGAAAACCGGAGTACCCGGAGAAAAACCTGTCCCGCCTCCGCTTGCCCAGCACAAATCTCAAATGGATTGACCGGGATTTGAACCACGGTATCCAGCGGTGAGAGGCTGACGCGCTGCCGTCTGAGCCACGGAGGCTCTAAGAAGCTACACTTGATTTATTTTTATTGTTTGAGCAGGCTTGTTGGTAAAACTTGTATGTAAAAGTCTTTTTCTTGAACATTTTGGATGGCCAACACCTTAATATGATACAAAAATCAGGTATGGACTATGTTTCGCTGTCGTGTAATAATGTATTAAAATTCATGAAAAAGATGCAGTTCACTATCAGGGTGGTAGTGTTGAAAGTGTTAATGAATCTGAATATTTAAATGGAGGGTGAAATGTGATTTATCGATACACGACTCAATTTAGACGAGTAAACATGGGAATTTTTCAGGTATGTATGATGGCTGAGGTAGTTCTGATTGACATTCTTCACAGTATACATTTCTATTGCCTCCTTTATATTCCTACCCAGTGAACCATGAGACTTTCCCCCATGGTGGGGAGGCTTGTGTGTCCTAATGAAGCCAGTAGCCGAGCCATAGGTGAAACCAAATCAGATTGGTATCTGTCAAGAAACGAGCCTAACAAATGGTCCACCAAAAGCAGGGTAGCAGCATATCGGAAGCTGCAAAGGCGGCAGTCTCTATAATTTACTGATATGGCCTTATAATAATTTTTAACATGGCTTAGCCATGCTGGTACTGCTACATGGCTGAAAGTCGTAACTAACTCCCGAGCCATGCAGCTCTCTCTGAATGAATGATGTACCGGTGATTCTGAGAGTCTGAGCGTGGAATGTTCGTTGTTTGGACAGCTAAGGTAGGTTAGAGAATCTGAAAAGGGAAATGGATAGACATAAGCTAGACTTAGTTGTTATAAGTGAGGTATGTATGTTGGTAGGAAGAGCAGGATTTTTGATCAAGTGACTACACAATTAACAACACAAAATCGAGAGAGAGTTGGTTTAATAATAAATAAGCAAATAGGGCAGCAGGTAATCTCCTATGACCAGTACAGTGAACGGATTTTTGTTAAGATAGACACCAAGCCAATGCCCACAACAAATGTGCAAGTCTATACGCGTACTAGTTCAGCGGATGATGAAATCGAAAAAACATAAGAACAAAAATTTCATACAATACTGAGTGGTCCACCAGCCCCTTGCGATCCAGTTTTATGCATCCCTTCACATTTACGGTACTACAATTCTGAAAGACATCGGTCTCTCCCCCTAAACCGGGGTAATATAACGAGATTTGTTTTTACGGGCTAGAAGACAGCAGGAATCGTGAGCGCCACTATGAACTCATGGGTACCTTGAATGAACCTGTAAAACAAGTGCAGATACGCAGAACACCTACTTTAAAACAGGAGGTGGACGCACAGACCAGGAGCACAGTACTGTACAGGCTGGGAAGTGGGTGCCGTACGTCAAGTGTCGCTGACGACCTTCGTGGTCGATACAAAGTTGGGCGTGATGTTGTAAGGACTGTCTGGCCCATTGCAACATCTCCAACAATACGGATCGGAATTCCTCGGTGATGAGCTGTCTAAGGTGACAAGGACTGGCCAGCTCCTGAGCATACACCAGTTGTTTTACATGGCCCCATAGAAAAAAATCCAGGGACGTAAGATCAGGCGATCTGGCAGGCCAATAGACAGGTCCTCCCCTTCCTATCCATTTATCAAGATAAGTCCTTATGGAAATGGTTCCAGACGACCACTGTCGCGTGCGGTGGAACTCAGTCATGTTGAAACCACATCCTGCAGCGGTCAAGGACTGGCACATGTTCCAAAACCAGGGGTAGTTCATCTTGGAGAAACTGCAGATAGCGTTGGCTGGTCAGATGGGCCTCAAAGAAATGGGGACCGATGAGGTGATCACCCATGATTCCATACCATACAGTCACACCCCACTGTACCTGAAAAGCTGTCTGTCGCACCCAATGGGGATTATTCACACTCCAGTAATGCATATTATGGTGATTAAAAGTTCCATTGTTGTGGAATCCTCCTTCGTTCGTAAATAAGAGTCGCTAGAAAAGCAGTATCAGTGTCCACATGCTGTAGGATCCATTGACAGAACATCACTCGGGCATCGAAATCATAACCATGGAGCTCCTAGTGTAAGTGCAGATGGTAGGGTGAAACTGGTGGGTATGCAATATCCGCATAACAGATGCTCATTACAAGATATTAGAATCATTCCGTATTGACGGTTTTCACCTTTGTAAAGTAACAGATGCTCGGCTGAAGTTCGTCTCCTGTGCAATGGCGCGTGTGCTGGTATGAGAGTTACGCCGGATAGCGTCAAACACGACTTCTTCACTGTCAGCAGACGTCACAGGATGATCTCGAACAGGCCGCGTCCTTCCCAGGGATGCAGTAACCCGCAGGCGACTTTCCACACTCTGAAATGTCATGCCCATCGATTGTCGTCTATCCAGATAGCGTTCTTGGTACAGGCAATGTGCCTGGTATGCATTCTGCCTAGCTTCTCCATAGATAACACATCCACATACTCATCACTGGCATATATCTCGAGGCAGTGAATAAACTTTGTGTTGTGAATTGCTTCAAAGGAGGGGAGTTCGCGCACCTACATACTTACCTGCCATTGAATGTTGTTATCGTTCCAAAGGGGCATACTTTGCCCTACCTGTGGTGTATGAAGCTTGGAACATGTACAACATAGCTAACTCGTCACAGGCCATTATCTCCTCACCCTCGTCCAACCCAGCACCATACCCAACGCAACGATACATATGGTCTTTTACAGGGTCAAATAAACAAATCAGCCCTTGGAAGCTATAAGTATGCAACCATACTACATCCCAGGCAACTGGCCGTTAAACAAAAATTCTTATGTGTGATTCAAACCTCCTACCTCGAGCCCTGTCCACTATCACATATCTCCCTACCCGCTTGCCATGTGAGCTACTGCGACACTTGACCTATGCCGCCCACTTCTCATCCTATACAGTACCGTGCTGCCTGTCTGTGCGTCCACCACCCGTTTTAAAGTATGTGTTTTGCTCATCTGTACTAGTTTTAAGGGTTCATCGAGGTACCCATAATGAATTAATAGTGGTGCACACGACTCCTGCTGTCTTCTAGCCCGTAAACACACATCTCGTTATATTACTGCGGTTTAGGGAGAGGGACCACCTGGTATATAAAAGGAGATGAGAATAATTGTGATGGGGGTCTGGAATGCAGCATTAAGCCAAGAAGGAGAAGGTAGTGTAGAAGAAGAATTCAGGCTGGAACAAAGAAATGAAAGAAGTCCGCTGGTAGAATTCTGAACATATCATAATAGTCCTTGCTAATACTTGGTTCAAACACCACTAACAACGAATGTATACTTGGACAAGACCTGGACACACTGCAAGGTATCAAACAGACTTCATTATGATTAGGCAGAGATTCATAAACCATGCGTTAGATTGCAGAAGCAGACATGGACTCTGACCACAACTTGGTCATGACATGCCGTCAGAAGTAGAAGATATTGAAGAAAGGAAGGAAATGGGATCTAGATGAGTCAAAGGAAAAGGCAAGGAGGAATTATTGTTTGAAAGAACATATTGCACAAGGACTAAATGAAAAGGCTGAAGGAAACAATATATGAAGAGTAGACAGTTGAGAAGAAAGAGATCAGTAGGGATGCTGAAGAAATGTAAGGGAGAAAGGTAAGATCAAGTAACAATTGGCAGATAAAATAGCCAAATGGAGAAGTATTAGATTGGAAATTTAAAAAAAGAGGAGGGCAGAAAAGAATATGAGCAATTAAGGAATGAAGTGAAAAGAAAGTGCAGGACAACTAGGGAAGAATGGCTAAAAGAAAAGGCTGTACGAAAGGGAGATGCTGCATATAGGAAAATGAAGGGAACCTTTGGAGAAAGGAAAATTAGGCGTTTGAATATTAAGAGCATAGATGGAAAACTACTTCTTGGGGAAAGAATAAAGACAAAGATGGCAAGAACAATATTCAGCAACTGTATCAAGGGAAAGAAGCAAATAAGGTTCTGGAACAAGAAAAGGCTGTTGATGCTGATAAAATTAGAAACCCAATTTTGAGGCCAGAATTCAACAGTTTTGAGAGACCTAAATAGGAATAAGGCACCTGGAATTGATGAGTACCCTCAAAATTACAGACAGCCTGAGGAGAAACAGGGATAGCAAAGTTATTTCAGTAAGTGTGTAAGATGCATGATACAGGTGGAGTGTCATCCGATTTTAGAGCTTTGCTGTACGTATTCCCAAGAAAGCAGGTGCTGGCAAGTGTCAGAACTACTGCATCATTAGTTAAATATCTCACAGTAACAAAATTTAAACACGTGTATTATTTACAGAAGAATGGCAAGACAAGTTGAAGCTGAGTTAATCGATGTTTGACTTCAGAAGAAATGTAGGAACACCTGAAACAATTCTGACTTTACGTCCGATCTTAGAGAATCAAATTATGAAGGACAAGCCCATGTACACGGCATGTGTAGATCTACCATTATCTTTGATAATGTGGACTGGACAAAGCTACTTGAGATACTGAACGTGATCAGGATCAAATACTGAGAAAGAAGAATGATCTACAATCTACACAAAAATCAGTCTGTAGTGGTAAAAATGGAGCGTTCTGAGAAAGCAGCAGTAGTCGAGAAAGGAGAGAGGCCAGGCTACACTACATCCTCTCTCCTTTTTAATTTTTACATAGAACTGGTAATGAAGGAAATCAAAAGAGGTACTTGGAAGAGTGACTCAATGGGTGGCTATATTTCTAGAAAACAGAACTCAGAGAATCTGATTTGATTAAGCATTATTTGATCTGAGGAATTCCTGAAGCCAATATTGTTGGGTCTTCAGGCTTTCTTTCATATATATATATTGTACCGGGAACGCCGCTACGAGAGAAGTCCGAAGTATGTTTGTTGTACTTCGCGCGAGGAGGAAGGTAGGCAGCCCGCCGAACGCAATGACGTACCCAGCGAGTGACGTGGCCGCCGCAAGCCAGCTATTCGTGCCATATATGGTAATGTTCCAGCTCACCCTCAAAAGTACATTTTGAGCTACTTTATCACTATTTTGACACTGCCATCTTAGTCCGACTCGTTGGCTGAATGGTCAGCGTACTGGCCTTCGGTTCAGAGGGTCCCGGGTTCGATTCCCGGCCGGGTCAGGGATTTTAACCTTAATTGGTTAATTCCATTGGCTCGGGGGCTGGGTGTTCGTGCTGTCCCCAACATCCCTGCAACTCACACACCACACATAACACTATCCTCCACCACAATAACATGCAGTTACCTACAAATGGCAGATGCCGCCCACCCTCATCGGAGGGTCTGCCTTACAAGGGCTGCACTCGGCTAGAAATAGCCACACGAAATTATAATTATTATTACTGCCATCTTAAAAACCATTACAATGGACGTAACCTGTCAAGATTTCAAGAAAATCCACCGAGTATTATAGGAGTTATAAGGGTAGATAGTACCCGAGTTCTAGACACTTCCATGCGAACGTGTATAAAAGGAGGACCACCCGACCTACAAATTCAGTGTCTGTCACTCTGCTGTCTCTGTGACACGGGTGACAGGAGAAATATTGTGTGTGTCGAACTTCTAGTTGACAGTCTGCGAAATCCAAGTATTGGAACTTCGGTATTTTCTCTAAGTGTTGTATCAAGACTTTGTCGTATTCTTGAAGTGCCTGAATGGGACTTTGTTCGTATTGGAACTTTGTCATAATGACACATTGGAACTTTGTTATTTTTCGTGTGTCGTGATTGGACTTTGATATTTTCTTAAAGTGCCATATAGGAACTTCGTTATTTTTCTGAAGTGTTTCATTGGAACTTTGTTATTTTCGACAAGTGTCGCGGTAAGACTTTATTATTTTCTAAAGGTGACATACTGGAACATTGTCATCGGAACTTTATTTTCTTCGAGTGTCGTGTTGGGACTTTAATATTTTGACATATCAGAATTTTGTTATTTCTACACATTGGAGCTTTGTTTATTTTTTTTGAAGTGACGACGATTGAAAGGACTTTGAATTTTCACAAGTGTTGTGTACCGCATTGAACTTACGTCTCGAACTTATTCAAACTTGTATTTTTTTGAATCAATTTCTGGAACATTGAAATTTTCCGAGTGTGTAGGATGAACTTGTGCCCTACCAACATAAACTTTCGTGTGAACGGTATGACTTGTTTTCTCAAGTGCCTCATTGAATTTACGCCTTGTAAAGACTTTGACATTCAACATTACGTTTAATTGTGAAATATGCAATACTTTCCAACTGCTGCACAGGGACTTATGTTTTGATTCTTAAAGACTGTGACAATTCAGAATACACATATCGCGTTCCCAGAAAGCCTAGAACTTTCCAGTATTTTGAGTGATCCATAATTTATGAAGTCAGACTTTTTCTTTCAAATATTATTTTCTTTAATGGCTATTCACTTCGCCTATTGACGGAATAGGACAGTTTCCGAGTGCTACTTATTCAGTTCATTGCCAATATGTCTTAAATCTTCAAAACTATGCATTTAGGACTGCAGTGACAGTAATCCTCTAGAACATTCTGACTTACAGTGAGCTTGCATTATGAACTTGCATTTCTACCAGTACTTGTTTTTCGAGTGATTATTCCAGAACATTTTGATTTAATATCTAGAGTGCAGTAACCATAATTAAAAGGTCATATCTGTTCAGACAGTGCCATGAATGTGTGGAGTGCCGTGCAGGAAATTCAAGTGTGAATTACGTCTCGAATCGAACCCAGGAACGTGTGCCAATCTTTGAGACATTCCAGAACGTCGGAACATTCCAGAACTCCTTATCCGAGCAGGTGTGGTCCCTGCCCAGTCGATGTCCAGCACCATCCCAGGACTTGGAGGTACCAACCAGCCACGACACTTCCACGCTGCTGTACGAAGGTGATATGAACTTGCTTTTGATGATCAATAAACTCAATTTATCAAAAGAATCTCTAAAACTGATAAATATACCTCTCTCTGTACCAGCTCCAATGATAAAGCCACTCCCTAGGTTAAGAATCATGCTCGTTAATTTAATATCAAGCGCCTTAAAGATATGAACACATTTTTACGGGTACAATATATATATACACACACACACATACACTGAGCGGCACAAAAAACGCAACACCCAATAAATGATGTATAATTATCTATTTAAACGAAGTGAAGTACTTCAACCATTGTTTTTAGACGGGGTATGCTATTGGTGTTGCTTTGCGAGTAAACAATGAAGTGTTGATTGTTTATTGCACTAGCCTCAATTGTTTTTTCCCGCGCAACCTGGAAAACACATCGTTGGATGTGAGCCAATAATGTTTTCTCGCTCTTGTAGCGCTTATTGTTGTACCTTTAATTGTTCCCCTTTCAATCACACGTGTTTGTAGGATCTTTCTGTGATTCTCTTAATCAGATTTCTGGAGTAAACATGCCGTTAAGCTCTGAACAAGCTGCGAAAGCTGTTGCTTGGGTGGAAGATGGTTGCAGCATGCATTACGTTGCAGAAGTGTTGAGTACTACACCTTCTATAATTTCCAGAACCGTACGAAGGTACAGGGAAACTGGAGGCTTTGCAAGGAGACCAGGATCAGGCCCGAGAAGAGCAACTCAATGAAAGATGACTGCTGCTTACAACTTCAAGTTCTCCGCAACTGTCACACCACCGCTATTGAAGCACGAAATCGACTCCAAGTTCGAGGAGTCAATGTTAGTGAGAGAACCATTCGAAGAAGACTGGAAGAAGCCAATCTTCAGTCCAGAAGACCTGCTACAGGACCAGAACTCACTAGAGAGCATTGCACATCTTGACTGCATTTCGCAAGGGAACATCTTGGCTGGACAGTACAACAATGGGATCAAGGGTTGTTCACCGACGAGTCGCGATTTGGCCTCCGATCACCTGACGGAAGAGATGGGGTCTGGAGGAGGCCAGGGAAAAGGTATTCCCCTTGCACATTCTCATCCAGGACGCCTTTTCACGGTGGTTCTGTGATAGTGTGGGCAGGAATCAATACAGCTGCAAGGACAGATTTAGTCTTCGTGGAGCATGGGAGCCTTACCGCACATCGGTATGTGGAGGAAATCCTTCTGGAGCATGTTGTGCCTTTCGCTCCGTTTATTGGTGATGGTTTTACACTAATGCACGACAATGCACGCCCACATGTTGCGAGAATTGTGCAACAGTTCTTGGATGAAACGGAGATTCATGCTATGGTTTGGCCTGCTCGAAGCCCCGACTTGAATCCCATTGAGCATGTTTGGGACCAACTGGGGAGAAGAGTCCGTCAGCGCTATCCAGAGACCCAACAGGACCTACAGAACGCCCTCCTGGAAGAATGGAACACGATTCCTCAACAGAACATTACCGCATTAATCAGGAGCATGCCTGAAAGGTTTAATGCCGTCATTGCTGCAAGAGGTGGCAATACACGCTTTTGAAGATGCGAACAGAGGTCACCGAGATAGTCTCCAAGGTCTGTGAAGTGAAAGTGTGAAGTGTGTAACATTAAAACAGACTGCATTACCTTTATGAGCTTACTCAAAATTTCCTTGAAATGTGCATCTCTCGCTTAATTTGTTCAATTTGTTTATAATCGTCTTTTATTTTCATTGTTAGACACTTAGATGGGACCGTACCACAATATTCCACCATTAAGATGGTGGATTAGTGTCATAAAAGTGTCATGAATTTAGAATAAATTTCAGTTTTTGAAAGAAATTGAAGTGTTGCGTTTTTCGTGCTGCTCAGTGTATATATAAAACTAACAAGATACCCGTGCTTCGCTACGGTTTTAAACTGAAAGCTATTATTCAAAGTTTTACATTTTGGAGAGTCCACTGTCAGCTGAGCCTGTAAAATACATCCTCAGTTCATACGTCCAACTGTTTTGGGGGAATGAATATCTATTTAATAATCTAATACTCATCTGAACCCCTGTACGGAAGAATTGGAATGTTTTAAACTCTACCTTATTTAACATCTAGGACACAAGAACGAACAAGCTGTGAAATTTTTATTATCTACATCAAACAGTAATGGAGGAATGAATGTTTTTTAGCGGGTGAATAATTTTAGACATTTATTAATATTTGGGACATAGAAGACCACCCTTCACGTAAAATTTGAAGTTTGTACCTGAAACAGTTTTGGAAGATTGGTTATTGTGTTTTTGAAGGTCAACCACCATCTGAACCCCTTATGGGAGAAATATTTTGAAGTACAAGATAATTTATACCTAGGACATAAAAGAAGAAACATCTCGTGAAATTACAACTTTATACCTCAAAACGGTTTTGGAGGGATGAATATTTTTGTTTCCAAGCTAATCCCATTTAACACCTTACGGGTGGAATGTTAAAAAATATTTCATATTTCACACCTGGAATTTAAAATATATACTGCTATTTGGAATTTTGTCTTCATATGTTGAACGGTTTTGGAGCAAGGAATGAATATACAGTATATGTTTTCGTATCCCAACCCCCATTTAACTCTCCAGGGGGTTAAATGTGTTTCAAACCTTCTGTTATATAACACGTAGGATATCATTTGAAATTTTAACTTTGTAATTCGAACTGTTTCATAGAAATGAATATACTTATCATTCCTCACCTCACAGTCATAACCCCTAGGGGTGTATTGTTTTAAGGCCACTTCTTATTTAAAATCTAAGAAAGAATTTTGTGTGTATAGAGGGTAGCACTGATCTCTGAAAAAAATCAAGATGAAACCACGTTTATTATTCACACCTATTACATGTATTAAGCACGTGGAAAATAATTAGTAATTTTGAAGAGGTTTAAATCTTAAAAAATTAGACATTCAATGCATGCAAGAATACATAGGTACAATTAACAGTATACATCAAAAAATGTTCCTCCAGTCGCGTTCAAAGTTTTTATTTCGGTTAAACCCCCAAGTTTTACAAATAAATTGGTTTGGCAATAAGAACAAGGAACTGGAAATTCGGTCGAGTACCCTGGCGGTTGTAAATACTTCGTTTTAGAACTTCAACAATCCTTATATACATTAAATATGTTGAATCATATATTTGACACCTAGACATCCAGAATTCTTGTAAAATTACAAATTCATACATATTGTTTTAAGACCTGTTATTATTTAAAATCTAAAACCTATAGGAAATTTTGACTTTGTTTGTCAAACCTTTTCAGAGAAATTAATATTTATGTTATCGGAACTTACCAGCAGATAAAACCCTTAAGTGTGTGTTGTTTCAAGACTTCTTAGTTAAAAAGTCTTTTTTTTTTTTTTTGCTAGTGGTTTTACGTCGCACCCACACAGATAGGTCTTATGGCGACAGTGGGAAAGGCCTAGGAGTGGGAAAGAAGCGGCCGTGGCCTTAATTAAGGTACAGCCCCAGCATTTGCCTGGTGTGAAAATGGGAAACCACGGAAAACCATCTTCAGGGCTGCCGACAGTGGGATTCAAAACCATTATTTCCCGGATGCAAGCTCACAGCAGTGCGCCCCTAACTGCACGGCTAACTCGCCGGTAGTTAAAAAGTAAGGCATACAGGAGCAATCATTGAAGTTTCAACTTCATGTCATACGGTTTCAAGAATAATATTTTTTAGAGACCCCGGTCAAAACCCCTTAGGAAGATATTGCTTCAAGACCACTTCTTATTTAAAATCTAAGATTTATAAAGGAAACAATCTTGTGAAAATTCAACCTCTCATGTCAAGCGATTTCAGAGAAATGGATACTTTTGTCAACAGGCCACACTTCCATACCCAGTCAAACCCCTTAAGGGTTGTATTGTTTTTAGACCACTTTTTATTTAAAATCTATTACTTTTAGGAGCAACCACGGTGTGAAAATCAACCTCGTAAGTCAAACAGTTTCAGAAACATCAATATTAATATTTTCAGGTCTTATCTTCCTGGTCAAAACACCTTAGGGATGTATTCTTTTATGGCCACTTGTTATTAAAATCTAAGACCTATATAACAACCATCATGTGAAATTTCAAGCTCGTATGTTAAACTGTTTGAGAGAGATAGATATTTATGTTGTCAGCTACCCCGCTTGCAGTCAAACCCTCTTAGATGTGCATTGTCTTAAGATCACTTCTTATTTAAAATCTATTCCATATAGGAGCAATCATAATCTTCATTTCTGAGATATAAGTATCCTCATAAAAAGAATTCAACTCATTTTTCACTTCTTTTCACCCAACCACCTACCCTTAAGTGGATTTTATGAAAAACGAATACTGTTTATTTATGGTACTCTGCACAAGCGACTATAGATTAAAAGGCAAATATCGCCGCCCTATTCTCTTTTTTTAATGGCTCATCACTGCTGCCAACTTTAGTTACATATTGAAATCACAAAACTATAACCATCAACAAACTAACTTCAATGTAAGTATCAATAACAGGAGGATCCCTTACCCAAGTAAAGGATAAATTATCAAGACATTCATAATTAAGTCAGTTTTCAAGCTTAATGAGGAATTAAGGAAATACACATTCTCTCTCACTCTCTCTCTCTCTCTCTCTCTCTCTTACCCTCACCCAACTGAATGCTACATATTTCTGCCTTTATTTTGATATACACATTACTGTAACTGTATTCCTCGGTGTTTGCCTTGTGTAAATAATTCAGCTCCCTGCTTGAAATTTGCTATTATTTGTCAGACTGAAGAGAAACCACTAGCAAATATATTACATGTTTACAGGATGGACAGAAATTCGTGCACTCTGGCATCACAGCGCGACTCCTCCCATACCAGCAATTAAAAAATGTCTCTCACAGAAGTTCGTCCTGTGAGTATTTCCGGCAGTAAAAGGACGTTGAAGAGTGGCAATCTAGCAACACTGTAACCACATGTAGGGTAACTACCTCTGTCAGCACATATTAGTCGTGTTGTACAGTTGGTGCAGTGGATAGAGTTTTGGGTTAGCACGCAGGAGGTCGAGGGGTCGATCCTGGGTTGAGGTTATGTTTTTTATTTCGTAAATGTAGTCCAGGTGGTATGGTATCTGGCATCTTAATTGTCAACAGTGAATAAATTCACGCCCACAATGTGGAAAGGGCGTCTTTCAAAGCTAACCAATGAAAACAATTGTTCGTCCATTTCTACGATCGTAGTATGCAAGTGCAAATGGTTTCTAGAGGACCCGCTGCAATCGCTGTACAGTCAGTCTTGGAGTAGTACTAGACAGAACTAGACATGATATTCTTTAGAGTTTATGCGTATGTAATGGGACAAATTGCAGGGAAATTTAATGTTTTGCACAGAATTTGCTTTGTTTCCTTAGGAATGTATCACAAGCGGTCTGATAATGTTAAAAAATTTTAATTCCTCCATAGCTCAGCTGATGAAATGGTACCTTTGTTGGTCACCAGATGGCTATCTATGCACAATTCACTGGTAGACATGCAGAAGGAAATAAGTTTGCTAACAGCGATAAATGATTTATGTACTATACTTAATAGAAAACTGTGCATAAGAGGATAAGTCCAATGTCATTATAAAAGCAGGATACAGCATTGTATTGTAACCGTATGAATGCAAGATCCCCAAATTTTTAGGTTAGGAAATTTTCGTAATATTGAAGTCATGTAAATCATGTAATTTTGTTCACTTATATGTAAAAACATAAGATTAGAAGAAGAATTTGTAGTAGGGAATTTTGTACATATAAGTAACTTTAATTTGTGTAAGTGTCTGCACATGGCATGGCAGTGTAGGTTGTTCAAGAATTGTGAAACGTGGAAAATAGTGGCTATATCGGGAAAGGCAGTTAAAGTCAGTTGAAAGTGTTGTAACAAAATGGCTTGGAAACCCGGGGTACGGCAGATAGTATAGGCTGAAGATTGGAGTGGATCAATGTGAATGTGTATGAGTGGACGTTCTATGTCACATCAGACGCACGATAGCCAATACGAGGGCTTTGTTTTAAGCGAGGTTGGGTTGACTGAGTGACGCGTGAAGATGTGCCTGTGAGAGCGTTGCTACCAGTAAACTTTTCAGGACGCTATAACCACGTGAGGCGTCTCCGAAGACCGTAAAAGTAGTCAGTGGGACGTAAAACAAATAGCATTATTATTATTATAACCACGTGCAGCAAGCCTATATAAGTATGTACGAATGTGCGGCAATTCATTCTGACTGATTCTGTTTCTGGTTGTGTTTGTGTTCTTGATTATGTGTGTTTCTCCCTCGGACCGGCGCGGGAGATACTTTGCGCAGATTCCTAAGCGATGCTCTATTGTTCTGAAGTATATTTTACCTACGGAGTGAGCACACTAAATATCGCTGATGCTACGAGTTTCTGGTGGCCGTTATGTAAAAGACACTGCTAAGTGTTTATTTGTAATTCCAACTCTGTATAATTCTTCTACGAGACAATGTACAGTGGATGTGGTGATGTGTACCGAATCTACATTCGGTAGTGGATGTGTGGTTGTGCACAGAGCTAATTCTTGGTAAAGGAAATCGTCAGCCGAGTATGCAGTTTCAGTTGGAGAAACGTGAGGCGTCACACTAACCTGTGCGGCAGTCGGGAAGGACTCAAGACGTCTATGAAGTGTGTAAATAAGGTTAGGGATGCTCTTCGTAAAGAAGGTTGCATCCGTACGTAGAGAAAGTCGTCGTACTTTTCTTTACCAGAATACGATTTTTGTTCTGTAACAGTAGTGAGTGTAGTGGGACTCTTACCTGGAGGTATGTTAAGAAATGTATATCTAGTGAAAGTAATGATTTTGTTGGTAGTAGTAGTGTGTATATTTGCCTTTGTAAACGACAAACGAGTAGGTCTCGTCAAGTAATGATTTTGTTGTTGGTAGTAGAGTATATTTGCCTTTGTAAACGACAAACGAGTAGGTCTCGTCAAGTAATGATTTTGTTCTTGGTAGTAGTGTGTATATTTGCCTTTGTAAACGACAAACAAGTAGGTCTCGTCAAGTAATGATTTATGTCTGTTTTTTTTTCGTAGTAGTTTGTAAGTTGCCTTTGTGGACGGCAATCAGGAATGGGTCTCATCAAGTGATGATTATTGTGGTATTTATTATATATTTTTTATTATTTTGGGAGTAATGTCATGATATGAAACTTGCAGTAAATCTTTTTATCAGTGGAGTGAGGATGAACCTGGCATGCTACCCACATCTAATTTCAGGGGTAAACAGGTAAGGTTATAAAGTAAGTCTGGAGCTTCGTCAGCCTGATGACCGTCGCCTTGGGAGAGGGAGTTGCTCATTGCTCTACATAGTTATATATTCCTGTAATTGTTTTACAGGTGGTGCCCAGTCTTGGTATTTATACCTTTCACTCACCGTTTATTCATTTCATATTTTCAATAGCATGCAGATGTTATTGTATTTTTCAGTTAGTTCGGATTTTTAAGTTGATGTTTTGCAAAGACAAGTATATCCTATGCTTGGACCTACCTGATAATGCACATTGATGTTCTGAACCAATGGAATGGACAGAAGGAAGCAAGTCCAAATTTTTGTAACATGTCCGAGTTTTTACCATAGATTATCGATATGATTTCATGAGAAAAGGACGTGTCATAGTAAGAAACAAGACACCTAAGACAGAAGACATCAAAGGCAGTTAAAAAGAAATAAAGGTGAGAGCTACTTAACGTTGAAGGGCAAGTTAATACAGGAAAGGAAGTTAGTACCACTTGAAATATGTAAAAATAAATGCAATCTATGAGCAGAAAAAACATTTTAATAATTCACTGTCCTGCGATGGTTTCATTGCCGCCATCCTATATTGCTTTTTAGGATGACTTCTGCATCCTGAATCAGGATCCAATGTTAATTTTTCCCCATCACATCACATTTTCTCATAAAACCTACATTACGTTTATTTCATCACATGCACACATTGTTAGGAACAATGTTGCTTTAATTTAGATTTCTATATTCTTTTATTAATTTATTTTATTAATTCAACGTCCTCCAGCCATCTCGTAGTCCACATATTATCATGCTCAGAGTGTAGAGCCGGCAACTACGTACAACACAGCCGGCAATGTACAGTTTTGGCTGAGTGGCGTCATTCTCTCGTGCTTCGTCCGTGACAGTCTGAGTTGTATTTTGCTTGCTAGTGAAAAGAGATTTTTGTGAGTGACATACTGTGTTAATATTTTTTTAACTTACATTTATCAACATGCCATGACGTGGCTAAAAGAACAACCCAGATACATTCTGCTATGTATGTGAAAATTTCATGCCGATGAGACAGAGGCGCCATACAACCGAGTTCGTAAGAAAGGCCTACTTTGGCTTGAAGCTTTGAGAGCAAGACAAGCCGTGGGCACCATATAAGGCTTGTAGAACCTGTATAGAGCAGTTACGGCAATGGGTGAATGGTAAGCGAACTGCATTGCCATTCGGTATTCCAATGGTGTGGAGAGAACCCCCAGACCAAAGTACTCACCGCTACTTCTGTTCTGTGAATGTGAAGGGATTTAACAGCAGCAAAGGTAACATTGTGTATCCAAGCAATATTTGATCTGCAATTTTACCAGTTCCTCATGGCCCTGATACACCAGCACCACAGCGGCCAGAACATTTACAGGATGGTCCCTCTTCTGAATCAGATGCAGAAATGGTGGGCACTAACTCCCCTGAATGTGTTGAAAAAGAACCAGGACTGTTCGAGCAAAGTGCATTAAACGACTTTGTTCCAGATCTTGGCCTTACAAAAGAATCTGCCGAGTTACTCAGGTCTAGACTTCGTGAAAGGAACAGGAACGACATACTGTTGGTACAGACATCGCGAACAAGAATTTACACCCTTCTTTTTTTTGAAGAGGGAGCCTTGGTTTACTGCAACAACATTTCGGAAGTTATCTTAAAACTAGGAGCAGCACAGTATGACCCTAGTGACTGGAAACTTTTCATCGAAGCCTCCAAGCGTAGTTTGAAGTGCGTCCTTCTTCACAATGAAAACAAACTTGCATCCATTCCCGTTGCTCATTCAGTTATTATGCGAGAAACATACAGAAATCTCGAAATGCTGTTGTGTAAACTGAAGTACCAGGAACATAAGTGGCAAGTGTGTGGTGATTTCAAAGTGATATTCTGTTAGGTTTACAAGGAGGTTACACAAAGCACCCCTGCTTTCTTTGTGAGTGGGACAGTCGAGCAAGGCTACATCACTGGACTCAAAAAGAATGGCCATGTAGACAATGGATTGTAGGGTCGAAAAACACAAAACAAGAAACTCTTGTTTGTAAGAGCAAAATACTGTTACCTCCACTTCACATCAAACTAGGGCTTACGAGGCCATTCGTTAAGGCCCTAAACAATGTTGAATGCTTTCATTACCTGCGTCATCGATTCCCAGGCTTCAGTAATTCCAAAATCAAGGAGGGTATTTTCATAGGTCCAGATATCAGGAAAGTTCTTTCTGATGCTAATTTTGAAGACGTTATGTGCGCTGCAGAGCGATCGGCATGAACAGCATTCCGGAAAGTGGACAAAAACTTTCTTGGAAACACAAAGAATTCAGACTACAAACAAATGGTGGCTAGATTGAGTGTTTCTTCCCAAGATTTAGGTTGCAAAATGAGCTTAAAAGTGCACATGTTACATTCACATCTGGACTATTTCCCTGAGAACCCAGGAATGCTGAGCAAAGAACAAGGAGAAAGATTCCATCAGGATCTACAGAAAATGAAATGCAGATATCAAGGGAAATGGAACAAAAACATGCTAGCAGATTACTGCTGGTTACTAAAGAGAGAAGGTCCAACTACTCCCCACTCACGAAGAGCAAGGCGAAGACATTTCTTATACTAAGATAGGACAGTATAAAATTGAAACCATAGACTTGCCATTCTCAGTACATTATTAAGCTTAATGCATGGTGAATTTTGGTACATTTGGCTGTGTTTTTCTACAGATCTGTTAACACAATACACTACATATCTTTATATTATGTTCATAAGTATACCAGTGTAAGATAGGAGTGTTCAGATGGATGAAAATAATAAGAAAGAAGCGTTCTTTACATGAGTTAATAGTAATCTTTAATCTTGTATGTGCAAGTGCTGCATATTTATCAAATTTTCATTTTGAATTTGCACAAAAACCTGATGTGATAGGGGAAAAGTGACTTCAGTTCCGGAATCAGCAAGCCCGAAATATAAAAGATCACTATGGAAACTTCATGCAATGATCGGAAAGTTTGAATTGGCAGGTCAGTGTTATTAGGAAAGGGGACAGTATAACAGAAGCTTGCTTGATATTAGCAAATGTAAAAGAGATCTAGAGCTCGAGTTTAGAATCCAGACAAAATGCATTTCCGACAAATCAGTGTCAAATATTGTATGCAAATAGAAGAGAATGTACCAATATGCACGTTATATTTCCCAAAACATTTGGTGAAACAAATAGTTTTATAGAATCAATGATAGCACAGAAACGTTCCAATTTTTCAGGGAATGTACAGAAAGATCAGAGAGGAACATACAGACCTCAGAATACTACACCAGAAAGTGTAGCAGATAGCTTGCAGTTAGTTACTGTCAATTCCTACGTACAAAAGCCACTACACCAGGAACGACACACAGAAAAGGTAGCTGCAATTACGTAAAAATAAACTTTTCAGAAAGTGCACTTGAGACAGCTCACAGTTACTGACAATTCCTATGTACAAAAGCCACTACACCAGGAAAGAGAGACAAAAAAGGTACCTACCATTGCACATCACACTGTCAACTTTTTGACAACTAAAAATAATAATATCCCAGAAAACCACGTAAACCTCAAACTGTTTGCGCAGATCTTTCATAATGATTTTAACATGTCCATTAAGCAGCCTAAAAAGGATAGTGCAAAACATGTGATTAACTGGCACTTCAAGTTCAAGTGTCCGACGAGACAATGATAATCGCAAGGAGAAGCTCAGACAACAGTAGGAAGAAGCGAACACAGCCTATCGTTCCAAAGCTAGTGACCATGCTAAGTCCAAAGATGACCCCTTCAGTAAAACACTTTATGTTCGACAAGCAGCAATGTCTTCCCACACCAGTAGTGACCAGTTCTCTAGGTTTCAACAAATGACTGCTTTGGACTTTTAATTTTACTATTCATGATTGCAACGGACAGGCCCATTATTTCTTATCGAGGAGTCGATAGCTTGCAGAGGAACTAACCAAATAGCATCCTGTATGTATAAATTTCTCATTAATTTATGCTCTGATATGAAAAACATTACAATTTAGTTTCAGATTCTTGCGGTGGTCAAAATAAAAACAGCCATATGGCTTCAATGCGCATGGATGACATTGCAAGATTCTCCACGTCAACAACTCATTGATCATAAGTTCTTTGATGATGATAATGATGATGCTTGTTGTTTAAAGGGGCCTAACATCTAGGTCATCAGCCCCCAACAATATGAAATGAGAAAATGCAGTGACAATTTAAAAGTACAAAATTAATCTAATGACCAACAAAATTCAAAAAACGTGATGATGATGATGATGATGATTGAATGGATGAATATGAATTTAAAACAATCAGTGGATCTGACCAGCAATGCCTCACCTTCTCAAAGTATATGACTGACCAAGAGACTGCTTCCAAACCACAATCCTGAATCGATGATGCTTGTTGTCTAAAGGGGTTCAATATCCAGGTCAACGGTCCTTCATAATAGCACTTAGTAAAGTAGCACCATGATATTTCTCAAGTTGCTGTACTAATCGAAGGTAGCATAAACTCACAGTGTTCAAAACATGGTACTACTCACAAGTATTGTACGTCGTACAGGTAACCCAGACCTATGGTGTTTCTCACATAATGGTGACATTCGTAGGACACAAACCCATTGGGCACCTCACATAGGTGAACTTATCACAGGGACTCTAACTATCCTGTGGTGTTCCGCACATTAATCGGTACAAATCACAGGCAACGCAGACCAACAATGTCGCTCATACAGTAGTACTAATCACAGGCAACGACCAGACCCATGATGTTTCTCACTTAATGGTACAAATCACAGGCAACGTAAGCCTGTGATGTTCCGCACGTAGTGGTACTAATAACATAGTGGTACTACTCGCAAGTAAAGGTGACCCATAGCTTTCCTTGCATGATGGTACTAATCACAAGTAGTTTAATGGTTCTAATTCAATTATCCCTTGGTTGCCCCTTTTAGTCGCCTCTTATGACAGGCAGGGGATAGAGTGGGTGTATTCTTCGCCTGCGTCCCCCAGCCACAGAGAGACCGTAAGTTCTTTTTATCTGGTCATACTCGCATGGAATCTGACAGATTACAGCCTCATCAAGAAAACAAAGAAGCATTACAATGCTCTTATTCACCACCCACGAGATTGTGCACAACTTGTGAGCCTTACAAGAGGAAAGAAACCTTTTATCGTGCCAGAAATGTACACACTAAGTTTCTTCTGTACAGTATTAAAGACGAACCTAATTTTTGCCCAAACAGACTCAAAATGGTAACAAATTCCTCTGGCGGGAGGTCATGTGGCTTCATTTTGATAAGGACCCAGAGTTCTGCAGTGTGAACTTTAGAAGGAGCAGTAGGCTCGACACCATGAAACCTAAGCTTTCTTATGATGGATCTGTTCCTGTTTCAGTGGGAAAAAAAAGGACCTTCTTGAGCTAATCCCACACATTTCAAAAGTATTTTGGCCCTTTTATGAAAATTTTAAAGAGAATCGATGTATTTGGAACATCCTGCCTCATATCACTGAGGACGATGAATAAAAGTTGTATTGCCAGAGGGTGATTGCTTTAGTAACATACAGTACAGTGTCACTCTTATAAACCCCGACCATCCAGCAGCAATTTTACTGTCAAGAGACCTAAGCAGCCGTACATTTGTCGATGTCAATATCTGAATATTGTCGTTTTTATATCTGTAAACCGGAAGAATATTTTTGAGGTACATTGTTTACAGTTCATTGTTTGAACAAGAAACACTCGGTTTCGTGCCTTATCGCGTGGCTGCATATGAGATCATTCCGTATACACTCAAGAGGATGACGCTTCCGTCGCAGCGAGAAATATTTTCTTATAATATTGTTACAGATGAAAGTAAGATCGGGCTGTTGTGTTAAACGTAATAACGAAACATGCCTTTAACAGATTTTGAATTCATCTATGGCTGATTTATAGTTGCTTTTGTCCAGCAGAGCACAAAAGTTCCACGTCAACATATCGACAGCGGGCGCGAATGGGATTGCGTCAGTACCGATATAGAATTTTCATATATTCTTCTCAGATTGACCGTCGAGCAGATTGTAAGCATCCTGGAGGAATCACAAGACATCCTAGATGCTAATATATACATAGAACCACCTGAAAATTCTTTCCATAGTGACGGGGATAGCGATTATTATGAGTTATATGGAGATATAAAACAGACTTTCTGGTAATAAACTCCGGGCTGGTGCTGAACTAGTGTGTGCAAAAGTTTACCGTTTGACCCCAAAGGGCAAAGAGGAAAATTTAAACCTTCTCGGCTTCACACGGTACATTGTTAGGGCACATATCCGATATTGTGCCGCTACGTGTCCTAATGCAGGAAGAGAGAGTACGAAAGTATCTTCACACGTGTTGCCAGAAGTGCGTTTCGATGAGGTATCCCACTACCTTGAAACAAGAGAGAAGCAAGTGTGGTGCACTCAATGTGGTAAAGCTGCCAGGAAAAAGTGCAAAAAATGTAACATTGACTGCCACGTCCTTTCCTTCGAAGCATTTCACTCACGCTAAACCAGACTGGATGACAAAAAGTGAAGTGTAACCTCAAAACACACACTAAACTGTTTTGAAGTTCTACACATAGTTTTCCTTTTTTCTATTTTCAGAGTGATCGTACTTGCTCAAAATTTGGTATTGTGTGTATAACAACATACGAATATTGTCCTTTTGTTTTGAAACTGTGTGCATTCTAAATTGAGACAAAACTGTCGATTTATCTTTTGGATCATATATTTTGTAATATTTTGTGCTTATTCAACACTTATGTGACTAATATTTACTAAGTGATTAATTATTACATTCATATGAATTTAAAATGCACAGAAAAGTTCCTCTATTGAGCACGTCTTTTACCCTACCCGTCCATGCTCACCGTCGACATGTGTCAACAGGGTAAATCTCCGCAAAACTGTGTTAATGAAACCTAAAATCATCATAACCTTTTCAATTAGGTTACAAACAACTGTACTTACGAAATATATCGCAACATTCCACAGAAAAATATGGGCAGATATGGGTTAAGTACGAGTCGGTTCGACAGGTACACGATGCATTTGGTGGCAATTACCTGGTGAAGTGCCACCTTCATGAGCACAGATTAATGTAATTGTAAATAAATTTGAAACTACTGGCTTAGTGCTTAATAAAAAATATGCACGCGCACAACCAGTTTTAATAGAGGAAAAGCTAGATGACATTGGTGCAAATCTTGAACGGTCACAGAATAAATCACAACATTAGCACAACCAGTAAGGGTTTTGGCTCTTTTGCACAGAGAGCACTAAGCTGTTACATGTCAAACCATGTAGGTTTACACGGGCCCATGTCTAAAACTTGCTGATCGAACCACAAGAGTGAGATATGAGTGGTATCTTGCATCACTGACTGCTCATTTATTCAACCCACAGATTGTGTTCTTTTCGGATGAGGCCTTGTTTCACCTTAATGGTCGAGTGAACAGACATAACTCTAATCCTAATGGTGTTTATGAAGTTGCTCATTATGAAGGATGACACTTTCAGCATCTTTTGTACAATAAGATTTAATATAAGATTGTATACACGCTTAAAGCATGGCGGCCACATGTGACGCAAGTTGGACTGAGGCAGCTGCTGTAGTACAGAGTACAAGCAAGTGTGCTTGGTCTGGGTTTATGAGAGAGACCCTGTACATATAACAATCTGTTAGTTTTGTACTGTACCAGGAATGCCTATGGCCTGGCACATCATATTTATAATCCATCATTTGTTAAAGAACTGCTAAGCTTTAACAACGGAAACAGCTTGCCGAATGAATGTTCTCGACTCAGCTGCTCGCTATAGGAGTGAAGAGAGAGAGAGCGCGACGTCACAGGGCAAGGAACCGGCTGAGTGACGTAATCGCCACGTGCTGTAGACCCACCCATCTGGAATGATCTGGGAAACTTTTTAAATATCTATTAAACGGCTTAAGTTACAAAAATATGAGCTACACCAGCATGAAGCCCGCATTTAGAAAGGGATGTAGCCAACATTAAGTAAATACATCCAATAATTTCAGAGATATCGAGGTGGAAATGAAACCACTTTTTTGTCGCTTCGAGCAGCGAGCCGGTCAACCGCAGGTATAAAAGGTCAATGACTCGCTGAGTACAGCCAGTTGAAATCTGCAACTCGACCATGTAAGGTGATAATACCGTCGTGTTGCGCTACACAAAGTCTGAGTGATAAAGTCGTACCCTATGGGAATCAACATCTATATCACCATACAGAAAGACTTATAAGGTTCACCGTATAAGAACGCGATACTTATAAATTTCAGCCGCGTCGTGGACTTCTAAAACCTTCAAAGTGCATCTAAGTCGAACTCTGTGTAAAATGAAACTTAGAAATTTTCTACCGAGTTGTGGACTTGTAAATTTTCAAGGTGCATTAAAGTTTAACCCCTTAAGTGGGTATGACGTCTACAGACGTTTTCGCGCTGGGCTTCTACAGTGGGTATGATGGCATTAGTCAATCGTAAAATTTATCGCGTATGTATCTTGATGGTGAAGGCATGCGGCGTATCCGTGGAATCTATCGCATTAGTTGATATGTTTTCCATGAGATCACACTGTGTATTGTTTTTTAGAGCTGTCACAGCTTCGTGAAATGCATTTGTTTTGGCGCCTTGCACGAAGTTCCCGCACAGCCATTTATGTCGCGAAGCATGGCTTCCAAACGTAAAGTAGATCGGCTTGATTGTGCGGGTATTTCGACAGTTTTAGAAGCGGAGGAAACAACATACTGGTGTCCTGACTGTGAAAAGGCTTTGTGTGTAACACCTTGTTTCCGCCTATATCACACAGATAACAATCTACAAAACCTATAATCATCCTGATTCAGAACAATGTAAATAATGTTAGTAACACATTTGGATTCATAACAATGTAAATAATGTACATAATGTTAGCATCACATTATTGAAGAATAATAATTACTATCGTATTAAACTAATAGTGTACAGATTTATGAAGGAAATATTTAAATATCACAAAGTGGGGAAAAAGTACCCATGGGAGGTTACGCATCTGGAGAATTTAGTACCCAGTTAAGGGGTAAAGTCTATACAGTGCAAGACATAAATTTCTACCGAGTTGTGGACTTGTCGATTTTTCTACGTGCATTTAATTCGAACTCTGTCATTCTCAGATACAGCGTTATGGACATTGAAAAGTCTGTGATAATTTGAACTTGTTATTGTCTATGCATTTCAAAATTGAAAGACTTTTCTACGTGTGTTCTCACTTTTGAACTATGACTGAACTGTTTAAAGTGTTGTGATAGACACTCAGTGATTACTAGAATCGAATGTGGACAACTTTCACAGATTTAATGAATGTTTGAACAGTGCTATTATGCAACTGAGTGAACCTTAAGGACATTTTATGTCGTTTATAGGAAATACGGACTCTAGTAAGGCTAACTTACACTGAAAATTCACTGAAGACGTGTGTTTGAGATCTTTATAGAGACTGTTGAATGCATTGTGTACAGACTGAATTTACGCTCTATATTTCCATGAACTGTGTTCAGTGTTAATGTCTCGCATTACATGAACTGTACATTTAAAAACACTTGTGATTTAAGAAGTGAAAAAATATTTTACTGCAAATACTTTAAACAGAGATGTGTCTTTCTAACATCTCAGACTGTGCTAAAAGCCATTACTATTTTGAGTATTACGTTGAATACTGTGTTACAGAGTGCAAATTATGAACTGTGATTTAAGACTCACGTAATTCTAAAGTGCAATACTAGTCATTCTTCACTTGCAAATATCCAGTTAACAGACAGTGCTACAACTTCATATTACAGTGTCAATTGAACTTTCTCGTGTGTCAATTATATCAGACGACACCGGACATCATGACCAAGTGTTAAAGCCACGTATTCACTATAACATCTAATTCAACGAGGGACAGATTATGACGTTGGAGGAGATACGTGGTACATCGAGGGATATAATTTGTGACACGTCAAGGGATATGGAACGTGGTAAGACGCTGTTAGTGCTTGGTTCAACCTCACGCTGATCACATCATGGGAGTTCCTGTCACCGACCGGTGGAGCCGCATTTCATCAGTCCAGTTTATAGAACTCAGGGGATATGAGTGCCCTTTACTATTTTTACTATGGTGAATAACTTAAAAACACTGCACTAGACAATCACCGACTCATTGCAAAGGCACTTTTTCAATCAATTTTTGAGTGCTACGTTAGTCAAATACAAGTGCCAAATTTATGAAAGTTGATTTTCGTGTGAATTTCAATTCAACACTTTATTTAAACTGTAGGAATCAATTTAGATGAACTGTAGGTGTCTTATTAACGAAAACAAGTGAATTTAGTAGTAATAGACTTATTTTCTCCAGATTGTACAGTTTTTCAACCAAATTTATCTTTACAGAGAAAATAAAAGAAAGAACAAACCCCCAAAAAAAACCATACAAAATGCAAACCACAATACAATCAAAACAAGATGTAAATAATAGAAAACCCTATTGAATAAAGTCATTTGGCAACACGGGAAACAAGGCAAAAACAAACAAAAAACAGCTAACTATAGCAGTCCACTACAATGGGCATATGCCCGAGCATGTGCACCCTTGGTCAGCTGTCCGAGTCCTCCAGCAGATCGTCATAAAAGGAAAGAAAAATTCCACCTAATCAATACATTTATTTTTTCTTGTAAAGTATTACAATCTAGGACCGGTTTCGACCCTTCATAGGTCATCCTCAGCTATATCAGAATCACATTTGCATTTCTATCTTATACCTCTGAAAGACCTTGATGATATATTGTTTCATAAATTTCAGTGAAAACTTATCTTAAAAAGTTACAAATTTACAAGCGTTGTGTTAAAAATAAAAATAAAAATTACAAAACTTTGTCTATTATATACATGCACTTTGGCTGACAGAATACGTCCTGGGGTTGATTAAGCATCTATCTTAAGTATTGTTGCTTATTCTGTTGAATCGATTCCCTTTTTATACTTATGTACAATCGTGAATAGACTATCAGTAAAATTTGATAAATAAAACTTGTGTGATAATTACAATAAAATATCATGTTACATCTTTACACCATATTGCTGGAGTGATATTATTTTAGGTAGAATATAAATGCGTGTTGACCTCTATAAAATATTTTTACATAAACACACTAATATATTTTAAAGTCTAATCATTGTACTTTAAAGTCTAAAATACTTATTGCTTTTGATCTTGCGTTGTTATGTGGTGAAATATTGTAACAATTTGTCTTTATATAACACCAGATATTGATAATATTTAAATATGCCGTGTATGGTTGGCTTTTAAGTCTAATAATTGTCAGTTCCTTCTTGCATAAAATTACAACTTTCATATTATGTTGATTATGTAATGTATAAAACATAAATGTCTATTAAATAGAATGCTTATCATTTACTACAGAAGTTTTTTATAAACACTTGAATGTCTAGTAATATAGTCAATGTATTAGTGACATTGAAACGTGTTGGCCTTGATTCTTGCATTATATTTCCATAATTTGCCTTTTTTATATATGTCGAATGTTGGTCTTTATAGGTTCCATTTGTAAATAACAGCACTTTTTTCTATAATTGTGAAATGGATCAATATAAGCTTGATACGTGTTAAATTATGCACTATATGTGTAATTCAGTTCTGGCCTAACTTCTGTTCTGGAGTTTTCTCCCATCAAATGCTGTAAGAATGTGGTGGTTCCTTTCCCTTTTTGAGGCTGGTAAAGTCTGTAAGCCGAAATGAATGAAGTGAGTTAGATTTCAATAGAAGTGTGATATTGTGTTAATTTGTAAAGCCTGAATTAATTTACTTACTGCTGGATGTTTGAAATGCGAGTTTCTTGGCCGTTTGACGAGTAATGTACCTCGTACTGATGGTTCTAGTGTTGTCTGTTATGAGAGGGGCGGAGGGATAAGTAGGGGAGGTTGTTACATGTGTATGTGCGGAGTCACTGAGGTTCGCTGTCTGCGCTGTAGCTTGTGTATGACGTCGTTTTTTAAGACAGAAACGATTTTATTGAACAAAATATTAGTTTTTTTCAATAACTCATTTATGTTATAATTAGGATTTGCATACTGATCTAGTGTTATATATAATTCTTCGCTTATATTAAGCAAAGGACCTTTAGGTTCTACATTTAATATTTTCAAATCGTTATTTATGTCCGTAAAATTGTGCTTATATTCATGCATATGCTGCCCTATTGCCGAGAAAAGATTATGCCTAATTGCGTTTACGTGCTCATTATATCTAGTCGTGATATTCCTGCCCGTACGCCCCACATAACTTGTTAAACAGTTGTTACATTCCATTCGGTAGACTCCTGATTGAAGATATTTGTTACTGCTATTTACTGATTTGCTATTATATATGACATGCCTATTATTTTGTGTACCGAGCTCGATAGCTGCAGTCGCTTAAGTGCGGCCAGTATCCAGTATTCGGGAGATAGTAGGTTCGAACCCCACTGTCGGCAGCCCTGAAAATGGTTTTCCGTGGTTTCCCATTTTCACACCAGGCAAATGCTGGGGCTGTATCTTAATTAAGGCCACGGCCGCTTCATTCCCATTCCTAGCCCTTCCCCGTCCCATCGTCGCCATAAGACCTGTCTGTGTCGGTGCGACGTAAAGCAACTAGCAAAAAAAAAAAAATATATATATATATATATATATATTATTTTGTGTAGTCTTAAATGCTATTTTAATGTTATGCTTCTTCAGAACATTGGTTAGTGAATATACGCCCGAATTATTGAAAGTGAAAGTTGCGTAATTTTTTCTGGGTTGATCTGGTTTCGTCAGAGTGGTGTTGGGTTGTGATTTGAACTTACGAATGATGGAATTAAACATTTCTTTTCTATAACCATTTTTTGAGCTATTTCGTGAATTAGTTGTAGTTCATCTTTGAGATCTGCTTTTGACATTGGTATATTAAACGCTCTATAAATCATACTTTGATATGCTGCTTTTTTATGTGGATTGGGGTGATGAGAATCTATTTTTATGGTGTTTATTGTATGTGTAGGTTTCCGGTAAATTTTGAAGGTGAGATGTTTTTCGTGTCTAGTAACCGTTAGATCTAGGTAATTTAGTTGACTGTTATTCTCAGATTCCTAGGTGAATTGTATACATGTATCTATAGCATTTATTTTATCCTATATTGCATTTTCGTTGGTTGTTCTGTTGTTGATGATGACCAATACATCATCCACAAATCTGCACCAGAAAGATATTCCTTCAATTTTACTTAATGCAGTATGTTCTAAGTAGTCTTAAGTATATATCTGCTATTATCCAGGAGGCGGGTGATCCCATAGGTAGACCTGTTTGTTGGTAAATTGTATCGTGAAATTTAAAGAAATTGTTATTGACTGCAAATTTGAGTAATATCATAAATTCTTCAATTTTCAATGTACTTAATTTACTCTGTGTTTTGAGATTAGTTCTGATTATGTTTAAGGTTTTGTCAGTGGGGATATTTGGATACATACTTGCTACATCATAGGAGGCTATGGAATGATATTTATCTAACTTTAAGTTCTTTGTTTTATTGCAAAAATCTATTGAATTCCGTATGCTCTTAATAGCCTGAAAGGAATAGTGATTTTTTAGAAATTTCGAATAAATTTAGAGAGATTATATGTGGGACTAGATCTATAATTTACTATGGTCCTCAACCCAAGGACGTATTCTGTCAGCCAAAGTGCATATATATAATAGACAAAGTTTTTTAATTTTTAATTTTAACACAACGCTTGTAAATTTGTAAGTTTTTAAGATAAGTTTTCACTGAAATTTATGAAACAATATATCATGAAGGTCTTTCAGAGGTATAAGATAGAAATGCAAATGTGATTCTGATATAGCTGAGGATGACCTATGAAGGGTCGAAACCGGTCCTAGGTTGTAATACTTTACAAGAAAATAAATGTATTGATTAGGTGGAATTTTTTTTCCTTTTATGACGATTGGTAAATGTCAATACGGGAAACGAAATTCATAAATCAAGATGTTAACGCCAACCAGGCAAAGAGTCAAGCATATAAACATAGGAATATCAGAATTAAATTAATGAATACAATTAAGAACATCGCATTTTTGAAAGAATGCCTCGCTCATGACCTAATTCCAAAGTTTTTAACTACATATAACAACAAACATAGAAACACAAGACAGACACGTGACACTTTAAAGAAAACCAATAAAATCTGGATAAAAACTGAAATAAATTTTTTAAATCGTAAAAAACAATACTTGAATAATATACTATTCCCTTTACATTTGAAAGTATCCCAAGAGCTACCACGTAGCTATTGGGATCACTTCCAACATGTTACGAATGAGAAAATTGAACATCTAGCCATAAAAAAACAGAACACCCTAGACAAGAAATTAGAAACCTTGAAACGAACTCAGAAAGAAAAACAGGTAACTCACCTTACAGAAAACAATAACTTAGCTCAGTCCACAAGAGAGAGAATGCATCAATTTTACCCACCATTAAAAAATCTCACGGATACAATATTCAGTAAAGCAGAGTATGAAATTTTAAGCAAAGGACCAAAACATAACTGGAATAATGCCTCAATACTACAGAACGTTACTACTGCAATAGCAGAAACAGAATTAGCCATACAGAGAATCCCACATGAAATACGTGAAGTAGTTAGACACGATATTGTAAAAAATCTCCCGCAGTACATCAATAGAATACAAGAAAACATATCTAATAGCAATAAAATGGACAAAACACATATTAATAGCCTAAAAGAAAAGGTCAAACGTGATAATCTCCTGATAACAAAAGCCGACAAAGGAAACGCAACGGTAATTATGAACAGATATATGTGCATTTAAAAAACAAAAGAATGTTTCAATAATAACACATTCCGCACAATACGTAAAGACCCCACAACTACAGTACAAAGAAATCTAAAAAACTTGCTTAAGAACACACGTTTTTTACTCACCGAAGCAGAAGCAAATAGCTTAATAATAATGAACCCCCAATTACCAAATGCAAGAGCTCTTCCCAAAATTCATAAAGAAAATACCCCTATGAGAACCATAGTAAATTATAGATCTACTCCCACATATAATCTCTCTAAATTTATTCAGAAATTTCTAAAAAATCACTATTCCTTTCAGGCTAATAAGAGCATATGAAATTCAATAGATTTTTGCAATAAAACAAAGAACTTAAAGTTAGATAAATATCATTCCATAGCCTCCTATGATGTAGCAAATATGTATCCAAATATCCCCACTGACAAAACCTTAAACATAATCAGAACTAATCTCAAAACACAGAGTAAATTAAGTACATTGAAAATTGAAGAATTTATGATATTACTCAAATTTGCAGTCAATAACAATTTCTTTAAATTTCACGATACAATTTACCAACAAACAGGTCTACCTATGGGATCACCCGCCTCCTGGATAATAGCAGATATATACTTAAGACTACTTAGAACATACTGCATTAAGTAAAATTGAAGGAATATCTTTCTGGTGCAGATTTGTGGATGATGTATTGGTCATCATCAACAACAGAACAACCAACGAAAATGCAATATAGGATAAAATAAATGCTATAGATACATGTATACAATTCACCTAGGAATCTGAGAATAACGGTCAACTAAATTACCTAGATCTAACGGTTACTAGACACGAAAAACATCTCACCTTCAAAATTTACCGGAAACCTACACATACAATAAACACCATAAAAATAGATTCTCATCACCCCAATCCACATAAAAAAGCAGCATATCAAAGTATGATTTATAGAGCGTTTAATATACCAATGTCAAAAGCAGATCTCAAAGATGAACTACAACTAATTCACGAAATAGCTCAAAAAATGGTTATAGAAAAGAAATGTTTAATTCCATCATTCGTAAGTTCAAATCACAACCCAACACCACTCTGACGAAACCAGATCAACCCAGAAAAAATTACGCAACTTTCACTTTCAATAATTCGGGCGTATATTCACTAACCAATGTTCTGAAGAAGCATAACATTAAAATAGCATTTAAGACTACACAAAATAATAGGCACGTCATATATAATAGCAAATCAGTAAATAGCAGTAACAAATATCTTCAATCAGGAGTCTACCGAATGGAATGTAACAACTGTTTAACAAGTTATGTGGGGCGTACGGGCAGGAATATCACGACTAGATATAATGAGCACGTAAACGCAATTAGGCATAATCATTTCTCGGCAATAGGGCAGCATATGCATGAATATAAGCACAATTTTACGGACATAAATAACGATTTGAAAATATTAAATGTAGAACCTAAAGGTCCTTTGCTTAATATAAGCGAAGAATTATATATAACACTAGATCAGTATGCAAATCCTAATTATAACATAAATGAGTTATTGAAAAAAACTAATATTTTGTTCAATAAAATCGTTCCTGTCTTAAAAAACGACGTCGTCATACACAAGCTATGGCGCAGACAGCGAACCTCAGTGACTCCGCCCATATACACGTAATAACCTCCCCTACTTATCCCTCCGCCCCTCTCACAACAGCAAACACTAGAACCATCAGTACGAGGTACATTACTCGTCAAACGGCCAAGAAACTCGCATTTCAAACATCCAGCAGTAAGTAAATTAATTCAGGCTTTACAAATTAACACAATATCACACTTCTATTGAAATCTAACTCACTTCATTCATTTCGGCTTACAGACTTTACCAGCCTCAAAAAGGGAAAGGAACCACCACATTCTTACAGCATTTGATGGGAGAAAACTCCAGAACAGAAGTTAGGCCAGAACTGAATTACACATATAGTGCATAATTTAACACGTATCAAGCTTATATTGATCCATTTCACAATTATAGAAAAAAGTGCTGTTATTTACAAATGGAACCTATAAAGACTAACATTCGACATATATAAAAAAAGGCAAATTATGGAAATATAATGCAAGAATCAAGGCCAACACGTTTCAATGTCACTAATACATTGACTATATTACTAGACATTCAAGTGTTTATAAAAAACTTCTGTAGTAAATGATAAGCATTCTATTTATTAGACATTTATGTTTTATACATTACATAATCAACATAATATGAAAGTTGTAATTTTATGCAAGAAGGAACTGACAATTATTAGACTTAAAAGCCAACCATACACGGCATATTTAAATATTATCAATATCTGGTGTTATATAAAGACAAATTGTTACAATATTTCACCACATAACAACGCAAGATCAAAAGCAATAAGTATTTTAGACTTTAAAGTACAATGATTAGACTTTAAAATATATTAGTGTGTTTATGTAAAAATATTTTATAGAGGTCAACACGCATTTATATTCTACCTAAAATAATATCACTCCAGCAATATGGTGTAAAGATGTAACATGATATTTTATTGTAATTATCACGCAAGTTTTATTTATCAAATTTTACTGATAGTCTATTCACGATTGTACATAAGTATAAAAAGGGAATCGATTCAACAGAATAAGCAACAATACTTAAGATAGATGCTTAATCAACCCCAGGACGTATTCTGTCAGCCAAAGTGCATGTATATAATAGACAAAGTTTTGTAATTTTTATTTTTATTTTTAACACAACGCTTGTAAATTTGAAGTTTTTAAGATAAGTTTTCACTGAAATTTATGAAACAATATATCATGAAGGTCTTTCAGAAGTATAAGATAGAAATGCAAATGTGATTCTGATATAGCTGAGGATGACCTATGAAGGGTCGAAACCGGTCCTAGATTGTAATACTTCACAAGAAAAATGTATTGATTAGGTGGAATTTTTCTTTCCTTTTATGACGATTGGTAAATGTCAATACGGAAAATGAACTTCATAAATCAAGATCCTCTAGCAGAGTCGGGCAGCTGAACCCTGACCTAGGACGCCACTCATGCATACCCGTTATCTCTCCCCACTCTGCTAACCATCACGGTGAGGATCTTATTTCTCTGCTGCTCATCTCATCACTCCCTGCTGACCCGTCTCCTCAGCAACACTATTGCTACGACAGGAAGAACAAAATATACCTCTACCTCACTACAATCTTCTAACTTCAGTTTCCTTTAATCTCCTTATGCAACGTTTTTTAATAGCCTCTATAAACTTGTTAACGTTCCCAGGTTCTTTCCACTTTCTCGCTATCCAGTTAATAGTCTTCCAGTCATTGTCCGACAATTTCATGGCTTCCAAGTGTCCCTCGCACATGTGAATATATATATATATATCTCTCTCTCTCTCTCTCTCTCTCTCTCTCTCTCTCTCTCTCTCTCTCTCTCTCTCTCTCTCTCTCTCTCTCTCTCTCTCTCTCTCTCTCTCTCTCTCTCTCTCTCTCTCTCTCTCTCTCTCTCTCTCTCTCTCTCTCTCTCTCTCTCTCCGCACGAGTTCCCTTACATGCTATCAACAAGTGTAACTCCTCTCTTGTCTCCTCCACACAATAAACAAATCGAGTTGTTCATTCTTGTCTACCCTTTATTTCTGTGAGTACCCAGCATCCACCAAGTTATTGCTCTTTTCTCTAATCCATTTGCATTAACTATTCTTACATTTACTATTTGCTTGATTATAATAAACATGTTTAGGAACGCCCTTTTCATGCACTCAGTCTCCAGCTCCTGTGAGTGAATATCTTTAATCCTTTTTAACGTGTTCCTCCAACAAACTCCATTCCTTCTTTTCCAATCCCTCCCCCAATAAATTCCTAAACCCAATCTCTCAATGATACTTTTCACCTTGTCAATCCAATAGTCTCCAAAAGAACTCTTCATTTGCTGCTGGTAGACCATTTGCAGGAGGAGGCCACCCCCTCCCGTTACCAATCTTCTCCAGTACCCCAACACTCTCTTCATGAATATCAACCTCTAAGCACACATTACACATGACTATGACCTCTGCGTTAGCCGCACAATTTGGGAGGTCCATTACAATTTTGCCAAATCTACTGACAACCTGATTTAATATACTACAATCCTTTTCAACCCCCGTAATACAGCTCCATATAACACCCTACTTAGAACCACTGTCTTAAATACCATTTTCTGTACTTTGTAATTGACCCCTGGGAATTTATTTTCCAGTATCCTTATAACAAAGTGCTGCTACCCCCTTACACTTGGCTAGATTAATTTGTTCGGACCATTTACTATTCCTACTTATACAAACACCCAGATACTCTAGCTTATTTGTTTCCTCTATTACCTCCCCATTTATCAACCAGTGCTTCTTTGTCTTCCAATTCCTGCTTTTCCTACATACCATTACCCATTACCTTTGTCTTCATACTATTACTTTCAACGACCACTTCCTGGCATACTCTGATACTTTATTTAAACTTCTCTGTAATCCTCTCCCAGTCAGGGTCATCAATAATACATCGTCTGCAAATATTGGACCAGGGATCTCTATATCACTTAATATCGTTCTACGATGCGATTTTATTTGACGTAAATAAATATCACACAAGAACATGTTCACTTCCTTGTATAAATTACTTTATTTACACTGCACGTCACAACACACAATTATACACAGTAGTAAATGACACTATATACAGCACTCAATGGCGGAGTACCCTGAAGTCGATTCTGACAAGTACAGATATCAACAACACTGACGCGTGCACTATAACATACTCAGACTTGAATTCACCGCCTCACTCACTTTTGCTCGAGTCCAATACTATGTCTCCACCTCGGAACCCAACAGTCACTCCCAATCCATCACTTGCCTGAGTCCCAAGAACTAAGAACTGTGAACTTAGAACTAAGAACTGACTTCACTGACTGACAGCTTGATATTTATACTACTCGATCAACCATCTAGAATGATCGACTTCTGGAAGAGTTCTTACAACACTCTAATGGAACACACTCGAAACATCGATCGACCAGCTAGTCGAAAGAGTACTCGAACGTTCCTCCGCTATTTACAAATACCTATGGAAATATCTACAACATTCGTAATGTCTCTACGTGTATCTGGATAATAAAACCTTACAGTAAGTTTCCACAACCCTTCATATATACCAAATTATAGTTCAATAAGTCTGACATACGAACATTACGGAATTTTCTACTGCTTTCGGCTCTAGATTTTGAGGTTAAACAATATGTATTTGAGGTTATACAATTTTATACTACATATTTACAGGAAAATCATATATTAATCGTATTTAACATTTAATAATACATAATTTAGCCTTATATAAACTATAATTAAAATATATTAAACATACTAATTGAAGGTTTTACACCAATTACGATGTCGTACCTACGATAATTATCCCCTCTAAAACCTTCAATATCTATCCTGTTCATTCCTTATTCTAGGTCTTAAATTATATCTAGCTGTCCTAATATCTATTTCTACATCTCTCTTAGTCCTCAACATTCAGTTACACCTAGACTACCTCAATCACACTGTCTTCTCGTTGGCGTTGTTAAAGTCCACATACCGCAGCTAGATAGCTCAATCGATGGCCCCCCACCTTCCCATGGGGTATCCGCTGGGTCTGGCTGACGGTGTCCCTGTTCTCCGTAGCAATGATCCGCCGGTCCTCGCGTGGCAGTCAACACTCCACTGACTTTCCCCTTGGTCGTGCCTTTGTGTTCTGCCAGGACGTACGCGTCTTCGTAGTCCACCGGTGTGATGCATGGGAGAGGATCGTACGTCGTGGTCTTGGTCCTGTCGAGTCTCCCCTTTTTCTGGGGTGCTGAATTCAACGTTCCTACCGGCATATGATTTTGTGCCGGACTAGTGTCCTGGTAAGGTGGCACCCTCGTTTGTCGGTTGCTGCCGCCAAAATGATCCCGTCGTCCCATGGAGTTGCCATCTTCACGACGCTGGAGCCGCCATCACAGCTTGCGGGCTTCACCCGTGTCTCCAGAGCTGTTGTGCTTTCACACAGGGCACTCGGCTTTTCCGCTGGGCCTTGAACTACGGACTCCACCATCGCTGGAATGATCCCGTCGTCCTGTGGAGTTGCCATCTTCACGACGCCAGAGCCGCCATCACTGCTTGCAGGCTTCACCCATGTCTCCGGAGCTGTCGTACTTTCACACAGCACACACTGTTTCCGCTGGGCCTTGAACTACGGACTCCACCGAGGCTTTTACTTTGTTGTCCAACAACTTGATTTGGTCCTTTATTCCTTGAGACTGGGCCTCGATTTCCACCCGAGATTTTCAGACTGGGCCTCGATTTTCCGCCCGAGTTTTTGCGGACTGGGCCTGAATTTTACCCTCGAGTTTTTCAGACTGGGCCTGAAACAACGCCGTTAGTTGTGCGAACATACTGCATAACTGGTCGTTGGTTTCCTCTGAGGTGACTTCGAAGTCGAAACTGTCTGGGTCCTCTTCAATGTCTATCAAATCCTAGTGCAGCAAATCTTGTAAGTTCGCTTTTCTTCCAGCCGTCGGTAAACCTCGGGATGTCAGCGCTTTCCATAACATCACCAAGTTCATTTGGTCGATCTTCATTGCTGAATTTTGAAGTGTCATGTCCACAGTCACCAATTTATCATTTTACGTTGCGATTTTATTTGACGTAAATAAATATCACACGAGAACACGTTAACTTCCTTGTATAAATGACTTTATTTTACACTGCACGTCACAACACACAATTATACACAGTAGTAAATGACACTATATACAGCACTCAATAGCGGAGTACCCTGAAGTCGATTCTGACAAGTACAGATATCAACAACACTGACCCGTGCACTATAACATACTCAGACTTGAATTCACCGCCTCACTCACTTTTGCTCCAGTCCAATACTATGTCTCCACCTCAGAACCCAACAGTCACTCCCAGTCCATCACTTGCCTGAGTCCCAAGAACTAAGAACTAAGAACTGACTTCACTGACTGACAGCTCGATATTTATACTACTCGATCAACCATCTAGAATGATCGACTTCTGGAAGAGTTCTTACAACACTCTAATGGAACACACTCGAAACATCGATCGACCAGCTAGTCGAATGGGTACTCGAACGTTCCTCCGCTATTTACAAATACCTATGGAAATATCTACAACATTCGTAATGTCTCCACGTGTATCTGGACAATAAAACCTTACAGTAAGTTTCCAGAACCCTTCATATATACCAAATTATAGTACAATAAGTCTAACATACGAACATTATGGAATTTTCTACTGCTTTCGGCTCTAGATTTTGAGGTTAAACAATACGTATTTGAGGTTATACAATTTTATACTACATATTTACAGGGAAATCATATATTTATCGTATTTAACATTTAATAATACATAATTTAGCCATATATAAACAACAATTAAAATATATTAAACATACTAATTGAAGGTTTTACACCAATTACGATGTCGTACCTACGACACTAATATATCATTGATAAAAATCAAAAAATGAAAAGGAGATAATTTGCAGCCCTGTTTTAGACCTACATTTGATTCAATTAGGCCACTTACAACCCCTTCCTCTAATTTTGTACTACACTACACTTCCTCATATATAGCCTCAATAGCCCGTCTCATCTTTTTGGAAGTTCCCACCCTACCCAGTCTCTCAAGCAGCGCCTTCCTACTCACTGTGTCGAAGGCCTTTTTGAAATCAACCGCTGCTATATACACCTTGCTTCCTTCCTTCCTTCCTCACATACTTATCAATTATTGTCTTCACTATCATCACATTATCCATTGTTCTACGTCCCTTCCTGAACCCACTCTGGTAGATCAATAAAACAGAAAACTCTTCCGCCCATTTACTCAATCTATTCACTAATACACCCGTGTACACCTTAATCAATGCATCTAAGAGTTATGCCCCTACAGTTACTGGGCTTGCTCCTCGCTCCTTTATTTTTATAGATAGTGCATACGATCCCTTTTTGCCACTCTTTCAGAAATTGGTACCTTCGAACACCTTATTAAATAATTTCACTATACACTCCCTCATCCTATTATTCTTTATTGCTTCTTTCCAAAATGAATTTGTTATTCCGTTCCCACCCCCAGCTGTCCTATTTTTGGCTTTGCCTAGCACTTCCCATACATCCTCCCCTGATATTTCTTTATCCAACTCATAATTCCCTACTGCCAGCTCCCTCCCAATCACCTCCATCCCTCTCTACCCCTTCCATCTATCCTTCCCTCCTAACAGTTTACAGAAATATTACATCCATATTTTGTAATCAATTTTAGGTTTACTATCCCTCCCCTGTCCCCTACTGTATGTATGTATGTTCAGTCCGTCAGCGATGCCACTGGTGGGACCCTCAACAGCTCGGCCATCAGCTGTCATAGATGGCCTAGGCATCACTGAAGAGTCATACTAGGGAAATGAGGAGTGAGGTAGTTTCCCATTGCTTTCCTCACTGAGCCAGAGTTGCTATTACATATCAGTCTGCCAAGCCCACTGAAATGCATACACCAACCGACCCTCTGAACAACATTTTCACACCATTCATAGCAGGGACTGGCTGCATCAGGATTGGCATTACTAGCATCGCTCATACCTCAGTCACTTTCATATTGTCAAAGCCAGATCTATGAAAGTAACAAAATTGCTCTAGCCTGTACCAGAAGACATAGTGCACTGTAAACACAAGATCCTGCCAGCAAAGGCAGTGTCCCCTATTAATTTTGTTGATTCTCTCCCATCCTTTTCACCTTCTTTACTTTTGCATTCCCTATTGATTGCCTCCACTTGTTCCTTTTTCCACAACTTTTTCCTTTCTATTATCTTGGCCTTGTATTCCCTCCTCAGTGTACAAAACCTTTCCCTTTCTTCTCCCCCTCCATGCTTCAAAAAGTCTTTCATCACCCTTAGAACTACTCTCCTCAGTCCCTTACACTCACTATCGAATGACCCCTCTGTCTCTTCTACCCTTTCCCCCCCTATGAAGTATCACCTCTGCTACCCTCTTAATGGGGTATTCTACTAGCTCTAAGGCCCTGTCCACATTATTACATCTCAATGCTACTTCGCACCCTACATTAATAATTTGGAATTCATTTTGTAAATACTCATCAAGTCTTGTTTAAGTCTCCTATGTCCATTTATATTTAATGAGACTCATGCCCTTTTCCCTATCACTCGTTCTTTTTCCCCAACCTATCCCCCTGTTCCCCTCTCCTCAGGTTTATAGATATCAGGGCATGGTGAGATTCAGCCCAGTTAATCACTTCCATTTTATTTATGCTCGCCAACATTTCCTTCGAGCTGATTACCAAGTCAATAAAACTCTCTCCTTGCTTTGTAATGTATGTCAACTCCCCCACATTACATCCTGTCCACCATCCATTCAGAATGTATAAATTACTTGAACATAATTCAAGCAGTTTCTGCCCATACCCATTTATTCCAATATCTTTACTCCTTCTTTTGCTCCTCCTGATTCTTTTCGCCTCTTGATTATATAAGGGACTTAAGTTCGCTATTCTCGCATTCCAGTCGCCCATCAATATCATGCCCGCTTCTTCGTACTTCTTTATACCACTAATTTCCACTATCAGCTCTTCAAAGAGATTATCATTTGCATATACAGAACCACTAGGGTGGTTGTATGAAAAGGCCAGGCATACCTCTGTCGGCTTGCCCCCACCTAGGTTAACCCTCACCCAAATCACCCCTTCCATCTGATTTTCTAAAATTTCAAGCATGTCGCATATTTCTTCCTTTATTAGCAATGCTATTCCACCTGGATTTCTTCCCCTCCTCCCCTGTTTTTTCTTAGTTATGTTCCTTACCACATACCCTTTCCAGAACAAACTCGTTCCCTCTCCTAACCATGTCTCCAAAGGGGCCACAATGTCAAAGCTCTCCACTACTTTTATCACTTCCCCGTTGCCCACTTTACTTAGCATCCCCTCAATATTTATGAATCCTATTTTCCAATATAGCTATTTATTCCCCTCTCCCTCTTCTACCCTACCTCCCTTAGATTTATTTCCTTCTGTTGTGTTGATCATTCTACTTCTCGTTACCCTCGCTCCTCTTTCAGCTACCCCTTCTTCCTCTTCATTCATTTTGGCACTGTCCTTGCTGGCCTTGTCATCCTGACCTTTGTTTTTCTTACCCCACAAGTCTTAAGCTTAGACTCCTTCCCCTACCCAGGCCTTCTCGACGTCTTCTTTCTTCTCCTTCCACAGCTCCACTTGCGTGTGACAGCACCAACCTCTCCTCACTCTGTGATCTACCCGATGCTCCTTAATCCTCTGGGCACTGGACTTCGGTCACTTCATCACAGTTATTCACTACTACGTCAGCACACTCGGCACTTGCTTCGAATTTCCTGTCACCTTCACCCGCCACTTGTTCGCTAACCTGTTGATGCCTGTCATCCATTTCCTGGAGCTTGTTCACTCCCCACAAACATGACCACTGGCCGTTTCCAACTACCAACTGTCAATATCTAATATGTGCTCTCAAACCTTGTTTTCTCGCTACCTAAAGAGGTTTCCCCAGAATTCTCAGCTCTTTAATTGCTTCCCTGCCAATATCACTCTTCAAACATACTTCCTCTTTAAATTTCCTGCGTTCCTTCGCACAATATCCACCATCGGGGTGGATAACAGCGACACTTTAATGGGCCTATTGCCCTTCCTTCTCCCCACTCTGTAAACATCATCAATATCAACCTCGCTGAAGTTGATCATTTTGTTCGGCACCACATCCACCACCTTACACACTAAGGGCCGGTTCTACAATCTACTGGTAAAGTAGCGCATAACTTGCCCTCCACATTAAAAGATGTTTCTGTTCGACCACTCCCAGGTAGCGCTATCGGCAGCATAAATCGTAGTTACCCGGCGCGTAATTTATCGGCCACTTCGAGGGCCCGGTAAGACTTTACCTGCTGGGCAAGTTTTGAGAGCTGAACATTACTCGCTGTATTTCTGGTGACATACGACTTAAATTAGCTTAGTATACTGAAAAAAGCATGATACTGTAACAGTGATCGATACTGTATTGCAGGATTTTGAACATTAATGCTTCGCTTGAGTTGCTACGGTCACACCAGCCTCTCGCATCGCTAGCGTAGGGAACATACTTTATACTTCAAGCTTTCGCAAAGAAACTTTAAAAGGATATAAAATCAAAACCTATTTGGAAATCATTTCAAATGGAGTTTAATTTTCTACTTTTTCATTTTTCAGACACCAGGTATAAGTTAGTGTATGTATCTCAAATACCCCAACCCCTCTTGTAGCGTAATGGCTAACGCGCTTGCTTCATAGTACGAGGTATGCAGGTTCGAGTCTTCATTATGACGGAATCTCTATTTTCATTATTAGCATTGCATTAATCTGTATACCTTTTTCATACGTTCTTTTGTTATTAATATATTTCATTGAAATGTTTAATCACAGTATTATGTCTACTAGGAAAATGCTTTATATGTGTGCTACTTATAGAAAGTGATGTTATGATTAATATAGCATAGGATGACTGCTGCCCAGGTAGCAGATTCCCTATCCGTGTTTACATAGTATTCTTGTCAATGATTTCGGAGAAATTGGAAATTATTCCATTCCCGAATTCCTCTTCCTATGAATGGATATTTACCCCAATTAGTTCTTTACATTTACAGTACCTTCCAACTTTATCCTCATAAAGTTAAACATTAGAACGAAATGCATTATCAATAAATGGAAGCATGTGAAACTAAACGAGGTCACAGAGCTAGTTGCAAATAGAGCATCGTGGAGATACTTGATTCACAGAAGCCCGCAGATAGAATGCTCAAAGACAATAAGTCTGCAACGAAGATATGTGTGTTCGTATATGAAAGCGCATAAAAGAGAGTTAAGAACAACGGCAGGGAACGAAAATAAATGATCAAATGTAAATTAGAAAGACGATGAAAACCTGCGTACCTTATATTACGGAGCGAGCGACTTGACCAATCTACTACGAAAATACTTTCCAAAAACACTGCCTTACATGACAGGTTATAACTGGCGCAAGAAAATGTAAACTCGAGATTTTAATCCCAATTAGGTATTGATTTTGAAGATCATAGATTAAAATCACGAAAGCTTGACATAAATCGTTGTCCATAACTCTTAAGACTCCCCTTATTAGGCTTTTTGGTGATAATCAGCAGATGCAAGCACAGGAAAATAAGGCAATCGAAATGAGCTTCATGCATCTGATGATAGATAGCACCACACTTGAGAGCAAGAAGTCTCTGAAAATCAGTCTAGCCAACTCCGTACATTGGTGTCTGGCTCCATGAAGCTACCTAGGGCTTGCGCGGAGGTGGTTGCATGCAAGCCAAAGTACCAGCTGATTTACACCCCCAGGTAGTTTACCTCCCGGGCAGCTGCCAGCCACTTTACCAGCAAATGGTCGAACCAGCCCAAATCCACTTTATATTCTCTGGCCCCTTCTTGAATTCCATAAATAAAAATGTTTTTCCTCCTTCTTTCCTGATCACCATTAAATCCATCTTCACCTTTATCAGTTTTTGACCTCCTTCCGCAGTCTTTCTACCTCTTCTCTGTTGTCCTCCACCTTCCCCTTTAGATCTTTCATCTCCTCCTTGATACACTACTTGATATCCTCAACCTGGTTCGTTATCAGATCCCGTACTTGGTCTGCCTGACAAGCCTCCTTCACCAGCTCTTTTATTGCCTCGATTTCTTCCCATCCAAGAGCGCCCACATTGCCTGGATCTGGTCCTCGGATCGTCTCCACTTCCCCTATCATTAGCAACACAGCCACCACCACTGCTACAAGCAGCGCTGCCATTAGCCCCTCTTTCATGTCCTTCATCTTCTTATCCTTTAAATCATTTCTCTTACATCTGCTCTGCCAACTTCGTATCGCAGCTCTATATTGTTGCACGGTGTTCCCCATTCCATAGCACTCACTCAGCACATCCGTTCCGTTCCGTTCACTTGCTTATTCAAGACTGAAGTGAATTTAGATGGACTTTAAGATTTTCTGAAGCCAGTGTTTATTTTCTGAAACTATATTCAATTTGTGAACTTCAATTTAAAAAGACTAGGATTTCACAGGAGTGATTTATGAGAATCAATGTTTAATTTTGAATTTTTGAAAACCATATTCAATTTATGATTTATGAAGGAATTTAGACTTTAGGATTTCATGTGAGAAGTGTTTATTTTGAGCCAAATTCAATATGAGAATTACAACTCAAGAATTTAATTGGACTTTAGGACCCAAACCTAGATAAATTGTAGGATTGATTTGAGTGTGATTATTGAGAATAAGAGTTAATTTTGGACATTTTCAAGCGTCAGGAAAACATATTCAACGAAAGGATATATTTCTGTTCAACTTTATCTGCATTAACCCTTTCCCACGGACTATCTTTGACTCACTGTCTGGCGAAACCTAGAGTAATAATTTGCTTGTCAGGTATAATTGTGTAGTACCTTCACTAAATAATTTATTCCGTAAAAACCACTTCAGATATCGCTTTCAAATTTTGTAACAATGGAAAAACACTATAGTTATTGTAAAAGGATACAATGAGATCACCTAATTACCCCCCGTTCAGAATGATACATCAAGAAGCATCCAGTATAGTGCACAATGTTAAATGTTAAATTGCTTGTTCTTGAAGTCAGTCTGAATTGCTGGACCTGATGGGGCTCTTATTTTCTTGGTAATGCAGAGCACGCAGGAATTCACCCTGAATCATTCAATTTATTTCGTTTTCAGGATCAGTCAGATGAATATATATAGACAGCAAATCATACTTCCTCTCGGACATACAAATTATAAACAATATTTCACCGAATGGGATTGGAAGATAAATTGACATTAGTTGGAATATTATGTAATTAAGCAGAGGCTCAGTCTGAAACAGAATTAACTGGAGAATTAAAACTGATAATTATGTTTTGTACAAGTAGGCCTAATATTTTAAAAGGAGACTGTACCTGAATGAACATTTCCTGTCCTGTGCCATATTTCGATTTCCCTCAGATTCATATCCTGTCCCAACTGCTTCGCATACCATTTTTATTATCATACCTACAACTTCAAACTCACTACCATTGCATTTGTCAACACATTGATCTAATTTGTAACAAATATACTCCGCACTCAACTGGTTATGAACAGCCATGTTGCTGCAATGTATTTACATTCAGTCAGCTGTCTCTTCTATCTAAGAAAACGTATAAAAGAACACTTTATTTTAGGATTCCGTGCATGTCAGTTGTATCTAGGAAGCGTAGGGAATTCACTGGTTCCAAAAAGTTATATGGTCAGCAGACAGATGGCAGAGGAAGTCGGTTAGAAAGTCGAGTATGCTTTACTACGCAACCCGCGGGAGACAATGTGCGACTCCAGTACGCTTTACTATGCAACCCGCAGGAAAGAGAGAGTTTTGGATTTTAATTTTGAATTGATTATGTCAATGAAAGAATATATTTTCAAGAGAATTTCAAGAGTTTAAATGTGAGATAAAAGCAGGGTGATTTTCATTCAGATCTTGAATAAATTCATCAGAAACAAAATAACATCTATTAATTCGCCCTGCGAAAATTCCTTCTCTGTACCGGCTCCTAAGTACCGCACACTACCCGAGACTTTTCCCATGCTGAAGAGCCCAACAACTTTTCCTGGTATAGTACTTTCTTCCTTTATATTCAGTAATAAAGAAACTTCAAAAAAAAAGAGTAACCAATTTGTTCGGATTACTTCTAAGTAACTATTCTCATTTTGGTTCCGTATTGAAGTTTACATATATCTCAAATAACTTATTACTATAATATTTATTGAACAGGTGGATCTATAAATATTATAATAACATTTGAAATTTACTTCAAAGTAGGCGCCAAAACAAGTCCTACTCTGAAAGGTGCAAAAGAAAACAAGCCCCTAGTGCAAAGTATTTTTAAATTATTATTTAACAATAAGAAATAGATTGTTATGCAACAACAGTAATGTGATTTAGCAGAGAATGAAATTACAGTTAGTTAAATGAGAATTTATGACAAAACTTGAAAAGTAAGATCTTTGGAAGCTCTTCAAACATGTTTAAAATCATGTTTATGTGACATCGCCTTTAGCATGCCAACCAGAGAATTATATTCAGAGTAGTTCTTGTTGCCATATTTGTACAGATATCTATGTTTTCACTGCAGTGAGTTGGGAAATAACAATTTAATCATTTATTATGGCTACTGCCAGCCTGAAGCAGCTCTTGTAAGGCAGACTCTCCAGCAAAGGTGGAGGCCATCTGCTTTGTATTGAAAATACCGTACACGGTATTGTGATGGAGGATACTGTTGTTTGCAGTCTACAAATTGCAGGGATGTTGGGGACAACTCTAACACCCAGTCCCTGAGCCAAGGGAATTAACCGTTTAAGATTAAAATCTCTCGACCCAGAGGGGAATGTAACTATGGCCCGCAAGGACCCAAAGCCAAGACGCTGACCATTCAGCTGGACAGGAAATAGCAATTAATAAGGTCATCACATTGATAAAAGGACAAGGAATATTCCATGAAAAATACAACTCTACAGCAATGAAGGGCAGGTTAAGAAATGCAAAGAGGAATAGAATTGAGATATGAAAACTTACTTCAAAGTTTTTCTGAAACTCATCGATTCAAGACCATCTTTCTTCAGTAGCTCTTGCATCCATTCGCCGGTGACATTGTTTGGGTAAGTAATATCATACCCTGGCAGTGGAACGACAATGTCCTCTATTTTTATATTGGTCAATTCCTTTTCTCCTATTTCCCTCACATCATCTTTCTTGGAGAAGCTGGTCTCTTCATTTGATCCTGAAGCACAAACACAAAAAAATCACATTGGAATATCAATCAGTCAACCAATCAATCATCACAGGTCTGCATTTAGGGCTGTAAGCCAGGTGCCATATTCCCTATCAATTGTTTACCTACACATTATGATCTTCTGGGTTTTTGCCTTATCAAAGAAAACAAAAAGAAATTCTTTATATTATGTGGAGGCTTTGCTTCACATTTTCAGAAGAGAACACACGTCCACCCACGAGGAAGACTTCTTGAACTTGAAAATACTGGACCATTGGTTTATTGCAAGTGGTACTCTCTCTCGTTCATCACCATGTGGCTCACTATACGCTAGCCTTTTGAGTGGGAAGTGATCATGCTATCTTAGCAAGAGGTTTCCTATCCAATATGTCAGTGCATTTTAAAATAGACAGCAAGGTCATCAGATTAATCAAAGACTATGGTAGAGGAGTATGGTAGAAGAAATAAATAACAAATTGCAAAAGACAGACTGTCAAGGACAAAAGAACAGTAATGATGAAAAGAAAGCTGTGGGGCAACTACAGCAAAGTTGATAAAATGAGAGCAAAACAAAGCAAGTATTAGTACAGTAACGGGCGCACGCAGATGATGAAATCATGACACAGCCTATAGTGAACCATCTAAAGATGAGAAGAGTACGAATTTGGAAACTATCTTTTTGTCTCTTCAGTTTGCAAGATTGTATGGAAGGATCCTATTGTGGTGATGCCACTATTATCATGGAGTTATCTGAATGAACTGTAATTGGTGTACAGCATCAGTGAAGGTTGTGATGAATACATATCTTCTGTTGAGAATGTTGACTGAAATCTAAGCACCTGTGATAGCATGTGACCAAGGTCCTTCGAGCAATATAAAGGCAACTGTAAATTTATAACAGAATTATTGTGATAATTATGTAATACGTGTGAGCTATCACAAATTCAATGTTTTAAGTTATAGGTACTCACAATGGAAACAGAAGAAGTCAATATGCAACTCAAAAAGAAATTGTACAAGAGAATGAGGATTCTGAGAAGATATGTAATTCCTAGTCACTGGACAATTTGGGTAAGAACAAAACTAATGTTAGCAAACGATTGTAGAATTACCTTCCTTTTATTTGCATGTATATTCAGTCTCATGATTCCTCGTTCTTTCTTGATATCTTAGATTACAGTCAACTGGACTCGAGTCGGCCACCCATTTCAAATATACGGTAACAGACTCACTTTCCCATCCGGTTTCAGGTGCACTATCGTGAAGATTGTACTTTTATTTGGTTTTATAAAGACTTTGAACTTCATTCTCAACATTGTTTTCATTAAAATTTTGAAGTTTACTGAAGGTAATGCATGTTCACATATTCCATTACACAAAAATTGAGTAAAAGGATGTTTAAAATTACTTGACACAGTAGCCATGGAAAATGGTTTTGAATACCCTCACAACTACTCTTGTCAAAACAGTGTTTTGCTAACATGTGTAAACTAATTTTGAGGACAGAAATCGCTATTCTGACTCTGCAATAAAATGTTCAGCAATGATATCTTCTTCCTCCTTGTTAAACATGGACCGTTTCCCTTATTTTCCAACATGTTTTCCACTGACGCAATCACTTACCCTTGACCTTGAATACCATATTTTCAGGAAGCTTGTCTAATTGACTATTTTTGTGCCTTAATATTCTCAACTGCAATTTTGAAGTGTGGATAGCTTTCTCCCATTGAAAACACATTTGCACGTGATATAGAATGTTGCTAAATCAGAGCAATTATTTCAGCTCGTACAAGTCACAAAAAGTGTGCCAATTCATTAGCAAGAATAGTGAGGTGGTCCACTCAGTGCAAGAATTGAATATCTTTGCATAATTCCATCTTATACGCAGAGTTGGCAATTTTAGGTGCTACACCTCAGCAAGTTTTTGCTATTAACCTCTTCAGTGGCACGCCCGAGAAATTCTTGGGTGGCGCACGCTTGCCTATAACATCACCGCCAAAGAAATTCTCGTTTAGCTCAAGTGTTCATTACAAGATATTAGAATCATTACGCTTTTAGCACATTTTTAGCTTGTATTATGTAAATTACTTTAACCCCCCTATTTCACTGCAGATGGCTCAAACGAGTTGAAACATTTTTGAATTTTATTACACCATCTAATGATGGAATTAAGTTATGTGTTGAATAGGAGGATGCATTTAATTTTTTCCTTTGTAAAGTGAAGTATTCATTTCGCAATCGCCCAATAATTTCTCATGTACTGTAATCTGTTTGGAAAATGTTTTCCAGCATTCTCACCAGATGGCAAGAGCGTTTCCACCTGTATTCATGAAGTCCCTGGCCTAAAATATGCCTTAGCTTCTCTATTTTACATATACAATCTCTGGCCAGCTGATGAGGTAAACAGAAATGGCAAGCGTGAAATGGAAGAGATGTTTGTCTGAAGACAAAATAAGGAACTACATCGAAGATGAACCTCTAAGTGACATTAGTATTTCTTATAATAGTAATGAAATGGCATATGGCTTTTAGTGCCGTGAGTGTCCGAGGGCAAGTTTGGCTCGCCATATGCAGGTCTTTTGATTTGACTCCGTGGGCGATCTGCGTGCCGTGATGAGGATGAAATTATAAAGAAGACAACACATACACCCAGCACCCGTGCCAGCGAAATTAACCAATTATGGTTAAAATTCCCGACCCTGCTGAGAATTGAACCCGGGACCCCTGTGACCAAAGGCCAGCATGCTAACTATTTAGCCATGGAGCCAAACTCTTATAATAGTGATAATGATTCTATTGATTCTTCGGATGATGATCATCTTAGTATTTCTAGTGAAAGTGAAGAAGATATTACGTCAGAAGCTATGGTGATGGTAGGAGATGTTGAACATACATTCGTGTGGAAAAAGTGTAAGCCTATGGGTAGTGTGCGACCTAATATAATTCCATTTGCCAAAAATCCTGGTGTGAGGGTTGGATTATTACCAGAGGTGATTGACTGTTTTGAACCGTTTCTAACAGATGAAGTTCATTGTGACCGAAACAAATTTATATGCTAAAAAGTGCATTGAAAAACTTTTAAATAAATCTCCGCATACAAAGGCACAGTTTTGGAAAGAAACAAACTCTTATGAAATTCAGCAGTTTATTGCATGTGTTGTTGATGGGAATAATAAAAAGCCTGAAATAAAAATGTACTGGTCACAGGACAGTATTCTCAGAACACCAATATTTATGAAACCATGTCACTCCATAGATTGAAACTTCTCTGTAGGTACATACACTTTGTGGACAATAATACTGTGGATATGACTGATCGTCTAAGGAAAGTAAGACCAGTTTTAGACATGCTTAGAACATTGTTTAGAAGTGTTTATATGCCAGATCAAACGATCTGTGTTGATGAGTCTCTTATGTTGTTCAAAGAGAGGCTAGTAACAAAACAGAAAATGCCCATGAAGCGATCTCGATTCGGAATAAATATATTTTTCCTGTGTGTGTCAGGTACTGGTAATGTTTGGGACTTTTTGTCTATACAGGTCAGGGGGAAGAACGCCAAGGAGGAGGAGACCCAACCCATCTGGTGAGCCATTTATCCGTGTCCGTGCTGGAACTTGTCAACTGTCCTGAGCTAGTTGATAAAAGGTACATGGTTTACATGGACTGGTGGTTGACTAGTCCATTGTTATGTAAAGAATTAGGTGGCATAGGAAGCTTTCCTTTCACTTGCTAGACATTATGATCCTCAATGTATTTATTCTGTTCCAGAAGAATAATAATAACTAAAACATTGCTTCAATTCAGATATGAAGTGATTACTTCAATGCTGGAAAAGTATGCAACAGAGAAAGTGACCTCGTGAGGTGGACGGCCTTCAAAAACTGAGCCCCAAGTCGCCTAGTAGAAAGGCACCTTCCGACACACATTCCCCAACTGATAAGAGGAATTACCCAAGAGTTGTGTTCACTTAATAATTGCTACACAATCCTTGCTTCCTAAATATAAATAATTTCCTCTGGAAAAACCTTAACTTTCTGGCACAAAGTCTGCCAGAACCCGCAACTAAAGGGGTTAAAATATTCCAATTGACTTGTCTCACAAGGAAAACATGAAATAAACAATCTTAACTCTGGTAGTGTGCCTTTGCTGGCGGGACCTAGTGTTTACAGTGCATTGTGTCTTCTGGTATGGGCTAGAGCAATTTTGTTACTTTCATTGATCTGTCTCAGCTTTATCCTTGGCTTTGACAAAATGAAAGTGACTGAGGTATGAGTGATACTAGTAATGCCATTCCTTCTACAGCCAGTCCCTGCTACGAATGGTGTGCAAATATTGCTCATAGGGTCTGTTGGTGCATGCATTTCAGTGGGCTTGGCAGACTGATATGTAATAGCAACTTCTGGCTCGGTGAGGAAAGCAACGGAAAACTACCTCACTTCTCATTTCCCTGGTACGCCTCTTCAGTGATGCCTAGGCCATCTATGACAGCTGATGGCGGAGCTGCTGAGGATCCAACCAGCCTTCGGGCTGAGGACTAAACAAACAACTCTGGTAGTGGTTGCAACTTTCTGCAAATTTTCTCAATGTCTGCACCTTTTAGCACCCCCCCCCTCCATATTTTTGTTCCTTTGCCACATTTCATTCCCATAAAAATTAAGCAAGGAAAATCAAACGTCTGCAGCTTCATCTACTTTTCTTCTGTTCTAATAAATTAATAAATCTCATACTTTCTGTATGTTGTTCGTTAAAATTTATAGTATTCAGGGTGGTATCGCATTACTTTCCTTCAACGCAATCATGTTAGGTAAAAGTTTTCAGATTAGTTTGCACCTAAGTGAACTATTAGGTAAAAGGTCTACTAATCAGTTGGTGATTCATTGCACTACAGTTATGCAAAATCTTTTGTTAACAGAAAGAAAAGGAGGAAGGTGAAGTCGAATTGACCCATTAGAAATTCCATGGATCAGTACTCCTGACTGCTGGAGTGGGGAACAAATTAAAACTGTTGTAATTTTTCAGTCCAGGGTACACTCTGGCTAGTGCATGCCTGTCATTCTTTGTTGCCAACATTCAATAGAGAAAATGAATGATGTTAAACAGTTGAGTGCAGATGATATTCAAAGTGATGGGCTTGACCTGAGATGCAATGTTGGTGATATTTCAATTACAATTGATGAACAATACCAACACAATCGCATCAAGCGGTATATACTGTCGGTGAAGAATAAGAACTACAATATAGTGAAGGTGGACTACAATATCAGTTTATTGGTGAGGCACTGGCACCTTCAAATTCAAGGAACAAAAGTGAGTTTCTCGCATTTTAAAGACATGTGGCATGTGGTGTTCCACTTTCAAAGCTTAGCAACACTATTAAGAAATCGTATTTGCAGAAGTCTGTTCTGGATGAGAAGATCTTATGAATATCGTAACTCCTTCCCCTGAATAAATAAAAATAAAAATGGTAGTAGTGGCTGATAATCCGATATATTTTTTTCTAGACTAAACCATACACAGACAAAACAGATATGTTTTGTGCATTTCAGTTACACCACTAAAAGAACAGCAAGTGAAACCGATGCTTTTGACTTACTTCCTCAACAAAACAGACAATGCCCGTGTGATGCAAAATTTCAACAACCCATGTGTTCAATTTTGGCCTGAGGAACTGAAAATGACAGTGGAGGCTAGTGCTTCCATACATGTTTGTGGCTACTGCCAACTTGAAGCCTACTCTAAACTAAAACGTATGGCCTGCATTGCATGGAGTTTGTGAGGCACTAAAAATTAAATAAATACCATTGGTTTTACGTTCAACTAACTACATTTTTATAGTTTTCAGAGAATCCGAGGTGCCAGCATTTTTGGCCCGTAGGAGTTCTTTTACATGCTAGTAAATTTAATGATACGAGGCTGGCATATTTGAGTACCTTCATATTACATCGGACTGACCCAGGAGCAAACCTGGCAAATTGGGTTCAGAAGGCCAGAGCTCTACCCCACCTGAGCTGCTCAGTCCAGTATAAATATTCATATCTAGTGTCAAAAATATCATTTTTAGGTTCCGTATTGAATCTAGATTTACATTCAAAATAGTTAGATATGGGGATTCACCTATTCATTACAAGAAATAGTGATAATTATAAAGTCATCACATATTCATTTCTTTGGGACTGGTTTCGGCAATAGGGTATGCCATCATCAGGCTAGGAAGTAAGACAAAGACGGATGTCAAAATAGGTTATTACAAAAACGTCAGTAGGAATGTAGCGATTAAAAGCAATGTTATAGATAAAATACTCGATCAAATGAAAAACTGCACACTTTCTCACTTTTAACAAACAGTACTACGGTGCCAATCTAACAGTCGAAAGTTCCAGAGCTGGAATGACCAGGCCGCAGACAGCTGTGAACACTCCTCTGCAATTATTCCTTTAAATATGCACACTACTCATTCCACTCAGTGCCTCAGAGTAGGGATGGAATAGCTCAAATGCTATGATGAATCAGTGTGTTGCGTACCAGTAGTATCAGAAAATTTATGAGGCAGAGGAATGGCATGCTAAAGAAGAAAGTCCCAGCTACTTCTCGCCAATATTCAGGCAGGTTGTTACACTTTGTACGACCAGGGGAGTTAGGCGTGTAGTTAGGGGCGCAGAGCTGTGAGCTTTCATCCAGAAGATAGTGGATTCCAAACCCCACGGTCGGCAGCCCTGAAGATTGTATTCCATGGTTTCCAATTTTCACACCAGGCAAATGCTGGGGCTGTACATTAATTAAGGCCAAGGTTGCTTCCTTCACACGTCTAGCCCTTCCCTATCCCATTGTCGCCATAAGACATATGTTTCGGTTCGACGTAAAGCAAATTAAAAACAAGTAGTCGGTACACAGCAGTAATCCTATCTATCGAAGATGAAGGGCAACAGAAGACACAAAGCACATCATAACAAACAATGGTCAATGTAATGTTATTGTTGATCAATTTTATGAGCTTGCTGTATCGTAGCTCTTCACATTTAGTTTTCCTTCGACTCTGCGATATTAGGACGTCTTATAAAATTATTTGTAGCATAGATTGTAGTTCCTTATTCTCCGACTTTACATACCAATTTTCATTAAATTCTGCTTACCTATTTTCTCGTGACTCGGCGCTGATATGGACTTGGTAACAAAAACCCAAATTCATGAATATCTTTGCGATCATAGCCGGTACGGTAAAATGTAGCCTATAAGACGTAAATGATAGGCAATTTAATACTATATAACTTTAGGTATGTAATATTTATTGATACGACCACTAATAACATAAATAGTTGAAAATTAAATTGTAGGCCGCCTCCTAAACTATCATTTCACTCAGCATGAATAAAATTACTTATGGCCTAGATTGTAGAGACTTATTCCTCGACTCTGCATACCGATTTTCATTAGATTCTCTTCAGCCATTTTCCCCGTGACACATGTACATACATACAGACAGAAATTACGGAAAATTAAAAAGTGCATTTCCTTGTTTCTGTGGACACGACTGATACAGAAATACCATCCATTTCAAATAATGAGCAATGTACAGACAAATCTCTTATTTTATATATATATAGATTTAGCAGGTAATATTTTGCTATGATAAATTTTATATTGTTCGCCAATATGTATAATTTTCTAGACAATTCCAAAGGAAAACTCCAATGAGCTGTTAATATAATTGTATTGCAAAAACTTACCAGTAACATTCAGTGCATCCTCCTCCACTGCTGGATCATCTCCTCCAGCCTTCGCACTTCCTTCCTTTGGTACTAAGTCTCCTGCCAGGGCATGGAGTCCAAATTCAGAAATACGTCGTGATACGACTTTATTCCACAGTAAACTCTGATACGCATGCATGTACAGCGAGAGAGCATTGTTTGGTAGCTGTAAGAAGAAATTAAGAACATTATGATATAACATAATTCCCGTTCTGCACCATGCTTGAGAGAGATCTAATTAGAAGTTCTACAAAAAGTGTGAGCAACATTTTCTCACATACTAACCAATCCAAACACTGTTAATAAATACATAAGCAAATGTGTATTACTTCTTTTAAGTACCATTTCACAATTATCCTCCCACACTCATTAAGTTACCAAAAATCTTACCAGTTGTTAACATTCATTTTTACAAAACATTCTTCTTTTCAAGGCTCTTTCAGAATTAAATATACCTTCACTGCAGAGTTGAAAAGGCCAAAATTAGTTAAATTTAAATGCAACACAGGACAATATAACAATAATTAAATTCTATTAAATTTGATCACGCAACATACACAATATCTGCAAATCTTAGTATGTTTATTTCTACAACTCAGACAAAAGAATTTTTTTCCCCCCTCTATCTTTTCCTCTGCACTCAAGCGTCCACAGGACATTAAATACAATTATCCCATGATAAGCTCACATTTAAAATTGAAACTTGATCACCTATAATTTACAGGAAAAGTTCAACATGCCTAAATTTAGAGTACTCTCAATTATTACTGATGAAATGGTCCAGCTCCGTAACTGAGTGGTCAGAGTCTAGGCCTTCAGGCCTCAAGGCCGAAGGTTCAATTCACAGCCAGGCTGAGGGATGTTAATCATAAACAGTGAATAAGATCCTGGATTGGACATTGCACATGGTGATGGACGAGGACTGATGATAATTCAAAGAAGATGCAAGACATCACCAAAAAGGTCCCTAAATGAGTGTATCTGGATTAAAGAAAATAAAAGTTTTGTCTCTGTCTGTCATCATTTTCATTTCATTCAAGCACAATAACTGCTAATCTGTTTTTCATGAAACTTGCCAATATTAGAGCGGACACATGCAGAATGTCCCTGTACTTGGTTTTATCTTGATCTGTTAAGTAGGAGCCGAGAAATAATACCATTAACCTGCTTCTCAGCCTTGAAAGAAGCTAACACTGAATTTAGTGATTTCCCTTGTTGGTCAAAGATACCATGCCAATGTCCACTGCTGATTTGTTGCCCAGAATAGCAGTTGTGTTTGCTGTTGATGATCCCAAGCCCAGGTAAATGAGGACGGTTGGTCCCCCACCAAAAGGAGTATAAAATCAAGCCTGTAACTAACAGGTCGCATACTAAATGCATTTGATGAAAATGCTACCGCATCCCAGCCACTGAGTTCGGAAAGAAAGCTGTGTGTGCTCCCAACAGCAATACGGAAATGACCATCTTCTGTAACAGGCTATCAACATTGTGAGGCTGTCTTGCTTCACATCAGACAGAAAAATGATCAAAAGAGTCTTAGTATTCCAGCCACTCTCCAGTTGACAACACTATGAAAATAATTTGAATATAAATATCCTGCTAGTCAGGTACACTTGGATAGCAAAGTTCAGTTCAAAGGCCCTCCAAATTTTCTTGAAATGCCAAAAACACCCAGCTTAAAAAAATGAGTATATAATTTTTCTGATAAGTGACAAACTATTGAAAAATTATTGAACACAAGTAACATTTTTCTAAAACGTGCAGGGTTTTCAACATTTTTTAATGTTCGATTGTTATTTCTCAACTCATTCTAAAGAATGGTTTGCAACACAACACCAAAAATCACACCTCTAAGTAGTTTCTGAGAAATTAAAAGTTGTGGAAAAATGAAAAAAATGTATGTAGGATTTTGCCCAACTCAGACTTCAAAACATCGCTGGCTCTATTATCTTTCTGTTCTACTGATTCCTGATCCTTTTTCTTCCTCTATAAGATCCTTTTTGGTACATGAAACCATGACAGAAATAGCCCCAAAGATCTGGCAAATTGCCCAAGTCCCATGTTTAGAATAACACCAATCATCATCATCATCATCATCATCATCAATGTCCCACTCCGGTCACCTGGGTATGGTTTATAAGCGTCCTCCACTCCTTTTTGTCCTTCCACTTTTCCTGATTCATTACTTCCGCCATATCCAATCCAGCTTCTCTAATGTCCTTCCAAATCTGATTCATCAACCTTCTTCTCGGTCTTCCAACTAGTCTCTTTCCCTTAACTTCTCTTTCAAAATCCCTTCTTGCTACCTGTTCCTTTCCCATTCTTTTTGCATGTCCGAACCATCTCAATCTTGCTTTCTGTATCTTCTGTACTAACTCTATATTCAGCACTTCTCCGATTTTAATATTTTGAATTCTATTTCTTCTTGTCTTTTTAACGGATGTTCCTAAAAATTTCATTTCTACTGCTTGGATCTTACTGTCTTGTCTCTTATTAGTTACCAGCGTTTCTGGTCCGTATATTACAATTCATATCAAATACCATTTATATAATATTAATTTCGTTCTGTTGGGTACACTGTCATCCCATAAAAGCTCTCTGACTTGATAAAATGTTGTACCCAACTTAGTCTGTTATTAATTTCAGGGTTGATTTCATTACTTCCATTAATAATACTACCCAGATAGGTCAACTGTTCTACATTCTGTAACCGTTCTCCGTCTATGTTCACTTGGCTTCTCTTTTTTCTCTTTTTCACAGTTCATGACTACATTTTTCTTTTTACTAATTACCATTCCAAACTCCTTCAGATTTTCGTCCCAAATGTCCAGTCTTCTTTGTACTTCCTTTTCTCCCTTTCCCCAATTCACCACATCATCTGCAAATACCAAAGCATTCACTTCATCACTACTGATACTCGTGTTTTACACGTTTCACGATTTCATCCATCAATATAATAATCAATAATGGCAACAGTGCACTTCCTTGCTTGAGACTTTTTTTTTTTTTGTATAAAATGTTTCAGGGTCACCACTCCCTACTTGTACACTGCTTTTACTCTCATTATACAACATTTTTATCCTTTGATTTTGGTACATTCCTTTTCAGTAGGCATTCCCATGCATGCTTTCTCTTAACTGTATCATAAGCTTTTTCCAAATCCAAAAATATGAATATGATTGATTTCCTTGTTCCTTTCCAGATGTTTTTCCATTATCGTTCGCACTGTAAATATCAAGTCTATTGTTGATCTATTTGGTCTAAAGCCATATTGTTCTTCCTCTGTGTTTCTATTATATCCCTCAGTCTTTTGTCTGTGACTTTCTCCATTATTTTTAGCCCATGTGATAATAGGGTTATACCTCTAATTTTCACATTTTTTCCTATTTCCTTTTTTGAACAGCGGTACAATGCTTCCTTGATGCCAGTCTTCAGACATCCTTTCATCCTTCCATATGGCATTGAGGGCTCTGTATAGCCACCGTAGTCCAATGCTTCCTGCTGCCTTAATCATATTAGCATTGAATTTGTCTTTTCCACTTGCTTTACCTTTGGTCATTGCTTTCACTGCCCTTTCAAGTTCCAACCATGTTATGGGATTTTCTTATTTTTCTCCATCTGTTATTTCCATGTTCTTATCTTCTTCCTCCGAGCAGTCTTTCCTCATTATAAAGTTTTTCAAAATACTAAGCTATCACCTTCTAAAGACCCTTTTCATCATGTGCTATGGATCCATCTTCCCTCTCTAATGCCTTGACTTTTTCTTGATTTATTCTTTTCAATTTTATTACTTTGTATAATAGTTTCTGATTTCCTTGACTATCTTGCTCAATTTTGTTGGTAAACTCTCCCCAACATTTCTCTTTTTTCTTCCTTGATACTCCCCTTTACTTGTAGTTTCAATCTTTTGTATTCCACATGTAACCTTTCTATCTTATTCTCATCCCTCTGATACTTTTTTTTGCTTTTCCTTACCCATTTCTTTCTTCACCTTCTTGCTTTCTTTTATTTCTCTTTTTATTTTGTCTGTCCACCACCGTGTCTCCTTTCCCTTAACCTTTGTTTTCCCGCATACCTCAATTGCTGCTTCCACAAATGTCTGTCTTAAATTGTCCCACTCTTCTTCTCCACTTCGTATTTCTGTGTTAGGCAACTTCCTTTTTAACCTATCTTGGAATGCCATTCTTTTATCCTCCTCCTCCAATTCTCAAATCCTTATCTTTGGTTTCTTCTTCAATACAATTTTAGGGGTTTTTACTTGTTTTAATTCCACAATCAATAATCTATGATCACCTTCCATACTTTCACTGTTTATCTTTGTATTCATGACATATCTTCCCCTTTCTCGGCCTGTTATTATAAAATCGATAAGTGTGCCATACTGTCCATCCCAACTATATCGGTTGATCTTATGGCTATTCCTCTTCATAAACCATGTTTTCTTTATTATCAGGTTATTACAAAAGTCCAACAGTTTCTCTCCATTTCTACTGCCATACCTATGTGGGCCCAGAACATTCTAATAAGAATATCCCATTCTATCAGTTCCCATGTGAGCATTCAGATCTCCCATTATCATGATCCCATCTCCAGTTCATTGAGGAACTCTTCCTTTTCTTCCACACTACATCCTGTCTGTGGAGCATACACCTGTATTATCTTCAGTATAACACCAATAAATACCATATTTACTCGTGTATTAGACCCCCCATAGCTTTTCAAGAAGAAAATGAAGGGAAAAGAAACATACAAGACCCCCCCCCCCAACATAATTCGTCAAGAGAAGAACGACGATTCCGCTTCAAAGCGGCTACAAGCCTTATGCAGCTCTGATAACATTACACAAATTTGTGAATAGTTTCATCTGTATGATTCATGCAATGAAAACACGTGTCGAAGTCGTGCGGTACATCTGTGATTCATAGTTTAGGGATGTCCGCCTCCATAGTGTAGGCATACTGCAGTTCTGATGACGTCGCACAAACTGGTGAATAGTTCGCGTCCGAAACGCGCATTGTAAACAAGCATCAGTCAGGTATATATATCTGTGTTTTGTAGTAAAGAATGTCCGCCAGCGTAATGGTTAGCACAATTAGCTGCCGTTCTCGGGAGCCTGAGTTCGATTCCCGGTACCGCATTGCGAGAGATTTACGAATGGTAGGAAGGTTGATTTGCAGTAAAAATGGTATATGCAACACCCTTCCACTGGGGATCTGTATTTTAAAAAAACCTGCACCATGTCAGGATGAGGAAACAAGTTTACTTTAGTTACGAAATATTCACGGTTGCTGCTAAGGTCTATTAATATAGGCAGGCGAGATCATTAATAAACTGATCGTTTAGTATCTCATAACTTGGGCCAATATAGGACGTTTTGGGAGAGAAGTAGGTTTAAAATATGATAAAAACAATCCAATCACAATTGTTATACTTGCCAGCGTACCTAACAAGTAATAATAATATTGTTATTTTTATGGCCCCACTTTCAACGATTTTGGAGACACCAAACAAATCATACTAGGGTATTCCTTAATACAAAATGGGAGACAACGAACGTATGAAATTAAACATTATGATAATGAAGCGCACACTGGCACACCTGTAGATATCCATAAATGCGGCAAACTTCCTGTTATTTATTTCTACTTTTTCCGTTGTGGAACTTCTGGCACTATCCGGGCGATAGCATACCTAACCTAAACAATGTGGTCTCTATCTCATTTACAGCTGTTTAGGTAAATCCTAATGTGATAAATATATTTATTTATTTCTATTTATTCACGAAGCACAAGACACAGCTACACTGAGCAAATTTCACTTGCACTGTCAACAGACTATTTAACAAATGTAAACTTTCATAATAAAATATAACAAACATAACAAAATATAACAAGATCAGATACACAGCCTACTAGTAACAACTGTCCAAATCGAAAACCATGAGAATGTCCATGTTCATAGCTAAGTCGTCGTGGGTCAAGATGACGGTATAATCCCTTCACATCAACTTATCTTTAAGAGACTATTTACACCCCTCTCAAATGTGCTTTCATTTGATGCAATATCAAGCTCCTGTCTCCTATTAATATTGTTAAAGAGTGTTGGGAGGCAGATTAGGAAAGATTGTTGAAGTATTGAGTGCTGAGTGTGGGGAATGTGGAGAAGATCTTTGGTTCTGGTGGAGCGGGAAGGAACACGGAGAGAGAAGAGTGAGACAAGATGTCCCAAGCATGAAATGCAGTATATTTAAAAATTAGTGTCCAGCTTTCAACAGCCACCGTTATCAAAATAATGCTTCCGATCACTATGTAATCCATTCGGAAATACAACTTGTAACATACGCTAGTTATCAGCGGGTGGTTTGGCACGCTTTCAGAAACACGGCTTTATTCAGAAGGAGAGGCTTCCTGCTAAATATACACCAGCTGGGAATATCAGAGACCATCTCCAGAAACCACTTGGGAATAGCTTCACACAGTTTGGACTCTATAGTTGGGAACGAAACTATTCTTAAAAGGTTCAAAAAGACGGTACCTCAATTGCTCTCGTCGGTCTCGATTGCAGTGCATGGCTGACGAGATGGCAGTGAAGATGACGTCACTTGGAATGACGACACGCCGGTAGCAGGGAAGTTAGTGCCGCAAGACAAAATGAAAGCAGCGATCAGGTTTACTGTGTGGTAGGCTTTACTGCTCAACTGAATGAGACCAATGACTGGCCATTGAGTTATTTTGTATCAATATTGCATAATATGATAATACAATACCCTTATCTCTTCTCTATGGGGTCGAGTATCAAGTGCGACGAATCTTCGTAGCGAGTTTTCACGACCGTATGCCCTTCCTGACCTCAACCTTATCAGAGGAATTAATATGAAACGAATGATGTGATATAAGTAAAACGGACTATATTTACTTTATATGCAGGCCAAAAAGTCATGTTAGCATTTATTGTCTTTTCACATTTAGAAATACTGCCCAACAAAAATATCCAGTATAACTTAAATACATTCATTAGTATCTTAGAGAATAGTGTAGACTGTTTAAACATATAATTTATAGCCCTTTACAGCCTAGAAGCCATGTGTTCACTGCACAAAAGTTGAGGCTATCGCCTATTGGAAAAAACAAACACAAACAAACAAACAAACAAACAAACAAACAAACAAACAAACAAACACACACACACACACACACACACACACACACACCCTCCCCTCTACTTTTCTTGGCTTGTGGAAAAAAAAAAAAAGGCGGAGGAGGGGAGTCTAACGCGTGAGTAAATACAGTAGTTATTTTTTGGTTGTTCTTTCTAAATTATGTATTGCCTACTAATAACTCATTCCTCTCACAAAAATCTAGTAGTAGCATTCCTGCAATTTTATTTCTGTAACTGGAAACATGAATTATGTCTTCATTACCTTGCCTGTCTGTTCATTTGTGGGCATTCATGTCTCCCATTATCACCATTTCTCTATTTTCATTGCACCTCTCAGTTCCTCAAAGAACTCCTCTAGACTCTCAATCATTACCTGTCTGAGGTGCATACGCTTAGAAAAAAATCTTGAACTCCACTCTCCAAGCCGAATCTGATTTTTCATGATTAATTTATTTGGTACACCTTCTCTATGTACTGTACCAGATCTTCCCTCACAATAACACTTACACCATTATTGTAGTTTGCACCGCCATTCCAAAATAACTGAAATTCCTTTCTCAATCTCTATCCCTTTCCACTTCATTACATTCAATCCCAACAATGCAATGTCCTTTTAGATGTATTCTGTTATTTCTTCTGTCTTGCCATTAAGGGCCAAGACATTCATGGTTGCAATCTTTGTTGCTAGTTGCCACTTTTCACAGCTCCCCTAGGATGAGAAGACCAAGAACGGCGCATTACTTTTGGGGGAAGTCTTAACCGTGTCCGAGGCCTCGACTCACTCTCAATCATTTTATAGGCTATTAGTACGATGGGCTCGCCATACCCAAAGGTATTTTATACCTACTGCCAGGATTCCTTCAGGCCACCCTTAACATAGGGAAACAGAAGCCTTTCGGATCCGCTCCTAATATGGAGTGCAGACGTTACTAGATGGACTTTTGTGGTATAACCTCTACTGAGGAACCATCAGGAACCATCAGCCCTCCTAAAGAGCATCATCTGCCTGAAGCCATTGGCCTCTTTAAATTACACTCGTATTCATCCCCGAGTCCAGGGCAGCCTCTTCCACTATTTCCACCGTACTGAAGTCCACCTTCCCCACCACAGATGCCATTGAGGTCTTCACTCATAACCCTGAGCTGGGACCCTTACCAGATGTTACACATCGGGACAGTGTGCCCTGGAACTCCTTGGGAAGAGCTGCCTCCAAAGAGGGTCCCTACCTGCTGCCTGTCAGAAAACCAGCAGGTGCACACATGCTTTAAAACTGTCCTTATCTGAAACTGTTTTGGTTTCTCTTTTGTCTTAGTAATTCTTTGCAGCAAACAGTTCAGTATATGCACATCAAAAAATCCTGAACTGCAGGCATGATACTCCCTTTTCTGCAGCCAAATTTAACAAATGGCAGGGAACAACAAAGAGATCACCCATATCATGTTTCAGCACACCTTGAACACCATTCTTGATTACAACCATTACATGTGCATTATCACAATATAAGGCTAAACCGTTATTGAGAGGAATATTGCATTCATGTTTACACCACAGGAGTCCCCTTTTAAGTAAGGGAGAGGCAATAAGCAGCCTTCCTTTTTTTTTTTTTTTTTTTTTCCCGAGCCCTACCTTCAACACTGAAAAAGGCACTAATAAATAATAAATAAATTATTATTAACTTTGCCACATTGGACCACTTAAGTTGTTTCACATTCACTTTCTCTTTGAAGGATGTACGGTTTGGTTCTTGTGATCTGCCGAGTACCTTTTCATTTGTTTCAATTGTATATTTTCTCAATTCATCTGAGATAGCTGTGTTATTTCTGCTGACAATTTGTCTCAAGAAGGGTGTTAATTTTATTTTTGTTCTCTGCATCTGCTATCTTTAGTACAACCGCTTTCAGATCTTGCTGAATTTGATGGATCCATCTTTTTTACAACTTTCCAAAATTTCTCATCACCAGTCGTCGTAAATTCCAGTTTCCTGGCAGTCACAAGATCTGAAAGAAATACAGTCAAAACCGTTCACTGTGACATCGCTTTAACGACATATTGGATGGTTACATTACATGTTATAAATCTCATTTTTGGTCCATATTGAAAATTTCTCATTGAATAAGTGGATTAAAGAACACCTTTATTATTTCTGAATACTAGATGGTCCCGTCTAAAATTCTATACAAACAGTGCATTAAAAAAAAAAAACGCTTGATACGGTATCTCTTCTTATGACATCATAAAACTATGTATTTTAATCACATTTTTGGAAAAAAAAGTATTGGCTACAGCGTCCAATGTTGAATTTTGTTTGTTACATATTTGGAACTTACTGCAAAGCTTACTTTCACACTCTTGTTTTCAGTAGAATGTAATTTCAATTCAGAGTGTCTGTTAAATCGTCAAGGAAAGCATCCCTGTGAAGATGATGCAAAAGGAAGGGAGGTGTTTATTATTGAAGAAAAAAGCGCACATAATAAAACAATTATAAAATGGGGAAACAAATGTCAGCATCGTGAAGGAACTGGCCGTATCACACTCAATATTTTCTACGATTTGCAAGGACAGAGAGAACATCTCATTTATTAGCGAAGAACGTGTGCAACATAGATCGATTTACATTGTTGCTACTTATTTCCTCACTTATTACAGTATATTTTGCTGGTATATTATTGTTCATACTGTGTATACATCAGAAGAAAATGTACTCTCAGCGCGTCCACAAATACTGTCTAGCAAATGCAGGACTTATTTCACTCATGTTTTCTTGAAGTTTTCACTTTATTCTGTTAATTAACTGTGTAAATATCCAGCCTAAAACTTACAGATATGACATTTTTAGCAATAACAAAACAAGACCAGTTAATGCGACTATCACCTATAACGACCATTAATTGTCAGTCCCTTCAAAGTCGTTCAAAGTCCAAGTTCACACGCATCGGCACAGGGGTGAGAAGGGGTGAAAAAGAAAATATCCAAAATAACCAAGAATATGGGTGAATGTATGTTCCAGCATGGCTTTCAAACAAACAAACAAACAAACAAAAAATGACTGTAGTGGCAGGACTCCCCCAACACCGTGACGCTTTGGATGCCATTTAAGTCATAGTTCAGGCCCAGTCGGAATGGAGGTTGAGAAGGGTTGAAAAAAGGAATGTCTTAAATGACAGACTAAGGATGTATGTGTTATATTCCAGCAGAGCACTCAACTAAAATTGGTGCACACGGCATACTATACTATCTGGAAAAAAATTACGTGGGGTAAGACACCCCTAGCGGAGAGGATGATACTAAAAAATCGTAAACGACTAATATTACTGCCGAATCCATAGTTTTAGGGGTCGCTTAGATAAATACTGACACTCCGGATGCCTTTAAGTTGAAGGTCGGACCCCATCACAGCTCTCAACCAAACTCTGTACGGATATGAGTTACTATCTCAAAAAGATACCGTAGGGTAAGACACCCCTTGGGGAGGGGGTGACATGTAAAATAATCGAAAACAGCCAATATTGGTGTCGAATCCGTAGTTTCTGGGATCACTGAGACGAATAGTGGTACTCCAGATGTCGTTTAAAGATGAAGTTCAGCACCCATCGGCGTGGTGATTCAGAAGGGTGATAAAGAAAATGTCCAAATTCACAGAGATTAAAGTTTTTTACACAGTTTTCGGTGTCGATCAGGTGATTGGTGACAGTCCCAGTGACAGCTGGATTTGTGTACATTATATCTATAATGCGACGCGAAAATACATTTAGTTAGAACTTACGTTTATTATTTGTTTAAAAGGATCAACTACTTCCCAGACTACCAGAAGGAAGTACTTTATAGCGAAACAAAATAATCTTAAGCTAGAATGTACAATTATACACACAACAATATTTCAACTTAAAAATTTACAAAAGAGCTCATGAACAATCAAAGTCACAATTAAGAAAACTTAGAGGAAAAAAAAAAAACCACTTAAAATAAGCAATACAAATCCTAAAAGTAAAAGGTGTGAAAGAGAAAATTACTTAAATTTTAGATGTACGTGTGTACACTGTCCCAGGTGGGACACGATTTTAGCCTTTCTCCCCGAACATTTTAGGCCTAGGTGTCTCACCTTTGAAATTTGTATCACCTGTGAGGCTTATGTCGCTAAGTTTAACTGCATCTTCCCCGCCCGCGGGGTTATGCTCCATCGACCATATACGATGTATTCTGCTCTTATCCTTGTTATTTCCTGGTCCGGTGTTGGACTGGCTCTGGAGCAAGTCAATCTCCCGCAGCTCGTCCGCTGTCCGGCCGAGTTCGGCTTCGCGTTGCTTAGTGGTGTGCGGCAGTTCGTTGTCGTCCATCATGGATGTTGGATGTGTTTTGCATTGGGTCATTGCTAGAGCATTGAAATACAACAACATGCCTGGGTAATTCGTAAGGTATGAGGGCTTATGTCCTCAAAAGTTGTATATGATTCTTCTGGGAGTGGACGTCCGCAACTTCCGTACTATTTTTTTATTTTTTTAAATTGGCAAAGTTGTGAGTATATGATCCCGACTGATGCCATGCGTTGGCTTATGTGCAAGAACCAAAAGTAAGTTATGTTTTTCAAGATTATTTTATGTTCTTTTCTCCTGTTCCTGGATTGCCTCGCCTCAAAACTTGATTAAATTTGGTGGATATTATTCCACCCTACGAATAACAATTCTGATTGATCTCCTTCAGAATGAACTTGGAAATTTGTAAGGTGAAAAGTACTCTGTTTACTGACTGCACCTTTTCAAACTCCGTACTGCAGGAAGAACTTTATCAAAACCTGTTTATCTCTCTGCATTTTTCTGCGATTCTTTGTAAATCTTAACTGTTTTTCGGATCATGTGAAAGATATGTTAATAAGAAATGACATAGTTTTACTAACGCGTAGTCGTCTGCTGTAATAACTGAGACCACGCGATTTTCTCAGGAAACCCGAATCTTCTTATTCTTTTAATTTCCATTCTCTAGTTCTCCTTTTCAATAGGCAATATACATATATATCAATAATTATGGTTCTTGCTCTTGTTGTTTGTTTCTATGGCAACCGTTGCCCTTGGCGATGAGTGGTTGGATCATGTTGATTATTTAAAAAAAAGGAGAGATTGAAGTTATAATTTGGCAGTGGCCTGAAGTTTGAGCTGTTGCTCTTTCCCTTTCGTTTAATATTTTACTGGAATGCTTTCGCTCTGTATTAATGATATATGTAATTGTGTTGTTTTGCCCGAGGTTCTTGTGTTGATGTGTTTAAACCCTATATCTTTGGGGTCTGATGATTTATTTGCGCGTGTTGTCCCCCAAAATTGAAGGCACCTGGTATCTTTGTGGAGCGTGGTGAATTTTGGGTCGGGTTGGTGACCTATTTACCCTAACCTTGGTGTTTCTTTTGGGTTTGAAATAGAACTCGATCCACTTTCTTTTACTTTTCTGGAGTCCCTTTGAGTTCTGGTTTCTTCGAGAGAATCCGTGCCCTCTCATTTTTAAGTACGACAATGAATTTAAGGGCAAGAAATCCTGTAATATTTTGAAATTAATGTGCTGGAAAACTGTCTATTTTAGGGGCTTTCAGCCAGGAGATAATTTTTCTCATTAATTATTTTATTCTTTAATGTTAATTTTAGTATTTAGGGCGTCTCTTTTCTCAGTGGAAAATGTTTTAATCTATTCTTATTTTATTTAATTAATTTCTACCTTTTAATTTTAACTTGTCTTAAACGGTGCACCATAAGTTTTAAAGAAGAAGAAAAGAGGTATACATTCAAAAAGTTGTAAAGTTCTTGCAAATGAATTATTAATTAAATTTTAATTGTTTAGAGAAAGAAATTTTGGTGTTTTTCTTTCAAAACTTTATTCATTTCATATCGTGCCTATGCTTGATTTTGGATCCAACTATTCTGTGTTATGGGCATTCGGCTAACTGGTTGGTGAGTATTTACTGACAATTTTGATGGTTAATTTTTTTTATCTTTCTGGTCATATTTGTTCTTTATTTACTTGTACCAGTGATCGCTGGTACAGCTGGTATAACACCATCTTCCAGAATAGCTCTCAACCAATCATTGTACAAATACTAATTACTATCTCGAGAAGATACTGGAGGAGAAAAACACCGTCTAGTACACCTAAGCGAGGGAATGACCTAGAAGAATAATCAAAAACGACCAATATTAGCGTCGAATCCACAGTTTCCGTGGTCGCTGAGTTATATTGGGGCACTCTGGATGCCATTTAAGTACCAGTTCAGCTGCGTAACCATGGTGAATAGTGGTGATGAAAAATATGTCCAAACTTATCAAGATTAGTTCGATTAACGAGAGAGAAAATAATCTGTAAGACTTTGAATTAAACACAACAATGACTTCTAAACCACAAAATTTTTCTTAATCAGTCAACGTTGTGCCATTGCATTTAATGTCATGGAAAAAAATGTTGCCTAATTGAATGAAGTTACGCGAAATGGAATTGTGCAGAGCGAAGGCGAACGAGTATGATTTAGAAGTCAATATGGGCCTAACTTAGAGAAGAAGAGCGTAATCGATATGGCAGTGGAGAAGAAGACAAAGAAAAGCAAGCTAGATTGTTAAAAAAAATTATTAAAAAATTGCTACAACGAGGCCGAGAAAAGCAAATGGACGACAAGTTTTAAATCATATCTAATGACAGACAAGTAATTTTTAAAGGGAAGAAAACGGAAAGCACTTCAGAAAGAAATATACCCGTTCATAGAAGAAGTCTTTTTTGCAAGAGAAGAAATTAACAACCAGACCAAGTTCTTATATGATGGCCGAGATAGCAGTAGTCAACGAAGTACCGAGATTGCCAAGTGGAATCCAAGCTATATTCAAGAAGAAACAAGAGAAAAATAGAAATTATCACGGAAAAACAAGCAGATTGTTAAAACCTCATCCTCTTGGAAATAAAGTATAGACTGGAAACAATACCAAGATCCCCATGATACAATTCAGAGCAGTCTTATTTAAAATAAGAAAGTCAGAAAAGCATATGTATTATCCACTTCATAAGGATATTGATATGAATCCCCATATTTCATCTGCACATTCTTTTTAACATGTGATCAAGTAAGGAGATCATCATGAATTGCAGCTAAATGTGCAGTAGCAGCCCTAGAGATGTGTACGACACCGCGGAATCGGTCAACCTGATGTCGAATGTGAAGGCAGCAGGTCGTTGGTTTTTCGAGCGGCCGAGAGAATAACAGACCAGGTATGGATGGCAGCTGAGTCGCCCCAAACCGGGGAAGGATTGAGTTAAGTTCCCATTAATTACTATTCTTACTCGAAATCAAATAAAATAAAATAAAATAAAATAAAATAAAATAAAATAGTTTGTAACCTACAACAGAGAGTATGTAGTTGTAGTACGGATATATCCAAAGAAAAGTAAATATTTGAAATTAAGATCTCGCGTATTAACCTAAATCACAGTCGATACATACGAATGGAGCAGTTTTCAATGTCTATAAAACTAATACAATTCTGTACAGTGAAACCTCGATTCTCCGTTTTTCGAGGGACCATGAAAATAAAACGTACAACACGGGAAAACGGAAAATCCGGGAATGAATGAAAACCATCAACAATTTGGCTAAACATCACAAAAATTAAATATGTATTATTATAATCTTACAAAAACTCCTAAACCAAACCAAATTACAGCCCTAGTGGGACTTTGCCTGCCAAGCGACCACTGCTCAGCCCGAAGGCCTGCAGATTACGAGGTGCGCATGGTCAGTGCGACGAATCCTCTCGGCAAATATTCCTGGCTCTGTAGATCGGGGTCGCCATCTCACCATTAGATAGCTCCACAATTAAAGGTATTCACGTAGGCTGAGTGGACCTGGAACCAGACTTATATCCATGTAAAATTGCCTGACCTGGTCGCAATCGAACCCGGGCCCTCTGGATGAGAGGCGGGCATGTTAGACCGCGAAACCGCATTAATTACCGGTACGCGAGTTCAAAATCTCGGTACTTTATATTCAATTTTACAGGGGAATCTTCGTCAGTTTCCCGTGAAAACTTCTTTCAGTTCAGCAACTTTGATTAGGCTAGCCAAACTTCAAAAAATCTAATAACACCAAGCCAAATGACAATCGACCACAAGTAGTTTTTAATTCTCTCATCTAATAAAATAAAGCACACTAGATACAAAAGCACCCAAAATGATGGCAAAATCCGTTCATTTCTTAATCTTTCATTGTAATTTGGTCTCTGGTATACTGTTTGTAGTCAGTTTCTGGAAATCTCGTACCGCGAAAATTAGGCCTACATCGACTTTTAAAGGGTATGTTGAACTCGAAAACATGGTTTCGAATGTAAGTATCGATTCTTAAAAGTTCTCAAATGCATTATATTCAATTCTGCGCGTCACAAATCCAATCAAATTGGAAAGATAAAAGAAATGTAAAAACCAGAAATTACGGTTATTCGTGACCTTGAGGTCATCTGGAAAGCACTCTCGCTGCACATGTCAGTACGAGTTTGAAATGATACCAACCATTTAAAATGTAACGTGCGCAAATAAAACGACTGCAGTTTTTGGTATTTTAACACAAAAACGTAACATTCTCAGTCTTACATCAGGACCTAAACAGTAATAGGCAATCCCAAGACCTCCCATGGCTTTTTTTTTTTTAATGTAGGATGCAACATCTGTTTTGGTCTCGCTAACATATCATGTACGACAATATCAAAAGGTACTGAATTTGTGTTAAGAAGAAGCAGTTTCGATTCCTGCCTGAAAGCCCAGTTACTCTGCAGTGCCCTGAGCAAAGTGCCGAAAACCTCTTCGGCAGTATGATCGAAAAAATATAAACATCTAACCCTGGACATAATATGGACGTTTTATAAGTGCGAACATATGACGAAACTCGTTCCGTCTTCAAGCAGAGCTGTCGAAATGCGCCGTCTCTCCTTGCAATATTGTGGGCACCCTCTGCTTTATGATTTTCCGAGATTCTCTAAACAATACCACCCAAAAGCGATGCTAAGATGGTCTCTTATGCAAGTTCACCGCTGATCGCTTTTATAGTACCGGTACAGTACTTGCTTTAATTATCACAGTGACGGGGCGTTAACGCCAAGATCAATAAATATGCCATAGCCGTCCTTTCGTGAGATACAGTTTATTAAAAAACGATTGATCGAGGATTTAGCATTGATGGGACTAGAATTTCTGGACGGTTGATCCGGGAAAGCGTTTCTTCGAGGAAAGGATAATGCGGGACTTTTACAACGTGATTTAATTACGATGCTCGCGGGACCACGTAATTTGAACGCATATTCCGGGAAAACGTATTTCTGGGAATGGATAATCGAGGTTCCACTGTAATTAGGCACATGTCGCCTGGATAACATTGAATGGGTGAAGTTTTCTACGTCAGAGAACAGCAATTTGTGAGAACTCAATATTATAATGTACAAAGCAACCTAATGTTTATTGTGGAAAACACATGTAGGGTTAAGTAGGGATATGCAGGCAGATGTGCGTTTTCGTTGTCAATGAAAAGCAAGAAGCAATGTTATGGTAAACTCGGGAGTCAAATATCGTCAGAATGAAATAATATATGACCCAGTGTAGTTTAAATAGCTATATTTATGTATGCCCATCGAGGGAGATGTGTTTATGAAAAGTTGAAACATTTAACAAGAAACTAATATATACAGAGAGGATTACAGTTGAAATACATAAGCTGCGAGTTGTACTAAATGAAGTGTATAATCGTCGAAGAGAATACACGGAAGAAAGATGTGTGTAGCTTAAGATTGGGTCATGTACAGGCTACATTGAAGTATTAAGAAATTTCATCGAGGGAACATAGAAGTATATGAGGACATATCTGACCTAGAATAGTGAAGGCTAAGCCTGGTCCAACTTACGAGGTACATTCAAGTTCTAAGGCCTCCGATTTTTTTTCTAACTACTCACCCGAAAACGATGAAACTGGTGTTACTTCTCGACATAATCACCCTGCAGACGTACACATTTTTCACAACGTCGACGTCATGATTCCATGGCAGCGGCAAAGGCTTCTTTAGGAGTATGTTTTGACCACTGGAAAATCGCTGAGGCAATAGCAGCACGGCTGGTGAATGTGCGGCCACGGAGAGTGTCTTTCATTGTTGGAAAAAGCCAAAAGTCACTAGGAGACAGGTCAGGTGAGTAGGGAGCATGAGAGATCACTTCAAAGTTGTTTTCACGAAGAAACGTTTGCGTAACGTTAGCTCGATTTGCGGGTGCGTTGTCTTGGTGAAACAGCATACGCGCAGCCTTTCCCGGACGTTTTTGTTGCAGTGCAGGAAGGAACCTGTTCTTCAAATCATTTTCATACGATGCATCTGTTACCGTAGTGCCCTTTGGAACGCAATGGGTAAGGACTACGCCCTCGCTGTCCCAGAACATGGACATCATTTTTTCCGCACTGGCGGTTACCCGAATTTTTTTTGGTGGCGGTGAATCTGTGTGCTTCCATTGAGCTGACTGGCGCTTTGTTTCTGGATTGAAAAATGGCATCCACGTCTCATCCACTGTCACAATCAACGAAAAGAAAGTCCCATTCATGCTGTCGTTGCGCGTCAACATTGCTTGGCAACATGCCACACGGGCAGCCTTGTGGTCGTCCGTCAGCATTCGTGGCACCCACTTGGATGACACTTTTCGGATTTTCAGGTCATCATGCAGGACTGTGTGCACAGAACCCACGGAAATGCCAACACTGGAGGCGATCTGTTCAACAGTCATTCGGCGATCCCCCAAAACAATTCTCTCCACTTTCTCGATCATGTCGTCAGACCGGCTTGTGCGAGCCCGAGGTTGTTTCGGCTTGTTGTCACATGATGTTCTGCCTTCATTAAACTGTCGCACCCACGAACGCACCTTCGACACATCCATAACTCCATCACCACATGTCTCCTTCAACTGTCAATGAATTTCAATTGGTGTCACACCACGCAAATTCAAAAAACGAATGATTGCACGCTGTTCACGTAAGGAAAACGTCGCCATTTTAAGTATCTAAAACAGTTCTCATTCTCGCGGCTGGTGCTAAATATCCATCTGTCGTATAGTGCTGCTATCTCTGCGACATTTTGACAACGAACGCGGGCTACTTTTAAAACAATGCACATGTTTCTATTTCTTTCCAGTCTGCAGAAAAAAAATCGGAGGCCTTAGAACTTGAATGCACATTGTATATTGTGGGCATATCCATGCAATAAAGATTAATATGTTAGGTGATACCTATATCGAACATCTCACTTGTGTCTAATATGATAATATATTGAGAAAAGGGTTGAAATAATTTAATGTTGTTGTATCATAGTCGTAGTCGAGCTGTTCATTGAATGTTAAGAGCTGTATAGAAGCAATGAAGTATTATACTACACTGTTGTTGGAGCACATGATTCAAAAATAAAAGGTGTAATCAAATAAGAATTAATAGACTTACAAGTCAGTTAGAAATTTTCATTTTAGAGATTATGATATGATTGAAATATCCCAGTAAATTAAGATCAAGTTAGGAGATGCAAGAATATGCTGTTAAAGGAAGAAGTGGAACTTAACACATCATTACGAAGGTAGTCATGAGGAATAGTTATGAAGTTAGAAAGTTAAGTTGGGGGTCTACTATGCAAAATCAAATTTGGAAATTGATAAAGTCATGTTGAGAACAGATTTTGTTCTGAGCGATCTACATATATATCAGTGGATATTAGAAAGGAAGTAAGGTAATCATTATAAAATAGATATTGTATGTTGATTTCCCATGAGATTTATCTGAACATCAAGTACAGTAAAACCTCGTTAATTCGAAGTGGTTGGGACTAAAAAAATCGGACTTCGAATTACGTGATTTCGAATTAACCACCAATCCGCAATTCAGAAGTACCCACCCTTGCCGCGTTACAAAATATTCTAAGGCCCGTTACTGCATGCAGTTAACCTTGATTCACAGTTTATACCTTGTGCCCGTTCGCACGTCCACGACAGATTACAAAATGGCGCCGACCGAAGGTATGGGCCATGTAATCTATAGCAAGCAAGGAATAGTCACCTGTTATGATGACTCAGAGGGCCATATACGTCATGGAATGGTCAAGTATTCGAGTAAAACGGACAGTGGTCTACAGTATTGTTTTCAAAAAAAATAGAAAAAACATTATTATTTAAAAAATCTTCATCTTGAATTTTCACGACATCGAGAGCGGACGCAATCACCGTCAGCGGAATAATTCTTTAGCAGAAGCAAAGGAATCACGCATAAGAAAAGAAATATTTCAACGATTGATAAGAATAAAGAATAAGCTTTCGTCAAGATTCAAAAGCAGTTCAGACGAAATAGACGTACTGAATTCGTTACGTATGAAACTGCGGATACATCGAAGAGCTACGAAGAAAAATAAAATAAAATAAATTAAGGATTAAAGACGTTAGAGAAGAATAGCATAAATGGCTGTATACTGCAATATAATCTTCAACTTTGAGACTGACAAGAAGATGATCAAGATGATGTGCTAAATTCACATGATGGACCGACCTGGGAACAATTCATCTTACCATACGACCAGACAATGACGAGGAAGGCGACGGGTAACCATCCGACCGAGCCATGACGAAAGAAGGCAACGGGAATCCAGATAGTACTTCCAGAACGAAGGAGCGGATGACGTACCAGATGTCTAACCCGTGACCGAACCGATGACCCAACTACATCCAATGGGAACGGAACAGCTGGACCAGGGACAACCATGAGCGAGCTAAGTCATTCATAATATTTTATTGCATAATTTTTGGTTTGCCTACACATGTACCTTAGGTATGTGCCGATGGGCTAATTGTAGACCGATAAATATGGCAATGCAAGTGAGGATTACCAACGATGTGTCAGATAATTAAGTTCGTAGTTACGATTTAGTAATATAGCAATAGTTCATGCTATATCGACCAGAATACTTGTAGGAAGCGTGAGGTTTGAAGAGAAATGTGAAACAGCTGATTGAAATGACATACTGGGAGATTATAGAGATTTCATTGAAGTAATGCTTAAAGTTGACGTCACGAATGGTTGTGCGCGGTGTAGAAAGAAACAAATGGAATTACGCATTGTTTGGTTCATAGAAAGGGCACTGAACTTGTCCGTAGGTTATGAGAATCTGCGATTTGTAAATGTTGTTAAGAAACAGTGTGGTATTTTAACGTAGTCGTGAAGTTGGGAACGCGATATATTATTATGGAGGCTACGGTGTTAATATTAAATGGATGTTGTAATGAGAATATGATTATGGTAATTGGATGAAAGATTCGAGTTATGTATAGTGATTTGAGATGGATTTACGCGATGCAGGACCATCGTGTACCTGCAAGTTAAGTTATGCCACACTACAAGTTTATTTTATGATTTATTTGCGTAAGAGTGCCCACACCGCTGGAGCTACACAAGCCAAGGTACGAACTGGATTTTCTATTATAGATGTATGCTCGTGACGTAATCGTATGTCAGTGTAGATGATTTATAATGAACATTAGAATACTACGATTCTTTGAATAGCTGTAGTTAACCAGAAGCATTACGACACCGATATATATGAGATTATGTTTTCTAAACCTCGCAGCATAGCGCTTCCATACTGATTGCAAGAGAATAAAGTAGCTTGCATTGTAGTTGAATGTTATTGGAATATAACTATAGAAAGGGACATTGAACCTAAAAGGACATGTGAATGACAGCCAAAGATTATGTTGAATTTAGATAGCTAGCTAGATCAATTAATATTCTCCGTTTGAACGTACATTTCTTCAACGAACTTCAGCTAGGGAAAGGCTAGAGTAGGAGCCGTATTTACCAGGCACTAGGAAAGAATGCCTTAGTTCGTAAGTAGTTATCCACGCACAACAAGATCGTTGCAACAAAATCATGACTTCGGATTTTCACTTGAAATTATCTTAATTTACTTAGATCTATTTTCGACTTCCTATAATTTATTCAGAACTACTTAAATGTAATCCAAGTTATTCAGACTTAACTTATTAGTGTATTTGAGATGCATTTCGGTTGGATATGGTATCCAAGTGAGACTGGTTTAATCAGACTAAAGAAAGTGAACTATCGTAACTAGTTAATTGTGTCGAGGTTATACTTACATTGCAATTGCGAGGTGGACCTCAGATGTGTCCAGTGATCTATTGTAAGTGTGTAATATTTAATTTCTACTTCACAAAGGAACTGATCATTTTAATAATTTAAAATACTGAATATTATTTTTCGTTTATTTATACGAGCCAGCGCTGACTCATTCTCACACTTATTATCAGTCAATTTTAAATAATGCGTTGCATAATTTGGAAATTTAATAACTTAATATTTTATTAATAAATATCTTGTTATTTTTCTATAATTGCTGGTGTCATGAATTCTTTAATTACTGTCTAGTTTGTAAGTTAACTAATGGCTAAGAAAGGTACCGTGTAATTAAGTGTTCATTTAACCATGGTAAGTTCTCTCGAAGTCAATACTCTGATAAGGTTATCGGCGATGATTATTATTATGTCGTGAGTAACGATAGGTATCACTCGTGAGTTGGGATTCTGTTGAACTCACGTAAAGCGAATTCTACAGTAAGATTACATGTCTTACTTGCCATAAGTAAACCCTGAGGTATCCGCTGAGCGACTCCATTTCGTCAAACTAGGCTGCCCAATGACGAGTAAAAAAAATGGAGGTATCGGGTAAAGAATGTGATCCGTCTAGCGGTTACAACCTTTCAAATGCCATGAAAAAAGAACTATTTCAAAAATGTGTCCAAGAAGGTGCATTTACAGTATTCAAATAATGCATTTGGTTATCTCACTGGCAAACATAACCTCACGCAACAAAAGAAAGAAGAAAAAAAGCAGGATTCAAAGACAAGGAGAAATCTATTCTGGCTCCCATGTGCAAGTGCTTTATTCAATGGATTACTATATACTGTATGCATTTTAGATGCCTTGTATTTACACAGAAAGTACCCGACGCCCTTAAAATCGAACTTTCATATGCCTCTATCCTTGTACAATTTCCCGCTATGGCACTTCTCTCGTACTTCAGAAATGTAAACACTTGCCGCGTCACAAAGTATTCTAAGACCCATTAATACATGCAATCACCTCGATTCACAGTTTAAACATTTCAAATGCCACTGAAAAAAACGATTTCCGAAATGTATCCAACAAGGTGCATTTACAATGTTCAAATAATGCACTTGGATAAATCACTGACAAACATAACCTCACGCAACAAAAGAAAGAAAAAAAAAATCATACAATTCAAAGACGAGGATAAATTATGCTGGTTCCCCTGCGCAAATGCATTAATTTTTGGATTTCTGTACTGTTTGCATTTTAAGATGCGTTGTACTGGCATGGAAAGTGCCCGACACCCTTAAAACATTGTGGCTTATCGAACTTTTCTATGACGAGGGGATAAAGTCTCACTTCCATGTGCATTGCAACGCGCTACAATGACCCCCATCACCCACCCTTGCACGATTCCCCGGCTGGCACTTTCTCCTTTCAAACCATAAGACCGTTTGGGCTCGCATTAAAATTAAGCAATGCGGTTTCATCAGCAATGACAATATTGTTCGGTGCCTACGAATTTAATATATGAGCCACGTTGTTTTGTCAACTGTTGGCATCGCCAGTGTTAGCAGATTCTATTTTTCCGCACACTGCCTGTTGCGTGATATTACGGCGTTCCTTAAAAGGTTGAATAAAAAAGAATTACGATTTCATTCAACTTAGCAATCAGGAAGCGCACTGTAGACCCACTGAAGTGAGTGCAAGTGTGGAAAGCTACCGCTCCACGTTCCGGAACACACGTTTGTTATGACGAGGATAAATTTTGAGTTGAAATTACTCTGTAATATACCGGTACTATTGTTTTAAAATGTAAAGGCAGTTTCGAATTATAAGTCTGAATTTCGGTAATGGGGCCGACATTGTACTTCGAATTACGAATTATCCGTATTTCGAATTAAACAATTTATATAACATGCAAAACTGTATCTCATGTTCCCGGAAACGAGAGCTGCTTCGAATTAGGCGGGATTTTGAATTAACCGATTTTGAATTATCGAGGTTCTACTGTATTATGAAATGACGTGTGTCAGTGTAATTTTCTCTTTCCAAGATATTCTAGTTATTTAATAAACCATTTAGTTAAGTTTTACCATGTGACAAGGTTATTTATTGATAGTTGATAGATGTTGTAGGTTTAGGATATAGATTTAAGTGAACTGCATTTTTTTTTTTTTAATCTTTCGCATCATATGGCACGTGGGTGGAGACGTCCACCTGAGATATTGATAGGTCACAGTTGTGGAGCACCGTACTCTTTCTCTGACCCCACGTTAAGCCAAGATTTGTCAAGATGTACCCTGAGATCATCTGAGTAGTCGGAGTTTTCTTTTACTCTCCTACTGGACGCCGCAGATGGGTATAACGTCATAATGATGAAATCTACAAAAATTCCCTTCACACATAATTAACAAGTAATAAAATACCTAAAGGAAACAATAAAATGCCCGGGCAGCGCCAGGTAATATAGCTAGCAATCAATAAATCACCACTTGCACAAAAATAAACCCCTCCCATGATTCAGGAACCCAAATAACATTCAGCCTATTATGAAGATTTCAATAAATACTGGAGATGTGTGAAATCCACTGTAATGCACATGCATATCCAAAAACAGGACAGAACACACAGGACACCACAGGACATAAATATACAACAGCACACTCGGCATCTGAAAGTACACTAACATAGTGCACGAGAACGGGAGATTGACAATCAATATACGGATAGTGAGATTCAGGTTTCAATAAACACACATTTGTGCACATTTACTGTATTATTAAGAAACATAGATATTTCATCTGAAAGTGGCCAAAGAGCGAAGGACTTCCCGCCAATTATATATAATGCTGAAATGGCGGGATTTTGAAACAAATGTTTCAAGTTCACCAGTAATTAGCTCAATAGGGAGAAATGGGAATGATAAGGAGGTGGGAAAAAATGTGGAAAATCAAGTTTCCGGTCCAAATCAAGAGAGTGGGCAGGTATGCAAATCGGTAATGCTGATGAGATATCAGTTTACTTCAACATTCAACAAGAACGATAAATACAGCAGATGCATCAAGTGTTTTAGTGAAAACCATGGGAGCTGAGAAGCTATGTACAAGTACGTTAGCTGTGACCACAGGTGGCAGTAAACTCCCACCATACTGCATTTTAAAACTAAAATCTCTGTCTAAAGGAGACTTTCTGGAAGAAATTTGCATTTTTGTATAGGACAAAGGGTGGATGGAGGCAGATCTTTGAAAAACTGGCCAAGAACTGTATGGGAGCATCTAGGAATACTATTTAATAAAAGATCAATGCTCTTACTAGACAGCTTGCGCAGCCACTTAAATAGCTGCGCAAAATAACCAACAGCATGAACAAAAACCTATCTAGCGATTATCCCAGGAAGACTTACAACAGTTTTGCAGCCATTAGATGTTTCAATAAACAACCCTTTTAAGGACCACATGAGAAGGTTTAACACCCAATGAATCGTGGAAAATGTGCATAGAACAATAAAAGCTGGTAAAATCACATAGCCTGCTTGGGGAGCACTCCTGAAATTGTTGAAAAGAGCTTTCAAAAAACTAAAACACCGTGAGTACAAGATGGCAATGAAGACTGCAGTGAAGACAGCAATGAGGATAGCCTTTGATTCCAACAAAAAAGGTAGGCCTAATTTTTATACTGTTATTATTTTCCCATTACTTTTGGCTTTTTTTTTTTTTTTTTTCCAGCATGAACTAACACCGGTATTTAAAACAAGAATTTTCGTAATACAGGTGGTCATTTTGTATTCAAGCTGTATGCTCTGCTTGTTCTACTGGCCAGACCCATCCAGAACATTATAACATCTTCGATCTTCATGGAACTTAATGCTGCAAAGGATGTTAGTGGTGAATTATTGTTCATAGAGATGTAACTTTGCTTATTTTAATATTTGATATTATGTAGTATCAAAATAAAATAGCTTATTTTGAACACTGGCTAGGACAAACTGTTAGGTGTTGTTTCACTGGCAGAAATGGAAAAGAAACTTCAGAATTGTACCTCTTGTTACCATTATTCACCAAATTATAGCAATGTTATCAAAACTGTATAAGAAAATGAAACATTACTGAAATATTTCTGTATTTCTATCACTAGAACATCTTTCCCAAAATAATCCATTTTACATTATGACAATACTCACCTTATTCAGAGCATCACAATAGTTATTAGGCCCCAGGTTGCTCAGAGCGTCCAGTAACTTTCCCTCTATAAGCTTATTTGGATTCCGTAACAATTTTAAAGCACGTGCAGCATCACGAGTCTCCCACCATACTTTGCGAGCCTCTGAAAGATCACGCATTTGTTCTCCATCTCGTGGCTTCAAAATAAGCTCCACAGCCTGCAACCATAAGGATAGAAGCTGAAAAACTAAAAAAATGGTAATAAAAACAACTTTCAACATTTAACTTCAGGCAGTCTGAACGATCTACACATACAAAAGGAAATGATGAATTACAGAATTAGGGTTTTCTTACCCAGATGAAAACAGTAGGATGTTTCATTTTGGGACTGCGTGGCCCAATGAGGTGTAGACGAATGTTACCAATGACTTGTGGCAGTTGAAGCAATTGTCAGGCTTCTTTTAAAGTTACATACCACATGTTACATTCCACATGCTACATACTTATGCCAAGCATGTGAATTAACATTATTTAAATGGGACCATTTTATAGTTACCTACTCGCGTCTCACTATCCCTTTCTCCCGCAGGCATGTGACAGACAGATCAGGATGAGCAGGTGTCTGCTCTACCTGGCATGTAACACCAAGTAGGTGAGACCAAAGTCTAATGAGCCGCATTTTGTGATCGCCAAGCTAGTGATTAAAACTTTGACCCACAGAAAACCCTCCCCAAAACTCCACTCCAGAACAATTCTACCTGCTCCTCTCACGACCTTCACCAGCAATATAAATATTGGTGAGATTTGGAAAAATGGGAAAAAAATATTTTTATGGATGCACTGATCAAGCAGTGCTAATAGTTCCATCTCTAATAAGCAAAAAACGCTATGCATCACTAAAGAGATAGCATCAGGCATCCAAAAGAGAAATCATTTATACAGAAAATGGAAGTAAAATCCAAGGTGACAGTATGTGGAAAAAATACAGACTGGCTAGGAACAAAATCAAATCATTAATCCGTGATGTTTATAGTACATATATCCCCAGCCTTAAATCCAATACTAAATAGCTATGGGCTTACATCAGAAATGAAAGCGGCAACGGTGCTCCATCCATGTTCAAGTACTGCAGACTATTTAGTTACCTCTCCCTAAGAAGCGTTTTCTTGAGCAAATGTTGTCGATACGAGCTGTCCCTTATTGGCATTTCAAAAACCTGGCAACTCTACAGGTACCTCATCAATGACTGTTATTAAAACTTAGTGAGTATGGCATTCACGCGAACTGTTGGCATGGCTTCAATCATTCCTGGTAGGTGGAACGCAGTGTGTTATGTTCAGCAGCACCAGGTCAGACCCATCTCTAGTCGCCTCAGGTATGATTCAGGGGAGTGTGATAGGGCCGCTTCTGTACACGATCCTTACGCTGGATCTAACAGGTTGTGTATGGTCTACTATGGCACAGTATGCTGATGACACCGTTATTTACAGAGCTATTCGCAGTGAGAAGAAAGTATGTAGGTTACAGTCAGATCTTGAGAATGTGGCTCTGTGGTGCAAAATAAATAGATTGTCTATAAATGTAGAAAAGTGTAAGCATAAACACGTAACTAGAGCAAGATCACCGTTAAAACATCAAATTTCACTGTGTAGTAAAAGCCTGATGGCTTACACCTCAATAAAATTGCTTGGCATTCATATTTGCAGTATGCTTTGCACCTTATTTCCTCAACATGCTTGTTCCACTTTTGATAACTGCAAATATGAATGCCAATGTAAAACCAAAAGATCATAGTAAAAACATGAACAAAATAGACTGCCAAGCAGGTCAGGTGTTACTGTGGTAGGAAAGGGAGAGGAAATCGTGGGAGGGAGAACTTTAAATTTATGAATAACGGGATGAGAGTTGTAAATTTATGTTTTATGACAAAGGATTTTTAATGCTTCGAAAATAATGTTAGTCTGCTCAGGATTAGGGTTAATCCTTCGAAAATAATGTTAGTCTGCTCAGGATTAGGGTTAATCCTTTCATCTAAATGTATGAAAATGCTTTCAGAGATGTTAAGTAATTTGCCCCTATTTTGTCTATGGAGGATCAATAAATCATTGTCAACAGATGTAAATTAATGATTAAAATCTGACATGTTCACTCATAGCTGAAAATCTATTTTACTTTTCTAGGAATAACATGTTCCTGATAACAGATGTGGAAATTTTTACCTGTTTGGGCAATAGTTTGAAGTGCAGTAGTGACATTTGAGTTTGTAAACACCGGAATTGCAATACGGTATATAGTATTATTGCTAACAGTATGTGCATTATATTTTAATTTGTGAATTATGTTCTTAACAAACTTTTATCATAACCATTATTCAGTGCAATATTGAAAATGATTATTTCTGTGGCTTGGTTCTAACAGGGCCAATGTCATTTTTTATCGAAATTGAGATATTAACTGATACAAATGCGTTTTATCCTGGCTTGCAACATGTTAAAAGGGCCGATGTTTCTGTTAAGTACTAAACGAACAGTTAGCGTTTAATTAAATAAGCCCTTGTCAATAATGTTCGATTACCAATAAAGATTCGACACCTGGACATTTTTAAAGAATACAATAGAAAAAAATTAACGTTTAATAAGGTGACTTCCACAAAGAAAGTATAAAATTATTTAAAGTTAGTTGTCGAAAAAAAATATAAGCAAAACTTCAAATGCTCATAGCTTAAAAACAGGTTTTTTGACATTGGCCCTTTTAGAACCAAGCCACAGATTTCTTTTTGGAAATTCTTGGTTGACAGAGATACAGGGAGTAAATTTTAAGACTTCGTAGCGCAGTACCGAGGCATAGGAGCACAGAGAAGTGGTGACTGCTAGCACAGTGCCCACAATGGCAGCAAGCGGACGTAGTCGCCTCAAAAGAAGCGACGTGATTACGCCTATAGAAACTAAACAGAACTGAAATCGCCAGCTATATACATGCACAGACTAAATAAATGAATAAATAAACTAGTAAATTAAACTAAACTCAACAGTATTTACAGAAGATGTCATAAGTGATCTCTCTCAGCTGCGATGTAAGCTTCAGGTCTTGTAATGAGATTTCGAAACACACTTCGCAGTTCTTGAACACTGATGGAATACACAGTATTCCTAATTTTGATTTTTTTATCCTTCTGCAGTTCGAGGATTATTCCTCTAAACTTTTCCTTTGAGATTTCTCCATAGATAAAAGCTGCAGGTGCTTAAATCAGGAGAATGAGAGAGCTATAAGACTTTACTAATGATCTGATCATCGAACACTTCCTGGAATCGTCACAAAGAGCTACGCGCCGTATGAGCCGTCACACTGTGCCATCCTGCTGCAAATAGCCATACCTTTTTTCCCTTCTTCACTCAGTTCAGAAAGAAAGAAAAAGTCCAAAAATGCTGTGAATATAACTGTTGGAAGTAACTGTGTTCTGAAAATATACTGGACTGATAATTTATCAGACACTAATAAGCACACCATACACCCCTCTCACGTCGTGCCAAGGTATCGGCTGTAAAATATGCGGGTTTTCTGTATCCTGGATCCTACTGTTCTCTACATTAGCTTATCCACTCAAACTAAACCATGCTTCGTCACTCATTAAAAGACTGTTTGGATCCAAGATGCTATACTGTTCCTTAACCAATTGCAAAATTGTGAAATACCCATTTCCTGAGCTATTCTCTGAGGTGACTGACGTGGACTGACTTGCAGTCATGTCCAGCTCCATGGCTAAATGGTTAGCATGCTGGTCTTTGGTCACAGGGGTCTCAGGTTCGATTCCTCGGAGGGTCGGGAATTTTAACCATAATTGGTTCATTCCGCTGGCACGGGGGATGGGTGTATGTGTGGTCTTCAGCCTCATCACGACGCGTAGTTCGCCTACGAGTATAAAATCAGAAGACCTGCATCGGGCAAGCCGAATTTGTCCTCGGACACTCTCGGATCTAAAAACCATACGCCATTCCATTACTTGCAGTCTTGCGTGTGTGAGAGCTGTTCTCCTTCGCTGCTTTTTATTAGTTACGGAAGCAGTACTACACCACTTGTGAACGAGTTGATGCACGTAATGTTTTGTGGCACTGTAGAACCGGGAAACTGTCTACAGAATTTTCAAAGGCACCTTTTAACTGGTTTTTTCTTCTTGAGCAAATAACACTTGATCAAAACATATTCTGTATGCTGTAGTGTACTTAACGATCGTGATAATCTTACAACACACCTTTAAAAGTACAATCGTTATTAGCGAACCGAGCGACAGAACTGAACATCCTTCTGCCTCAGCTTTCAACATTTCTTATCACGCCAGGCTGTGTTTGTGGACTTATCATCAGCCTATGATACAGTCTGGTGAGGGATGATCCTGAAGTTTCTTAAAATTCTCCCTTGCAAGATGCAAGACCTTAGCTTCCTTGCTTAACAACATGCTACACAATCGCCTAATTCAAGTACATCTCAATGAAAACATAAGCACATCCTACAGAATAAATGATGGATTACCACAAGGTTCTGTTTTTGCTCCACTTCTCATCAATCCCTACACGGCAGATCTTCTATCTACAGCATGCCGAAAGTTTATATATGCTGATGAAATAGCCCTAACAGTACAGTCCGCAGACTTTGAGACCGCTGAGGCCATTCTCACACAAGATCTCCTAAAAATGGATAGATACTTCCTGGTGATTGAAACCCAATGTAAGCAAAGCAGAGATTAGTACCTTTCATCTAGACAACAGGAGAGCCCATTACATTCCACAAGTTCAATTCAGAGGCCAACAACTAAAATACTGTGCTCATCCCAAATACTTGGGTACTGAGCTGGATCGCTCTTTGATGTATAAAGAACACCTCTGCAGAACAGCAGCAAAAGTTAAAACACGTAACATCCTTCACAAACTCAGTGGCACTAGTTGGGGAACAAATACTAATGTCCTCCGAACAACAGCCGTTGCCCTAGTATACCCAGTTGCAGAATATTGCAGCCCAGTATGAATCAACAACGCACACATTGGAAAAGTTGATGTCCAGCTGAATTATACCATGAAGACATTGTCTGGCACACACAAAACACCACCACTTAAATGGCTACCAGTATTAACTAACATCTAACCTCCTCACCTTCGAAGGCTAACTGCTCTGAAGAAGGAATGGTTAAAATGTACTGCAAATACACTCTTGCCGATTCATCAGGACTGCAACCCTCGGAAGCATGGAAGATTAAAATCTTGACATCCATCATGGAGGCTGGTTGAATCACAGCACAACATGAACAATGACTGGAGGGAAGAGTGGACTGCTTCAAACACTGATCAACTAGGGTTGATATCCGACCCCTGTGGGAAACTTGCTGGGTTCAAGTTGCCAAGAAGAATCTGGGCTTCGTTGGACAGAGTGCAGACCGGTCTTGGAATATGCAACTTCTGGCTCAAGTGGGGAAAAATTTCCAGCCCTCTTTGAGACTGCGGTCACGCGGCTCAGACAGTCTACCATGTTGTAATTATGTGCCCACTTTTGAGCTTCCAGGGAGGATACCGTGAACTTCATGCAGCAAGTGAAGAGACAGCAAACTGGCTAAATTCTCTGGACATTAAACTAATATTTCCATCCACTGATCCTTTGTCCAATTGTTGTTCTATTTGCTTGAAGTGTATATAGTTTTAAATGTATATATATAGAGTTTCTCCATACCCTCTATATGTCATACGAAATAAATCACATCAGACTTGATACAAGCCATATGGCACCCGTTTGACTATTCCCACGACCTGTGAATAGAAGTGGGAAGTCAAACTATACTCCCTGTATGTTATGCGCTCTGTATATTAGGCCATAAAAAACTGCTTTATTTGGGTGCCTGGACCTTGAGAATTGTTTCTTCTTATATTGTAAGTTTGTGTGGGTTGTGTTGAAGCCAAGTTTCTTCTTTAATAAGGCAGAGGACAATGATAGTAAAGATGTCATCTACATATCTCTTACAGAAAATAATGCTTTGGAGGTTATTGATAATTTTGCTGAACTCCAAATGGTCAAGATAAATATTGGCTAAAATGCCAGAAGCAGGAAAATCCATAGGATGGTCATTTTCTTGATAAATGGTATTACTGAAAGAAATAATTTTCTAGAACAAATTTAAGGTGAATCATGAAATTGTTGATTATTTTACTCAGCTTACGATGAAAGTTAAGATTTTTCTCAATAAGACAAACAGTTTTTGTTACTGGTATGTTAGAATACATATTTGTGATGTCAAAAGAATGAATGGAAAAACTAGGTTGTAAAGTAATATTGTGTTTTATTGAAAAAATCAATTGAATTTTTGAGTGAAGCCTTAGCTTTGAAGAAGTAATGTCTAGTAAAAATTTATCTGAGAAAATTGCTTATTTTCATTAACATATTCAATTTAATCCATGATTACAGTTGGGTTGCCTTCAATAGCTTTAATGTCCAACTCGGCTGAATGTTCAGCATACTGGCCTTCGGTTCCGAGGGTCCCGGATTCGATTCCTGGCCGGGTCAGGGATTTTAACCTTCATTGGTTAATTCCAATGGCCTGGGAGCTTGGTGTTTGTTCTGTCCCCAACATCCCTGCAACTCACACACAACACACAACACTATCCTCCACCACAATAACACGCAGTTACCTACACATGGCAGATGCCGCCCATCCTCATCAGAGGGTCTGCCTTACAAGGGCTGCACTCGACTAGAAATAGCCATACGAAATTATTATTAACAGCTTTACTGACAATTAGGTTATCATTTCGGGTTGTAAAATAGCAAGTCGTTTATTAGCAGCTGAGTCATTATTGGGGTTCAGTAGTTTGTGCAAGTTAAATGTACTTTTCGTTATCTGAATTCATCTTGAAGGTCTGTAGGGATGCTGAAAAAGGACCAATGGGGCCAAAATATGTACGAATTGTGTGAATTTTCTTAAATTTTTCTTTTCAGACGCACCTGTACCAAAACTATATTTTTTTCTTTTTGGTTCGTTAAACATGTTAAACACTCAAAACCAAGATGACACTGTATAAATCATACTACACCCCTATCCTCACATACAGCATGGAACCGCTACATAACAAGAAAGGACAACTCGAAACTCCAAGCAGCAGAAATGAAGTTTCTACGCACAATGATCCAGAAGACCAGGAAGGATAAAACCAGGAATGAAAGTCACAGAAGACGTAGGGCTAGAAGACTCCTTACTCCAGAAGATCCAAAAGGCAAAACCAACGTGGTTTGGTCATGTGAAAAGAATGAATGCCACGAGGTCTGCAAGAAAGGAGTATGAAAGAGAAATAGGGGTAAAGAGACCAATGGGCAGACCTAGAGAAGAATGGATGGACTTAGTGAAGAAGAAGGTAGAGGAGAGGACAGGATTGGGAGCGGACTGTGAACGAAGAATGTTTCATGGACCGAACAAAATGGAAGGGGCTCGTATATCACACCTGGGAAAATGGAGTTGGTCAACGATGATGATGAAACACGTTGGCTGCCGCTAGACACGTACATACATCATTCATTGTATATGATCCAGTTTTGATCATCTTTACTGGTCGGCACTGTGATTGGGCTTTGTTCTTCTGTAACGGCACGTACATTGAGGTTCGAGTTCCATGTCAGGTTACTGGTTCACGACCTGTTGCTTTCAAACATGATATAATAATGGATGAAATTGGCAATGACAATTCTACTGGTCCTTCATATTTCAACACAAAAAGTAATACAAAAGGCAAATCAATCCAAAAGCAATGTAAATTGTGCCACAATGAGTGGAAAAGAACCAACTCCATTTATTACTGTCCTCAATTACTTGAAAATCCTGCACTTTGCTTTGAGCCTTGCTTTTGGATTTACCAACAACTACAATAATATTCACTCTTATGCAAAATTCTTGGTGTGAACAATTCTTACATAACAATATAACATCATTTGTTACAATGCAATGTAAATATGCTGCATTAATAACACACACATCAATAATGCACATCTGCATCTATGGGCACCTACGATATTATATACTAGCTGATGTACCCGTGCTTCGCCACGGGATTCTCAGAAAGACAGACTGTGGTTTTCCTAACTGAAGTTAACATAGGTCATTACAAAAATGCCAGTAGGAATGTAGTGATTAAAAGTAATGTTATCACATAAAACACTCGATCAAATGAAAAACTGCACATTTTCTCACTTTCAACGAACAGTACTACGGTGCCAATCTAACAGTCCAAAGTTCCAGAGCTGGAAGGACCAGGCTGCAGACAGCCGTGAACACTCCTCTGCCATTATTTCATTAAATATGCACAATGCTCATTCCACTCAGTGCCTCAGAGTAGGGATTGAATAGCTCGAATGCTATGATGAACCAGTGTGTTACGTACCAGTACCCGTAGTATCAGAAAATTTATGAACCAGAGAAATGGCATGCTAAAGAAGAAAGTTATCTAACTCCCCAACTACTTCCCGCCAATATTCAGGCAGGCTGTTACACTCGGTACAACCGGGAAAGTTTGCCATGTGGTTAGGGGTGTGCAGCTGTGAGCTTGCATCCGGGAGATAGTGGATTCGAACCCCACTGTTGGCAGCCCTGAAGATGGGCTTTCGTGTTTTCCCATTTTCACACCAGGCAAATGCTGGGTCAGTACCTTAAGGCCAAGGCCGCTTCCTTCACGCTCCTAGCCCTGTCCTATCCCATCGTCGCCATAGTTCAGTGCAAAGTAAAGGAAATTTTTAAAAAATATCGGTACACAGCAGTAATCCTATCGGAGATGAGTGGCAACAGAAGACACAAAACACATCACAACAAACAATGGTCAATGTAATGTTATTGATGATCAATTTTGTAAGATTTCTATAATTCATAGCCTAGATTATAGCGACTTTGCCTACCGATTTTCATTAAGATAAGACAACTAATAACATAAATATCTGAGAATTAAAATTTAGGCCTGCCCCAAAAATACCATTTCAATCAGCGTAAAAAAATTATTTATGGCCCGAATTATAGCGACTTATTCCCCGACTTTGCATACCGATTTTTATTATGATACGACCACTGATAAATATTTCAGAATTAAATTTGAGGCCTTTCCCTAAACTACCATTTCGCACAGCGTGAATAAAATTATTTATGGCCTAGACTGTAGAGTTTTCTCCTGATGCTTGTGCATACAGACAGAAAGAAATTACGGAAAATTAAAAAGGGCCTTTCCTTGTTACTGTTGACACGACTGATACAGAAATACAGTGGAAGTCCGTTATAGCGAGAATTCACATCAATGGAAAATTTACTCGCTATAGCGGATTGTCGTTATATTAGAATTTTGTACAAAAGTCGGAACCCCCCTACACATTAAAGTAGGTATGAAACTGCAATAAGTTTGTTCAAAACTTGTGTTACCGCAGAGGATATCCACACTAGGCTTAATTGTTTATTTTTTTGAAATCCGACACTACATTAAAGTGTATGTTTAATTTCATTCTTTAAAAATTACAGTACTGTATTTCTCTGAATCCAAGGCGAACCCCACTTTTCCTTCAAAAAATTTAAATCAGGCTCAAAAAGTGCTTTGTAAAATCGTATGAATACCTTTGTTGTACAGTACACATTTTTAGACTATTTTTAGACGCCGAACATTGGCTTTCATTATGCAGCAATTTTTGCGGCTGCATATTCTTTATTTCCGCGGGTTTAATGACCTTTAACTTAACATTGGCATCATAATACCGGAGAGAACCCGTCGAAAATTTGCTGGCAATACCTATTCTATGTGTCTCTACAATACGGCGATCCGTCAGGAAAATATTAATACTGTCTGTAGCCTAAAACTCTTACGGTACTTTTACTCAGTGTCAGATATAACCGGCTACCACTACACGCACGTCTCGCTTGCCGGGTTCGGCCAACTTCAGCAGCTAGTGATGTATACGTATAGACCTAATCGCGGACGTTGAAGGTCAACGAACGAGTTTCATGTGCAACGGTATGGCCATTCCGCCCTTGCTTTTTTCGTGCACATACCTCACAATTTCACTTTCGACTTTAGTCAGGCCTATGCCATATTTTCTGCAACTGCACAATTATTCTACATTTCCAAGTGTTTAATAACCATCAACTTAAAATTGGCATTATGATGTCGATGAGAACCCGTTGAAAATTTGCCGGCAATACCTGTTCCACGTATCTTACGACTATCCATCACAAAAATATTCCTCCTGTCTATAAAAATTTTACTACGAGTCAGGTACAGTAGACGCGTTATACAGTAACTCTGCCACTGAGTAGTCGTGGACTTTCTAAGAATTCGAAGGCTCATATGTTTTGATGCCATTGTGCAGATTTGAGAAACGTTTTTGTAGAGAAGCTAATAGAATGTAATTCTCTCTCCACTAATTCCCGAGATACAGTGACGTTCCACACAGGCACTGTACAACCGGTTATCACGGCTTCCAATGATGACAGCTTCGTTAACCCTTAGAGCTTAAATGTTAGAAATGTTCCGACATAGCTATTTTCTGTTGAGCTTGTACGTCGGAAGTGTTCCTACATAATGTTTACTCCAAGAATAATGTGTTATAATGGAAGAATTTAAGTACTTTGCGATTCTCGGGCAATACCTAGACTTTAGAGAATCCATGGACTTCTGAATATTATTCTCAGCGAGTTTAGGCAGGCATTCTGCGGAACATGTATCAAGGGCTGTGTTTACATTGGGAAGACACAAAATGACCTCAAGAAACTCAAGTAGTCTGAGCAGTTCTGATATTGGCGCGATAAGTGATTTTAACTATAGTGAAGATTATTGTATTTCCAAACTTGATTTGGGAAGGAGTATCGTGGTGAATATCCAGTGAATCTAAAGTTGAAGAAGGCTCCAGTTCATCAGAAGAAGACTACAACTTTGACTGGGTAACCTACAAGTCTACACACGAGTTTACTAAGTTCCTGCATAATTTGACTCCAAGTTTCCAACCACCACCTCGTAAGCCCCTTTCAACACCGATACATTTTTTCACGCTATTTTTCACAGATGATATATTCAAAGAGCTATTGGATGAGACAAACAGGTATGCTAAACAAAAAATCCAGCAGAACACACCACTACAAAAGAGAAGTTTATGGGCCGGGCTGAGTGGCTCGGATGTTTGAGGTGCTGGCCTTCTGACCCCAACTTGGCAGGTTCGATCCTGGCTCAGTCCGGTGGTATTTGAAGGTGCTCAAACACGTCAGCCCCGTGTCAGTAGATTTACTGGCACATAAAAGAACTCCTGCAGAACTAAATTCCGGCACCTTGATGTCTCCGAAAACCATAAAAATTTAGTTATTATGACATAAAGCAAATAACATTAACTCAGAAGTTTATGGACCACTTGGAAGGATATAAGCATGGATGGGTGTAATTATGAATAGGGGAATGAACTGAAAATCCAGAATTCAGGACCATTTTTCCCATGACTGGCCTGAAAAATATCTAATTTTCAAGGATGTATTTAGCAGAGAAAGATTTTTTCAAATGTATTGGATGTTCCATATCAGCCCCTCCACCATCAGCCCCTCCACCAGTGCAGGCCCCACCAAAACAAGACGGGATAATCCTCACCTAGTTCTATACTTGGAGAGCAAGTTTCGAGAGTTCTATATTCTTAACAGGAAGACATCAATTGATGAAAAATACTGTTAGTTTTCATATGCTACATTCTTCAGAAGTCAAATAAGTGGGGTGCTTTGCATATATGTTGCTGCAGACCCTTCTACAGGTTATCTGTGTACATTCAACCCGTACTATGGTTCTACAAACTCTGATTCTTTCTGGCAAGCCCTTTACAACAAGAATTGTGATGCAGCTTTGCCAACAATTCACTCCGCATTTGACTGGGACTCATGGATTTCATATCTTTACTGACGGATTCTACACAAGTATGGATTTAGCAGAGCAACTGTACAATAATGGTTTCCATTTAACAGTAATGGTACTGATGAAAGGTCTACCTACTGAACTGAAAGAAAAGACTTAAAATTTGAAGAAGCATTAAGCCGTTGCTTACAGAAAGTAAGACAAAGTAATGGTACTGGTATGGCGTGACATGAGAACAGTAACAGTACTTTATACATGGCACAACAATGAGCAATAGCTGTTCACACCAAAGACACAAAGGTGTTGATCCCATCCTGAAGCCCACTGTCATCGTTGACTACACGGAGAACATGGAAGGCATGGTTACTTCGGATCACTATACATCATTCTACAATTTTGGGAGAAGGTCTGTGAGGTGGTGGCGCAAGTTCTTTTTCTGGCTCTTCCATGTTGTAATTGTCAATAGCTTTCTGCTGTTCGATATGCAGAGACAGAAGGAACAGAGAAGCCCTTGAGACAGAGAGCATTTAGAAACACAGCTGGCAGTAGAGTTAAATGGAAATGTTCACAACACCAATTATAGAAAGAGGGGACGTCCCGGCTCCAGCAATGATGAAGAGCGACTTAACGGAAAGGCACATTTTATCTATCCACACCCTAAAAATAATACGAAGGACTGTGCTGTGTGCAATAACACGCAGAGGAAAGGAGGACAAAGAAGAACCCATTTCTTCTGCAACACATGCTCAAGAAAACCAGGCCTTCATCCAAGTGATTACGTTGAAAAGTACCAAACTAACAGTGTACAAGTGAATAGATACATGGACATGGAATTCTGCATATTCAGTGTTTGTGTAATCATGTAACGTCTTTTATTCCAGCTTGACTTTTGTAAATACGATTGTTTTAGCCCTAAGAAAAGGTAGCCGTAATATAATCATACATTTCCAGAAAAATAAAATAGGAGTAGAGGTAGGTGACCAGCTAAACAAATTCAAGAGCTAAGGGTTAAGTTTTGACTCAGGTGTGCTGTCTTAAATGACTGAGACAATGTCTACCAGAGAAGAAGTATGAGTCACACGGTACTTCCTTTTCATGAGACAAAAGTCTGTTCAAAAAACAAAATGTATGACCCACTGGCAGAAAACAGATTGTTATTTATTCACGTAAACTCTCCACAAGATGCATTTTTATTTTGTGTGACGCACTTGTCAGCATGAAGAAACAAATTACAACACTATGACTGGGATTTTGTGCATTATCTTGATGCACAAGCTGGTTATTTCATACTTTTGTACAAGACAATGCAAGAACTTCATTTTAGAAACCATACCTTAAGTCGCCAATGTTAAATTCCATTGTTTCCAAGGTTATTTTAAAGACTTATCAGTATGGCCCCGTCACAGTCACTCCTTTCATCACGTAGTTCAAGGATCACGCTAACAGATGGAGCTCGAATCTAAAAATCGATATTTCACGCCCTTCCCGCCTTTTTCCCCTGTAGTGTCAAATTTTGTCATGCGACTTAAGGTATGGTTTCCTGAAGACCGTCACACATGTCTTGTGTGATAGAATGTATGTATGTATGTATGTATGTATGTATGTATGTATGTATGTATGTTGAGTGCTCAGACCGGAGACTGTATTGCACCTCAACAGTTCCTCTATCAGCCATCATAGGTAGGTGTCACTGAAGAGACATACTAGAGAAATGAGGAGCGAGGTAGTTTCCCGTTGATTTCCTTACAGAACCAGAAGTTGCTATTGTATATCAGTCTGCAAAGTCCACTGAAATGCCTGCACCAACCGACCCTATGAGCAATATATTCACACCATTCATAACAGGGGCTGGCTGCATAAGGGGTGGCATTACTAACATCACTCATACCTCGGTCGCTTTCATGTTGTCAAAGTCAAGGATGAGACACACGGGTGAATGAAAGTAACAAATTTGTTCTAGCCCACACCAGAAGACATAATGCAGTGTGAACATTAGAGCTTTCCAGCAAAGGCAAACAGTATAATGGAGCATAATTTTTCTAGGATGTAGATGGAATGACATTTCTATGATGGGAATATAGTATGAGAACTCCAACTGAATATGATACTTGTTTGGAAGGCAGTATAGCCAATTATATTTGAGTTATGGTATGAAAATATTGACACACGCATTTCATTGGATTATTAAATTTATGTTCGTATGAAAGTAGGCATTGACAGATGGATGATCATATGAAAAAATGAATTAGATGGCACAAGATGGTTAATCGTGAATATAGAAAGTTACTTATTTAAGGTTATCAGCCCGCCTGGTGACCATGATCGTTAAGGCACTGAAGTCTAAAACGGTCTGACACCAAGGTTCGCCGGTTCGAGTCCCGTTGGTCAAAAAAAATTTCACCATCAGAATGTTGGCTGGCAGGGTAGGGGAGGTGGTGGTACACAATTTCTAATCACTAGATTGCGTGCCAAAAGCGTGGATTAAATTCCAAACCTCTCTGCAGAGCTCATATGGAGTGAGGGCATATGATGCTGTTGATGGTGATTCGTCCGTCGGATGGGGACGTTAAGCCTTGAGCAGACCTCTTGGTGATATTCGACAGTAGGCTTTGTGCTGGCACCGGGTTTCACCCTCTCCCTACTATCATATATCACGTCATTCATTTCATCTCATTAACTCCTCTGATGAGGTTGACGTCAGGAAGTGCATCCGGTCATAAAAACCCGCCACGACAGATTCATCTCACCTCATACCCGACCCCGTAGGGAACCGGGACAAGGGTTGGACAAACACGTATTTAAGGTTATTACAAAGAATACTTTTGCTTACGAATCATGCCAATCTCAAAGTTACCTCACATGAAGTAGAGCCCACAAGCTCTGTATCGTGTTTTATAGATATATTTGTGATTGTACTGGTGGAGAGTGTAGAACTTTCTCCTTGTTAACTGTGTGTTTTACTGAAGTGGGATAAAACATTGATAAACTGGCAAACACTGCTCGGATGTCCGACTCGTTGGCTGAATGGTCAGTGTACTGGCCTCCAGTTCAGAGGGTCCGGGTTCGAATCCCAGCCAGGTCGGGGATTTTAACCTTCATTGGTTAATTCCAATGGCTCAGGGGCTGGGTGTCTGTGCTGTCCCCAACATCCCTGCAACTAACACACCACCACAATAACACGCAGTTACCTACACATGGCAGATGCCACCCACCCTCATCGGAGGGTCTGCCTTATAAGGGCTGCACTCTGCTAGAAATAGCCACACGAAATTATTATTACTGCTCAGATTAGAATACTGTTAAAAACTTTAATGAAGGTCAACAAAATGCAGGACAGTCAGAAAACAATCAGGAAAGAGATTCAAGGAAGTCTAGAAGCTTAAAAAAAAAGAAAGAAAAAAAAGAAGAAAAAAAAGGATATTCAAGAAACAGTTCAAAAGGAAATTCAAGACCGACAAGAAACAGTTCAAAAGCAAATTCAAGATGGACAAGAAACAGTTCAAAAGGAAATCCAAGAGGGACAGGAATCAGGACGAAGAGAAATGCAGGAGGGACAAGAAGCATTTAGAAGACAAATCCAGAAGAATCAAGAAATTGCACAAAAACAAGATGCAAGAAAATTTTCATGAGATAATGGAAACATTCCATCACAACATTCAGTCAGTAGTACAAGGTGAAGTTGCAACTATAGGTCTTTATATTACTAATATGCAAGAAGAAATGCGGAATTTACTAACGGAGGTAACTTTTTCTTTTTTTTTTTTTAAATAGCATTATGCCCATCTGTGGAGCGCGATAGATTTTTTCTCATCCCAAAATCTCTTCATCTGGGCACTGAACATTTTCCTCCATTCTTCAGCCCATGATTTATTGGTCCTCGTATTCATTTTCTCAGCAAAATGATGGTTGTAGACTGCTTTTATTATTATTATTATTATTATTATTATTATTATTATTATTATTATTATTATTATTATTATTATTATTATTATTTGTAATTTATGGTACTTATTTCGTGTAATATAAATGTCCCCTTAACAAATGCATGTCCACCTTGAACTGTCTCCCCTTTCATTCTATAACCACACAACTGTACGAACCCCATGATCTGATTAATATGAAGACTCCACTAATTAATTATGTATAAAATGATACGATTTTATTAAGTTATATCAGATGACGTTTTGAGCATGTCAAATTACATAGAGTAAGGGATTTTGTATGAATATCATAAGGGTTTTGTATAATAGAGTATTGTAGAATATTTTATGTTAGTGGAAGTCTGAAGGGATAAGGTATTGCTGAAGATGTTGAAACTTGGAAAGTTTCGAAGTACATTTAAAACAGTCATTGAATATGCAGAGTTTTTTCCATAAAGAATCAGTCATCTCCCACAGCAACAACGGGAACTGTCCCAAGAATGAGATTACAGATGTATATTCATCAATGTGACAAATGAATAGTGCCTCAGACATTGGATTTTTATGACATCCTAGAGCTCTAGGGCATTTGAATTTGAAATCTCCACATCACAGATTGTAAGATGCTGGTAGTTCTGGAAGGTAGAGAAGCTGTCCATCAAATGACCGGGGTGTACTGGCTTATTATTCACACACTGATTCTGACTGTGATACTGTGACTCTGATAGTTATTGGGAGTGTATTTAGACTCTGATTCTTAATATGGACAAAGAACATTGTGTTCTGTGATTTGTATGTGTATTTTGTCTCAAACTTCATGAATGTGTTCTCGTGTAACGGCAAAGTTTGTTAATCATTGGTTGGAATGAGTCATAACCTCAACCATGTGATGTTTTGGGGATCTGCCGAGAAAACATTAAACAGTTCTCCATATGAATTAAGAATAACTGAGGTCCGAAAGCTGGAAAAGTTCTGTGTAAACAGAGTTAGAGAAGCACTTAGTAAATACTGTAAGTGTGTCCAAAAAGTAAGACAGGTAGTGGTGCCTCTGTCTTACATACAATGTCAATTGGCAATGCTATTTAATCTACGGTGATGGTTATAATACAGTCGAACCTGTCCTAACGGACACCCGTATTCAGCGGACACCTGCCTATACGGACAATTTCCCTCGAAACTGATTTTATTTTACATAAGACAAGTGTTAAATTGGCCTCATTTAAGCGGACACCTCGAACTCCGGACAGCGGACATCGCCATTTGTCCCGTCCACTTGACTTAAGCGGACACTTTACATGTTGCAGGACAATTTATTATGCCAAACGACATGTCATCCTTTCTTTTAAAACCATTCTTCAGACATAAGGAAAGCCCTTTTAAATGTTTGTACTATTTCGAGTGCGAGTGTACATCGGAATTCAGTTCTACCTAGTGGTGTATAGGCCTATTCCGAGAATTCTAATTGCCCAGAAATGCTGCCAGAGACTGTTGACTCACAAGTTACCTGGGGATTTTCGTCCCTTCTTGCATCATTCTATTCATAACTGGGATTGTCGCTGATAAGTTCAAGGTCAGGTAGTCAACTTGAGAAGGAAAAGACAGTACAGTACAGGCGCTAATTAGTGATACAGAAATACTGTAGCAGTTCAGTTGTCTGTTAAACATGAGAAACAAGGGACGATCGTGTTTAGATCTCGAGGCAAGAAGAAATGTAATTATAGAAAGTGACAAGGGACTTCTGCGGTGTAGTGGTTAGTGTGATTAGCTGCCACCTCGGAGGTCCCGGTTCGATTCCCAGCTCTGCCACGAAATTTGCTGCGATAAAACGTTGTCAAGGGCCGCCTCTGTGGTGCAATGGTTAGTGTGATTAGCTGCCACCCCCAGAGGCCCGGGTTCAATTCCCGGCTCTGCCACGAAATTTGAAAAGTGGTACGAGGGCTGGAACGGAGTCCACTCAACCTCAGGAGGTCAACTTAGTAGAGGTGGGTTCGATTCCCACCTCAGCCATCCTGGAAGTGGTTTTCCGTGTTTTCCCACTTCTCCTCCACGGCCACGGCTGCTTCCTTCCCTCTTCCTTGCCTGCCCCATCCAATCTTCCCATCCCTCCACTAGGCCCCTGTTCAGCATAGCAGGTGAGGCCGCCTGGGCGAGTTACTGGTCATTCTCCCCAGTTGTATCTCCCGACCCAAAGTCGGGAGCTCCAGGACACTGCCCTTGAGGCGGTAGAGGAGGGATCCCTCGCTGAGTCCGAGGGAAAACCTGACCCTGGAGGATAAACAGGTTATGAACGAACGACAAGGGACTTTCAGTGAGAAAGCTTGCCGAAAAATTCAACTGTGGGAAAACTCAAACACTATTGTGAAGAATAGAATTGAATATCGCAGTTAAGAAAACGTGTGCTAAATTTACACACATGGAGCTTCACGATTACTTCACGAAGCTGTAATGCTTGTAAATGATGTAAAATCACTTATAGTAACTCTCTATGAAATACTAACACAGAAATGACTTAATAAAAATAAAGATATGTATGCTTATATTTAAGGTGGATGTTCTTTGCTGTTAAAATGTTCGATTATTTTTACAAACTTATTTTAGCGGACACCTCTCGTAACGGACATTTTTCCTCGGAACGGACGGTGTCCGCCGAAGGGAGGTTCGACTGTAGTTTGAACCCTCTGTCGTGAAGAAGGAACGAAGTGTGCTGATGAACAGTAGGTGTTATTTTCTTCGTTGTGTCTGCCTTCATCTTACAAATATAGTTATTCTTTACTTATATTATGGAGGACACAAATATGTTGGTATTGAGCGCAGTGTTATGGAAATGTCTCACTGAGTGTATAATCTGTGTAAAGTGATATGTTTAAGTTGTGGGTGTGTGGTGTTGAGAGTTTGACTGATGATTGATTGATGTTTGTTGTTTAAAGTGGCCTAACATTGAGGTGATCGGCCCCTAATGGTACGAAATGAGACGAAATGGGATGACAAATTAAAAGTCCAAAATCCTCCACTGACCAGAATTCAAAGCGTGAGGACGAAGAATGAATGGATGGATTGATTGATATGACGTTAAAACGGTCAGTGGATCCGACTCACAGTGCCTCACATGCACAGAAGCTGGCACAAAACAATAGGACGGACCAAGGGACTGCTTCTATAGCACGATGCTGAATCGATAAGAATATGCTTGCTCTCGAAACGGGTCCAAAATCCAGGTCATCGGCCCGCATAAAGGTATTTATCGCTAGAAAAGTAGAACCATGGTATTTCCTGTGTTGTGGTACTAATCAAGAGTAGCGTAGACTCGCGGTATTCCATACATTATGGTATGACTCACAGGTAACGAAATTCGCACATGTATTACAGACCTAATGTGTTTCGCACATTGCAGTGCCCTTGACAGGCAACGCAAACCTATGGTGTACTAAGTGTACTAACCACAGGGACACGTACTATCCCAAGGTGTTCCTCGGAGAGAGAGTACTAATCACAGGCAAGCCAGAACCATGAGTTCCTTCATCCCATGGTGTAGCTCATATAGTACTACTAATCACAGGTACTGTAAAAGCCGGCATGCCCACGTTTGCTACTAATCACAAACCTATTTGGTACCCAATATAATGGTACTACGCGCAAATAAAGACGGCCCATGGTGTTCCCCGCGTGGTAGTACTAATCACAAAGAGTTTCATGGTTCTAATTTGATCATCCCTTGGTCGCCCCTTTTAGTCGCTTCCTACGACAGGCAGAGGATAACGTGGGTGTATTCTTTGTCTACGTCCTCCACCCACAGGGGATGTGTTGAGAGTTTATGATGAACTATTGCTCAATTAGGGCTCTTAGTGCACTAAATCATGTCATTTATCAATATACAGCTATTTTGTTATCGAGTCATACCTGGCAAATTATCCTAATATCTTCAGGGATCAATGAGTGTTACGTAAAGATTATGCCAGCAGAAATGTATTCTTGTTAGAACATGATCCAACACCCTGAGATATTGGAAGAAATTTTTCATGCTCAATTTAATTTATTAATTTTCTGTAATTTCATTATAGTGGTGCCCAAATTTATCTTTGAAGCTATTTTCATTCAAATTTAATCAAATGAGTAGATAATTTCTCTCAGCACCCAAGAAATTTAGTCATTCATGTGGTTTCTTGCGAATATTTCTGTAAGTCACAATTTGCACAACAGTGGAGCATTTCTTGTTAAAATTACGAATGTCGCCCAATGGCTGGGCATACAATGTTAGCATACCTGCCAACTTTACAAAACCAAAAATCAGGAGATTTTGATATGAAAATCAGGAAAAATCATGAAATATAATTGGTCAAAACTGCTTATTCTACGTGTCTTGCAACATACAGGAGTACTATGGTATATATTCTAACACTGTGTCAAAACCTGACTGTTGCTATAGGAGGCTACAAGGCTAAAAATTACACATCTCTATTCGGGAAAGTTGGCAGGTACGTGTTAGTGATTTGTTGTAGAGTTGCAATTGTCACAAGAAGCATGTGGCAAGTCCAATTAGGCGAATTTCAACATTTGTACAAAATGTATTGGCATTAATCTTATGTTGTCAATACGAGAGTATTGTTTATGAACAAACTTGTTGGTGAATAAAAACTTTCTAATGTGATGTAGATTTTGAATGGTTCTCGTATGTTCCAAATTGGGCTTGTTTGTATATTTTTCTTTCTGCTGCGTAATTGTCTAGTGTTACTCCAGCAACATCGAGAACAAGTTAAATGTTCATAACATAGGCAATTATCAACTGCAGAAAATTGTTAATATAGTTAACGAAGTTTCAACGACAATCATACAAGTCAAGCAACACTGAATCAATACAATTAGCCAGATCTCAAAAGATTTTTAAAATAATTTTAAATGAAGTTCACCAGATAAGTTTTGTCAATAAATATCAGATAGATATTAGACAAATATGTTTTAAGTTAAAGACATAATTTTATTGTTATATGACTTGTAAAATATTATAAGAATAGTCAATCAGGTTTACAAGCAAAATTTAATCCAATAGAATAGATTCACAGCCTCCGTAGCTCAGACAGCAGCGCGTCGGCCTCTCACCACTGGATACCGTGGTTCAAATCCCGGTCACTCCATGTGAGATTTGTGCTGGACAAAGCGGAGGCGGGACAGGTTTTTCTCCGGGTACTCCGGTTTTCCCAGTCATCTTTCATTCCAGCAACACTCTCCATTCTCATTTCATACCATCTATCAGTCATTAATAAATCACTCTGGGAGTGGCGACCTCATCATACTAATAGCCTGTGTCTGCTTCATCCATTCCATCCCTGATCTGGTCAATGACTGGAAAGCAGGTTGTAGGTTTTCATTTTCAGAATAGATTCACAATCTTATATAACCTTAGTAAATAATTGGCTGATGATGCTCACGAAAAAGGAGCTAAACGTGTACCATATTAACAACTTAATAAATATGTAAGTTTTTATTACGTTATTAGTGTATTGAATAGGTGGTATTTAACAAAATTATAAGAATTTGTATCACAAGAGTTGGCAACACCAATGATATTGGTATTTTGTGATAGTGGTTCTTTCCTAGCCACGAAAAAGTGTATTTGGTTAATTCAAATCAATAAGGATTGAAAACAATGAAGAAAAAGGTGGTGGTTGTGATTACTGTTTTAAGAGGGTGTACAACTGGGCAACCATCCTCTATGGGAAACATGCAAGTCATGAAGTTCAGAGAGCTCTAGCAGACTTCCCTGAGTTAGTAACTAATCAGGATAGTGCAGCGAGTTGCTAACGTAAATAATGAGCAAGGAGCGATAATCGAGGGAAATTTTCATTTATGATAGATTAAATGCCATGAATTTTATACCCAAAAGTGAATCAAGTAATAACACAAAAGAGAACGCTATTACAAATGATATCCTAGGCATTAAAAATGGGTTTGATTCTTTTTACATCACACTGACACCGGTAGGTCTTATGGTGACCATGGAATAGGAAAGAGCTAGAGTTGGAAAGGAAACAACCGTGAACTTAACCTTTTAAGGGCTGAGTTACGAGTTCACTGTTTGGTACCTCGGTGCTGAGTTTCTTCATTTGTATGTAAAAAAATTGTGGAAGCCTCCATTTTTAACTTATCAACGAAGTGATTAGCTTAAAATGTTTATAAAAGTTCGTTCTTTATAAATCTAAATGCAAATGGAAAATTCTACACATACGTTCAATATTATTTTGAGAGAAAACAAAATTACACCTTTTGTGCCCACGCGTAGATCATCTATAAACAAAGTAAAGAGCCCAAAATAAAATTATTTCTTAATATCTGTAGGCAACTAATACAAGTAACTCCTTACAAGTACAAGTTGACTTTTTAAAATACTTTGTAAACCTGGAATGTGGTTGACAGCTCAATGTTTACCACTAGTTTGTGATACAGATTTGTATCATCAACAACCAGCTGCACCAACTCCACTGGCACAAAAGTTTTTTTTAACAATGATTTTGGGGTTATCAAACACTATTTGGCTCCCAGAGTCTGTCACAGTTACTTGAAAGTCTGGTGAAGAAAAGTCATCCATCTACCACGAAAATAGTAATGAAATAGCTTTTGAACTCACCGCGTTTTTCTTCTTTTGTTTAGAAGGAGGTTCTATTTCTTTCCCACCTACAATATTTTGAGCGCTCGCTGTATAACTCTCATTTAAAATCTCTTAACATTTCATTAAAATCATCACCATCATCATTATAGTCTATTAGTTTCATGTCCGTATTGATGGTTTAGTATACACAATTATAAAGATGGGAATTTCCACCTAATCAATACTTTATTGATACATAGCTTCTAAAATATAGTATAGTATAGCATCCATTAGTATTCAGGACCGGTTTCGACCTCTATTCAGCTTCAGATGATCATAGAACCTAATATTAACACAATGTACAATACAAAGCATCACTGATTAAATAATGAATATCACATAATACAAATAATAATATTGTAGTGTTAACACTAGAACGGCCAAAGCGGTCATTTTGACCGTTAGCGAATGTCAAGGTATTTCCACGCTCGTACATTTTTACTCAAGAGGTTGTACTTTTGTGACTTAATATTTTAGGGTTATGTACATTCACGCCAAGAATTACATCCGTAGATGATAAGGGAACACCAATATTGTCCGTTATACCTAGGAAGGCCATAAGCGTCAATGACCGTTTCACTTCCTTGATACGGAGAGCTCTATTCTGCTCACTTCTTGCTTCCTGTGATACAAATATATTTACAAGTGGCGCTATAGGGGCGTATGATGTAACTAAATAGTATGTGTCTAGCAGTGGTAGCGAGTGGACGAGTTAGTGCCTGTCCCTTATTTCCTTGTGTAATAATGGCTCGGTGGCAAAAATTTGAAGTTGAAAATCTAGAACTTGAAAAGCTGGGAGAAGACGAATCACATGACGAAGATACATTATCAGATACAGACGTAATGAGTGACGATGAGGATTTTATACCTCAACAGTGCGGTAATATGTCGAATAGTGACAGTGATTGAGCTAATAAAAATATGCAAACCGTGTACTTCATACCTACAATAGATGCAGTTACTCCTTCAACTAGCCCTGGTCAATCTTGCAGCAGCGGACCACCTGTTCGAAGAGGAAGGGGACAAGGTGGGAGAGGTCATGAACTGGTAAAGTCTTCTTCATTTGCACCAGGGGATCAGTTATGTGGTACGGATGGAACAACTCTTTGGACCGTTAACGACAGTAATAGGAACCCCCCTGGAAGGATGGCTGCTCAGAATACTGAAAGAGGCAGCAAGGCCTATTTCTCACGCTAAGCGTAACGTGGAGACTAATGGCAACATTAGTGCCTGGCGTTTATTCATTGACACATCCATGTTGAAGCATATAAAGACGTGCACAGAGACCGAAGCTCGCAGACAGACAATGGAGAATACTGTAATTGGTCTATTTCCTTGGAAAAATTGGATGCTTTTATTGCTTTGTTACACGCCCGTGGAGCTTATAAACTTACTAGTCTAGCCGTACATCATAATATGGGGTCTTCTTTATGGGGTCCCCCTGTTTTCACGAACACCACGGCAAGGAACAGGTTCAAAGAAATTCTAAGGTATTCGCGCTTTGATCTCCGTAAAACTAGATTAACTCGTTTGCAGACAGATAAATTTGCTTTGGAGTCTGGTATTTGGAATAGATTTATTGGAACTGTCATGCGTGCTATAAACCAAGAGCAAATGTCAGCTGATGAACAACTCTTCCCCAGCAAAGCTTGGTGCAGGTTCAAGCAGTACATGGCCAACAAGCCTGATAAATTTGGCATAAAATTCTGCCTACTGGTAGGTGTTGATTCCAAGCATGTGTGCAATGGGTTTCCTTATCTTGGGAAAGACGAAATGCGACCTACCAATGAGTCACCAATGTCATGAAACTTATGGACCAATACCTCATGAAAGGACGTAACGTGACCACTGACAACTTCTTTACAATGGTCAAGTTGGCTGAGAGACTGAAAGAGAAGAAAACCAGTATTGTTGGAACAATCAATCGAGTGAGGAAGGAAATACCGGAGTCAATCAAAGCTCTACGTATGAAACTCTACGAGGCTGTCGTACTTCAGAAGGAAAATCACAGTATATCAAGGAAAAGTGAACAAGAATGCTTCTGCTAAGCACTCTACACTCGAGCGTTCAAGTCAGTGAAGATAACAAGAAGCTCCCTAGTACTACTGAATTTTATAACGGAACAAAGTATGGTGTGGATGTAGCTGATCAAATGGCGTGTAAATACACAACTAGGGCTGGATGCCGAAGGGGCCTGTACATGTATTTTACAACGTACTTGATCTAGCAGCAATAAATTCATGGATAGTCTAAAAGGAAGTGACGCGACAGAGAATCTCTCAACATGATTGTATTCTTGAAGTATTACAAGAATTAAGATCTCATTTTGTGAAGACAAGATCCCGGTTGATTGAACTCCTTACACTTCAGCCTGAGCCTCGAACTCAGGTCCAATTTGCCAGTCGTAAGCGACGACAATGTCAAGTGAACTCTAATTGTAAGCAGAACAAAACCTCTGACACATGGTTTTTTTTTCTGGGCTAGTTGTTTTACGTCGCATCGACACAGAAGGGTCTTATGGCGACGATGGGATAAGAAAGGCCTAGGAGTTAGAAGGAAGCGGCCGTAGCCTTAATTAAGGTACAGCCCCAGCATTTGCCTGGTGTAAAAATGGGAAATCATGGAAAACCATCTTCAGGGCTGCCGACAGTGGGACTCAAACCCACTATCTCCCGGTTGCAAACTCACAGCCACATGCCGCTGGCCTCACGGCCAACTCGCCCGGTGACACATGTTCTTCGTGCAACAAAGTAGTCTGTGGAAAATGTTCATGTAAGGTAATAACTTGCATAAATTGCTTGTCAAGTGCCTAAATAGGCTTGTAAACTAATAGGGATGGTTATTTTCTATCATATGTCTTCATAAAGGCATTCAAAAGCAAGTCCGACAAAATATTTCATTGTTACCTATCATAAGCGAGAGAATATGAACAATTATTAATATGTAACAATGGATTGATCTGTCCCAATGGTCAACTATGTTACTTTAAATTTAATCATTGAACATTCACATGTTTCCCAGAACCTGGATGCTAGATATATGTCAGTAAATGGCAGCGGTCAAAATGACCGCCTGTGGCCTATATAGGTATGAGAAAACTTTGGACGTTCTAGTGTTAAAATGTATGTTTCTCTTAGCCTAAAACATTTTGCCAATGTTCATATGACTTGCAATGTGCGTCTCTAAAACTCCAATTAATCTATTCCTAAATGCCACATAATTTGTTAAAATAATGATGTATAATATTCTTATAACTTAAAATTGTTCTATAGCATTCTTATAGCACACATTAAAAACATTTTGATCCGTGTTGATAAAACATTTCATTAATTCGTAGTTTGCAGAATATTCCAGTATGTTCACTGGTGTGGGTTGTTGATCTTGAGTACACACGTTCAGTATTTGTTATTATGCTACTTAATTTACATTAAAACAACATAATGGTATCTTATTTCATTTTATGGTGTCAGCCCCATTGCCGGGTTTAATAAGTGCAAGTGCTCCCCTCTTCCCAGTTTTGTTCCATTGGACATGTCAATTGATCTGTGTGAACAGAAAAAGAAAAGCGGAGTGTAAAAATTTTCACTTTGCCAGTTAAAAATGTCTATTGAACATGTTGAATGAGTGTGTGTGCTTACATGCCCTTCTTAGCTTGTCCGTATGTGTTGTTCGGGAGCACGTCGTGCACTGCTACGTGTACGTCTGGGACTAGTTCTTGCAGCAGAGGAGGGGAGGGGTGGAGGGACAAGAGGAGTAGCTTGTGGAGGAGGTGGAGTAGAGTGGGGCATGTCTTCTGGAAGTTCCTTAATGTGTATTGGGTTTTGTTTATTAACTCTTTTTGGGTGGGTTTTTTTTTTTTTAAGGCATAACTGTATTGAAAAGGATGTTTACTTTGTAATTTCATTCAGGTTGAAGTTTGGATTGGCATACTGGTCCATACTGATGTTAAATTCTTCCAATATATTGAGCAATGAGCCCTTGGGATTCATACGTAAAATTTGCATATCATTTTCAATACTGGTAAATTTATGTTTATAATTAACATGTTGCCCTGTGGATGAAAAGTGGTTATGTTTTATGGCATTAATGGGCTCGTTGTAGCGGATAAGAAAATTTCTTCCGGTACGTCTGACATAACTGGCTTCACAATTATCACATTTTATTCAATATACTCCTGAATGACTACAGTAAAACTTCATTAAATATAAGTCGTTGGGAAGCAAAAATCGGACTTCGAATTAACCGCCAACATGTACTTTGGAAATGCCAACCCTTGAGGCGTCACAATATATTCTAAGAACTGTTACTGCATGCAATTAACCTTGATTCACAGTTTATTTCCATGACGTTTGAAAGCTTTTAACTATTTCCAAAATGTATCCAACAAGGTGCATTTACAGTATTCAAATAATACACTTGGATAACTCACCTACAAACATAACCTCACGCAATGAAATCAAAAGAAAGAAAACATGATTCAAAGACAAGGAGAAATCTATACAGGCTCCCCTGTGCAAGTGCTTTATTCATTGGATTACTGTACTGTATGCATTCTAGATGCCTTGTACTGGCATGGAAAGTGCCCGACGCCCTTAAAACATCATGGCTTTTCGAACTTTCCTATGACAGGGTAAGGAAGTCTCTCGCTTCATTGTGCTGTGTGCACTGCGTAAGTGCACAGCAACACAGTACATTTACCGGCTGGCAATTCTCTCCTTTTAAACCATAAGCCTGTTTGGCCTCAGCATTTAAAAAAAAAAAAAAAAAAAAAATGCAGTTTCATCGGCATTGACAACACTGTTTGGTGCGTACGAATTGATTATAGGTTATAAGCCACGCTTTTTCGCCAACTACTACTCTGCACACTGCCAGCTACGTGATATTGTAGCTTTCCTAAAAACGCTGAATACAAAATAATTTACGATTCCGCTCGAACATAGCAGATATGAAGCTCACTGTAGACAGGCCAAAGTAGGTGAAAGTGTGCAAGGTTACTCCTTCACGTTCCGGAAGACGTGTTCTTTCATGACGTGGAGAAATTTTCAATTTAAATTACTCTGTAAAATAAAATTCTTTTTTTCAAAATGTAAAGGCAGTTTCGAATTAAAAGTCTGAGTTTCGGTAACGGGACCGACATTCTTCTTCGAATTACGAATTACCCGTATTTCAAATTAAACAATTTAAATAACATGCATAACTGTACCTCATGTTTCCGGGAACGAGGGCTGCTTCAAATTAGGAGAGATTTTGAATTAACCGATTTCGAATTATCGAGGTTCTACTGTATATTTATTGTTTTCATTGACAGATTTAGTGTTGTGTAAAATGTTGGCATTGTTGTGTGTGGTTTTGTAGGCTATTTTTAAGTTGCGTCTTTTAAAAATAGTTATGGGATGGATATACGTGTTATTGAAAGTGAAAAGTGCATAGTCTTTCTCGGATTTGTTGTCTCTGGTGACTTAGGTCGGTGTTTTATTTTTTGGATTTTTTTATTGATCATATCTTAGGTGTATCCATTTGGCTTTGCTATTTCGTGGATCAAGTTTAATTCATTTTTAGTTCTTCCTGAGATAGGGGTATGTTGAACGCTCTGTATATCATGCTATGGTAGGCTGCTATTTTGTGGGCGTTGGAGTGAATGGAATCTATTTTTATTATATTGGATGTTTGTGTAGGTTTCCTGAATATTTTGTATGTTAAGTAATTTTCGTGCTTAGTAACAGATATGTGCAGTAATTTAGAGTGCGGATGTTTTCTATTTCCATTGTAAATTTTATGTGTGGGTCTATTTTGTTTAGTTGTTCTAGTAAGTTATTCTCATTGGTGAATCTACTGTCTAAAATAACAAAAATGTCATCTACGAATCTGCACCAAAAGAAAATGCTGTCGATTTTACCAATTTCTTGATACTCTAGGTAATCTATGTAAATCTCTGCTAATATACCTGATCCCATGGGAAGGCCTTGTTGTTTAAAAATGGTGTCATGAAATTTGAAATAGTTGTTGTTAATAGCAAATTCAAGTAGATTTACGAATTCTTCAATTTGCAGAATGGTAAGGTTGCTGTGGTTTTTTAGATTAGTTTCTATTAATTTTATTGTTTTGTGTGTAGGTATATTAGGGTACATGTTAGTTATATCATATGATACTAGGTTGTGGTGGTGTTCAATTTTCATTTCCTTTATAATGTTGCAAAATTTTACTGAGTTCCGTATTGTTTTCTTGGCTAAAAATACGTTGTGTTTTTTAAGAAATGCTTGAATAAAACGTGATAATTTGTAAGTTGGACTTTATCTGTAATTTATAATAGGTTTCCTGGGTACATTTTCCTTATGGATTTTTGGGTAAGCTTTCGCAGTCTGTAGTTTGGGGTTCATTATGGCCAGCTTTGTGATTTCTTGTTTATTAAGAAAATGAGTGTTTTTTAGTAATGTTTTAAGATTTTTTGGATGCTGGTGGTGGGATCTTTGTGTTTGATTTGATTTTTTTCTCTACTGGCTTTACGTCGTATGGCGACGATGGGATAGGAAAGGTCTAGGAGCTGGAAGGAAGCGGCGGTGGCCTTAATTAAAGGTACAGCCCCAGCATTTGCCTGGTGTGAAAATGGTAAAACACGATTTGAAAAGTATTGTGTAGGAAACATTGCTTAGTTTTTGTTATGTATTCATTTTTGTCACTAATGACAGTAGTGTTGCCTTTATCTGCTTTTGTTATTAATAGGTTATTGCACTTAATTTTATCTTTAAGTCTTTTTAATTGTGTGTTGTTAACCGTATTTCTGTTGTTGCTAATTCTATTAATGTATTGTGGTAGTCTTTTCTGAATTTCATATCTAATTTCGTCACGTAGGTCGTGGGGAAATTTATTTAAAGCATTTTCAGTTTCTGTGATAATATTTTGGAAGGTTGAAGTATTCTCCCAATTGTGTTTGGGCCACTTGCTCAATATATTAGATTCCTCTTCATCAAAGTTCGCGTCTGTTAGGTTTTTTATAGGCGGATGAAATATGTGTTTATTGTCCTTGTTTGGTTTAATGGGGATGTTTCTCTTGGGAACTTTATCTTGTGTACTTGGATTTTGTGACTGTCTAAGTGCGTTTAACTTCCTGTCTAATGTGATCTGTTTGCAGGTTGCTAAGTTTGTTAATTTTTCTTGGGTTATTTGTTAAAAATTGTCCCAGTAGCTTCGGGGTAAATCATGGGACGCTTCACGTATTGCATCATTTAAATTGCTAGCTCCGGACATTCCCTTGCCGCCTTCTCCCATTCTGACAAGATGGGGATCCTGGACTGAATCCTGCAACTATTACTGCCAGAACTTCAAGATTGTGAAAAGTAACATTGATTCATTTGATAGTAGTGAAGCTGCTTCAAATGGACTAGCCCAGGAATTAATGTCTAATTCTGACATATCAGGTCAACTTTTATACATCAAATCAAATTTTGGTTTTCTTCCTGCTAGTATAACTGCTTTGGAGCAATCAGAAGTGCCACTAGTGAAGCAGATGGAACTAGTGAAAATAACTATGAACAAATTTAATGTTGTTTGTGGTAAAGTGGGGCAAGAAGTATCAAAGAAAATGGAAAAGGTGTTAGAAAAAAACAAAGGGTATATCACACATTGTGTTCCATTTCCATGATTTTGTCGCATGAAAAGAATTAGATTCAAATGATATTGTCCATTTCAAATATGCTCCTATTGTGTCAGCTGAAGTAGAACAAGTTTTTCAAAGTACAAGGCTTTGCTGACTGAAAATAGGACATCTTTTCTATTTAACCATTTGCACAAGGTATATTGCAACTCAGGGCTCATAAACAGAAGATACAGAAGCATGTGAAAATAATCGCAGCATGCGTTAACTATGTACTGACAATTTTACTAAAATACAATACTTGTATTGCTGGCATTTTCCTACCTCTTTCCATTTGGTCTGCAAAATTGCCTTCCCTATTTCATAGGTGGGTATCACTAAAGAGTTGCCAAACCTCTGCAGGCCAAAGTAGTTGATGAAGCCCTTCTCTTCCAACGATGTCATTGCCTCCTTAATCTGCGTATCTTTACCAGTCACATTCCTGCAAAACAATAATTGCATAAGAAACTTTCTATCTTACTTTCACAATATACAAATGGTGAAACTGTTACACAGCTGCCCATAATCATCTGAAATGTTCTCATACTTAAAATGATAAAAATACAACCAATATCCTAGTATACTCAGAAACATCCCTCTGGCATTGAGAGTATGCCATATGTATAACACTCGGTTACAAGTAAAAATAAAGATAGATAAATATATCATCGATGACCAACTCCAGTTGCCCGGGTGAAATAAATGCGAACTAAGCTTTCCGACATCTTGTCTCTTTAATTATGTACACATTTTATACAGCTGCCAACCTACAAGACAAAGACTACTATAGGGAATAAATTTACCTAACATACCGCCCCACCAAAAGGTATTGGCCTTTTGCAGAAAAATAATAAAATGGAACATATTCACACAAAAATGCACTAGTCAAAACTAGGGCAAACACGATTCTTATAACAGTACGTTGATAATGTTCAAGCAAACTGTAGTTTGATGATCATTCCCAGTTCGTTTCTGGCAATACACACAACTTGTTGATATGACGCATCATGGCACCAAAAGTGGTGTTGACAGTAGTTATTCTGGCGAGACCGTCATCTCCGAGATGGACCTTTTCCACCAATCCTCTTCTCCATTGAAGAGGAGGCAAGTTGTCATCCTTGATGAACACAAGATCACCAGGACGTAGGTTAGGATGCTCTTGTGTCCATTTGTAACGTTGCTGAAGTGTGTTGAGGTAATCCTTATACCACATATTCCAGAAGTCTTGAGTCACTTCTTGTATATGTCTCCATTTAGAGAGACTATTGATGGGACAAGGTTTGAGATCGTGGTCGGAAAGTGCCGTGAGTTGCTCACCGATAAGGAAGTGTGATGAAGTGAGATAGGATGAATCTGTGGGTTCATCGCTAAATCTGGATAGCGGGCGGCTGTTCAGGCAAGCTTCGATCTGTGAAGATAGGGTAGTTAATTCTTCAAAGGTGAGTATTGTTGTTCCCACCAGATTACAAGCTAAATCATGGGCCCACTTTCCCATGCGTACTCCCCCTACAGAGAAGAAATCAAAAGTCACAAGAAGGTGTGCTGTGTACTACAGGCGGGGTAAAAGTGAAAGATGCTGGCAGTGCAAAAGGTGTGGCGTAGCTCTTCACTTAGAAGAATGTTTTGAGGTGTACCACACCCAGCAGACGTACTAAAATAGCAGCATTGGTAAGTTTATTACTTCGTTATCATGCATGCAAATTTTCAGAAAAGAATATTTACTGGTTGGTTTTTTATGATTTTCTATATAATAGTGTGATGACGACGGCCGTAGAGCGGTATTTAAATGTGATTTCCTAGTTAACTCCTATGGTATTTAAATGTGAGGCGAATGGGTTAATAATGCTACCCAGATATGTCAACTGTTCTACATTCTCTAACTGTTCTCCATCTATGTTCACTTGGCTTCTCATTTTCTCTTTTCCACAGTGCATGACTACAGTTTTCTTTTTACTAATTACCATTCCAAACTCCTTCAGATTTTCATTCCAAATGTCCAGTCTCCTTTGTACTTCATTTTCTCCCTTTCCCCAAATCACCACATCATATGCAAAGCATTTACTTCATCCCTAATGATACTCTGTTTTACACGTTTCATGATTTCATCCAACAATTAATAAACAATAATGGCGACAAGTGCACTTCCTTGCTTGAGACAATGCTTATACTCTCATGATACAACATTTTTATCCTGTTAAAAAATGATTTTGGTACATTCCTTTTCAGTGGGCATTCCCATACATGTTTTCTCTTTACTGTATCATAAGGTTTTTCCAAATCCAAAAATACGAACATCATTTCCTTGTTCCCTTCCAGATGTTTTTCCAATATCGTTCGCACTGTAAATATCAAGTGTATTGTTGATCTATTCAGTCTAAAGCCATATTGTTCTGCCTTTAACTGTGGGTCTATTATATCTCTCGGTCTTTTGTCTATGACTTTCTCCATTACTTTTTGCCCCTGTGACAATAGGATCATACCTCTATAATTTTCACTTTTTTCCTATTTCCTTTTTCAAACAGTGATATAATGCTTTAATGTTGCCAATCTTCAGGTATCCTTTCATCCTCACATATGGCATTGAGGGCTCTGTATAGCCACTGTAGTCCAATGCTTCCTGCTGCCTTAATCATACCAGCATTGAATTCACCTTTTCCACTTGCTTTACCTTTGGTCATTGCTTTCACTGCCCTTTCAAATTCCAACCATGTTATCGGGTCCTCTTCTTTTCCTCCATCTATTATTTCCATTTTCTTATCTCCTCCTTCATCAGAGCAGTCATCCTCATTATAAAATTTTTCAAAATACTTTGCCATCACCTTCTGAAGATCCTTTTCATCATGTACTATGGATCCATCTTCTCTCTGTAATACCTTGATTTTTTTTCTTTTCGATTTTATTACTCTGTATAATAGTTTATGATTTCCTCAACTATCTTGCTCAATTTGGTTGGTAAATTATCCCCAACATTTCTCCTTTTCTTCCTTGATACTCCTCTTTAGTTATAGTTTCAATCTTCTGTATTCCACATGTAACCTATCTTATTCTCATCCCTCTGATACGTTTTTTTTGCTTTTCCTTATCCATTTCTTCCCTCACCTTGTTCCTTTCTCTTATTTCTTTTATAATTTTGTCTGTCCACCACCTTGTCTCCTTTCCCTTAACTTTTTGCTTTTGTTTTCCTGCATACCTCAATTGCTGCTTCCACAAATGTCTGTCTTAAATTGTCCCACTCTTCCTCTCCACTTCGTATTTCTGTGTTAGGCAACTTCCTTTTTATACAATCATCGAATGCGATTCTTTCATCCTCCTCCTCCAATTCCCAAATCCTGATCATTGGTTTCTTCTTCAATGCAATTTTAGGGATTTTTACTTGTTTTAAATCCACAATTAGTAATCTATGATCACCTTCCATACTTTCACTGGTATTATCTTCGTATTCATGACGTATCTTCCTCATTCTCGGTCTGTTATAAAATCGATGAGTGTTCTATACTGTCCATCCAAACTATACAGACTGATATTATGGCTATTCCCCTTCATAAACCATCTGTTCTTTATTATCAGGTTATCTCTGATACAAAACCCCAACAGTTTCTCTCCATCTTCATTTCTATCACCATATTCATGTGGGTCCAGAACATTCTTATATCCCATTCTATCAGTTCCCACATGGGCATTCAGATCTATTGACCGACAGTCATTACTGAATCTTCTGTAAGAGTTCGGGATGGGTGCTAAATCTAAGAACTTGATTAAGCAGACTGTCACCAACACAATATCAAATGTAAAATGCAAGAATAAAACGTCAGAGCCCTTCGAGATAAAGGCTGGGTACAGACAAGGGGATGGACTTCTCCACTTCTATTCAATTGTATCTTGGAAAAGGTAATTCAAGGATGGAGAAAATGACTGAACTAAGAAGGAAATGAAGATGGGTTTCAGTTAAGCCCCAAACACAAAGGAGTGTATGTTGACTGTCTGGCCTTCACGACTGACTTAGCCAGATTTGCCAACATCAGTTCAGCAATCAAGAAGTTAGTCCGTCTTAAAGAAACAGCAGAGAAAATAGGACTGCAAATCTCCTTTGAGAAGACTAAATACATTACGAACTTCAGTGATGGTCCAGAATGGATGTTAACAGACCATGGGAAGATTGGAAAAGTCAAGAAGTTTAAGTACCTGGGTGAAGTAATCCAAGGGAATGGGCTAGAAGAAGGAGCAACCAACATCCAGAAATAAGAGAAAGCGTTCCAATTGACTACAAACATCTATAATAAGAAGATTCTGTGTTTTGGAGTCAAATTAAGACATTACAGCACACTGTTGTTAGATTAGAAGGTTTATATGCTTCGGAGACCCCGTGCATGAATTGAATAGGACAAGTCAATCAACTACTTAAAAGAGCACAGGCTACTACAGAAGATCTTGGGCAACAGATGGGTCGATGAGCAGGTTCGACTGAAATCCAATGCAGAAGTATACAGCATGATGGAACCAATAAAAACAACTATTAGAAAGAGAAGATTGCTGTTTTATGAGCACATCTTTTATATGAATAACGACCGGCTCAAAAAGAAAATCTGGAATTTTCTAAAACCAAAGGCATCTAAGTTGAGATGGTTCCAAGAGTGTGAGAAAGATCTGAGGGAGATGGGCATTACGGCAGATAAAATCAATGACAGAGTTAATTTCAGAAAATTGGTGAAAAGCTATCAGGGTTTTATGGTGGAGACAGAACATAGAAAGTGCCAGGCTGAGTGGCTAACATGATTGAGGCACTGGCCTTCTGACCCCAACATGGCAGGTTCGATCCTGGCTCACTCTGGTGGTATTTGAAGGTGCTCAAATACGTCAGCCTCATGACAGATTTACTGGCACGTAAAAGAACTCCTGCGGGACTAAATTCCAGCGCCTCAGCACCTCCGAAAAGTGTGAAAATAGTTAGTGGGACGTACAGCCAGTAACATTATTATTATTATTATTATTATTATTATTATTATTATTATTATTATTATAACTCAGAAGATGGAGAGGCCCTTTACCAGAGGAGCAGCAGAAAGTGCTGTTCGATGGGCTCAAGAGATACAGGCAGGAAGGCCAGCAGATGAACAAGAGACAGACACTGAAAATGGGATTGGTTGTTAACATGCAGTCCATAGAGGCTTAATTAAAAAAAAAAAACTAAAAATAAAGTTTTCTGGAACAATTAGCATCTGAATTAGGTGACTACTTATTTTCCACTCATAGAAAGAAACCTGGACTGGGACACAGTGTTGGAGGAGGAGTGGTGGAAAGACCGAAGAAAGTGAAGAGGAACCATATTTGCCCCTACCCGGCTACAGCTGGATAAAGGGAAATGATGATGATGATGATGATGATGAGAAGTACAGTATATCACTTTGTAAGATGTGTGATATTAAAATAAGAGCAGAAAAGAGTTTTACTGTGCAGCGACATATCAGATGCAATAAACATGTAAAGGCTGCTATATGAGCAAGACAGAAAGACATTGCAATTACTTCTTAGTGAAGTGAACTCTCGTCCTCATCCCGAGGTGATGCAGCTCTTTTCAGGCACCATTGGAGGTGCGCTGCATGTACCATTTTAACAACACATCAGCCCTCCTGCCATTCTTAAATTTCTGGCAGTACCGGGAATTGAATCCGGGCCTCTGAGGACGACAGCTAACAGTGCTAACCATGATGCTACGGAGGCAGACACTTCTTAGTCAAAATACTAGAGAGTCTTCCAAAAATTAGTCACTTCATGCAAATCTTTGTCAAGCTTTAGTTAGTGCAAATACCCCACTTGAAAAAAATCCTGTATTACATCATTTTTTTCAACAGTATGCACAGCAGAATATTTCAGATGACTCTACCCTTCAAACAAGTTACTTGGTAGGCTCTTACGAAAATACGATAGGAAGCATTTGCAACTGTGTGGGTAATAAAAATATCTTTATTTCCATAAATGAGAAAAGTGATCAATAGGGACATTCTATTGCAAATGTTGTTATAGGTACACTGGAAATGTAAATGCCTCCTAAAATATTTCTTCTTATAACAGAAGTGCTTCAGAAGATGAACTATCAATCCATATGCAAACTGTTTGATAAAAGTATGTTTATTTTACTGCCACAAGACATAAAACATGATATTTTACCGTTTTTAACTGATGCTGTGCCATATATGGTGAAGGTTAACCTAACATGGCCGGCCCAAGCTCTTCGTACAGTATAGGATTTTTTTTTTTTTTTCTATTTGTTTAATGCTGCACTAACACATCGAAGGTTTTCGGCAACAGAAGGGTGGGAGAATGGGAAGGTAGCGGCGCCGTGACCTTCATTAAGGTACAGCCCCAGCATTTGCCTGGTGTGAAAATGGGAAACCACGGAAAACCATCTTCAGGGCTGCCGACAGTGAGGTTCGAACCCACTATCTCCCGAATGCAAGCTCACAGCTGCGCGACCCTTACCGCACGGCCACTTGCTCGGTAGTATGTGAATTAGTGCATGTGAAATTTCCAAACGATGACAAAGTCGTGTCAAATATGAAAAGTGTTTTTTGAAATCCACTTCCAAGACAGGGAGATTTCGTGAAAGTGCACCTGACATACCAGAGCCTATATTAACGTGCTGGCGTACTTGGATCAATGCATGTACCAGGTGTATGCACAAGTCTTTTCCAGTTTCACCCAGAGATGGCGCCAGTGAACCGTATGCAGCGTATGAATTTTACATGTCAGTTTGTTCGTCTAACATTAACCTACCAACACACACAAGACGAGTCCCCCAACACTAGCGTCTCTGTTGTATCGATCAGTGATCATGTTGATGTTTGTGCCTGAAAAAGAACATTTGCAGCACGCATTGCTTTTCTTATTTAATCAAAAGAAAAAGGCTGTGGAAAGTAATTGTTTCCTGGTAGAAACATATGGTGAACACGCTCCATCGATTAGAACATGTCTCACATGTTCTAATCGGCAAGAAGACCCTGCTTTGTGTCTGGTGTGACCAGAGCAGTATTCTGTATTATGAACTCCTGAAACCCGGCAAAACCATTAACACACAATGCTATTACCAATAAATGATTAAATCACACATTAATCGATAAGACGACCGGAATGGGAGAGACGACATGGCAAAGTGACTTTGCTACACGATAATGCGCAGTCTTACACAGTAAAACCAGTGAAAGACACCTTGAAATCGCTTGGATGGGATATCCTTTCACACCTACCGTACTCCTCTGACCTGGCACCATCTATCATCCCTTCGCAACAATGGGGCACGCGCTCGCAGATCAGCATTTCAGCAATTTCGAGGAAGTTGAAAAATGGCTAGACGAATGGTTTGCCGCAAAAAACAAGCAGTTTTTCTGGCATGGTATTACCTAGAACGGATTTTCCTTGAAAATTACGTGTTTTCTTTACCCAAAAAACTGGCAAAATTTTATGCATATACCTGATACCTGCACTGCTGTGCAAACCTCAAAGATATGATAAAGTAACAGAACATCCGTATTTTCTCGCATAATTAACTCACTTTTTTGACGAAAAATACAGGCGAATACTTCGGATGCGTAAATTATTCGAGGAATTCAAACATTAAAAAAATTATTTACAATTCGTTTACAATTAAAAGATACATCTATATACATAAAATAAGAGTTTTGTCTGTACATTGCTCAGAATTTGAAAAAAAATGGTATTTCTGTGTCGTTCACGTCCACAGTAACAAGGAAATGCACTTTTTTCTTTTCCGTAATTTCTGTCTGTATGTATGTATGTACACGCATCACTTGAAAACGGCTGAAGAGAATTTAATGAAAATCGGTAAGTAAAGTCGGGGGATGAGCCACTATAATCTAGGCTATAAATCATTTTATTCACGTTGAGTGAAATGGTAGTTTAGGGGAAGGCCTAAAATTCAATTCTCAAATATTTATATTTTAAGTGGTCCTGTCGATAAATACTACACAACTAAAGTTACATAGAATTAAATTTCCGATCATTTATGTCCTATACAATTTTACCGTACCGGCTATGATAACACTGATATTCATGAATTTCGATTTTTGTTGCTAAGTCCACATCAACGCCGAGCCACGAGAAAATGGGTGAACAGAATTTAATGAAAATCGGTATAGAGAGTCGGGGAAGAAAAAGCTGTAGTCTAAGCTATAAACAATTTTACTGAACCTGGGTAAAATGGTAGTTTAGGGGTAGGCGCCTAAAATTTAATTTTTAAATACCTTCCTTATTGCTCCTATAGAAAAGTACTACATAACAAAAGTTATAGAGAATACAATTTCCGATCATTTATGTTTTATTCAGTTTTACCGTACCGATTGTGATAAGAGTAGCATTTCAGAGTCAGAAGAAAACTAAATGCGAAGGCCTACAATATCGAAAGCGCATAACATTGATCAACAATAACATTACATTGACCATTGTTTGTTGTGATGTTCTTTGCCTTTTATCGTGCGCCTCAACTCTGATAGATGGGATTACTGTTGCATACCGAGTGTAACAGCCTGACTCAGTATTGGCGGGAAAGAGCTGGGGAGTTGGAAAACTTTTTTCTTTAGCATGCAATTCCTCTGGTTCATACATTGTCTGATACTGCTGGTACGTAACACACTGGTTCATCAGTATTCCAGCTATTCGCTCCCTACTCTGACTCTCTGTTTTGAATGAGCAGTGTGCAGATTTGGCAGAGGCTCACTTAGTAATATTAGTATGACCTGGTCTAGAATTACAATTTACGCCTATTCCAAACTATAGCCCTACACTTAACTAAATAATTCAAAATTCAACCCTGAAAAGAGACGTTACTTAAGAAAAGCGTCTTCCTCTTCACTTTTATTAAATTCTACATTCATTTTGTTCCAAATTAGCAGTGAAGAGGAGTTTTCTCCTCTGGTTTGGAGGAAAAAATTGCCTCCAAGTCAGATTTTTCCGCCACTAGTGTAGTGAAATGAGATTTCCGGACTCATTGGGTACTCCTAGGAAAGAGATGAGTGAAAAGGCATACATTTGTCCTCCTGAGACGCCCCGCTATTCGACCCCCCCCTCCGAAGAAAAAAGTCGAAGAGTGTTCGTGGATCAAGGATGTGCGGCTTGGCCATTCCAGCTCTGGAACTTTGGACTGTTAGATCAGCAGCGTAGTACTGTTTGTTAAAAGTGAGAAAATGTGTGGTTTTTCATTTCATCGAGTATTTTATACTGCTTTTAATCGCGCCATTCCTACTGACGTCAATGTAATGACCTATGTTCATTTCACTTGGGAAAACCACTAAGGCAGTCTTTCTGAGAATGTGAAAAAGCAGGTGGAGAGTGAGTGTCTGCCATTATAATGAAAACTCCCCATCCTGATTGTGACTGATAGTAGGTAAGCAACCGAGCTCGATAGCTGCAGTCGCTTAAGTGCGGCCAGTATCCAGTAATCGGGTTCGAGCCCCACTGTCGACAGCCCTGAAGATAGTTTTCCGTGGTTTCCCATTTTCACACCAGGCAAATGCCGGGGCTGTACCTTAATTAAGGCCACGGCCGCTTACTTTCACTTCCTGGGCCTTTCCTATCCCATCATCGCCATGAGACCTATCTGTGTCAGTGCGACGTAAAACAAATAGCAAAACAAGTAGGCAAGCAGACCTACCATCATAATGAAAATTCCTGAGCCCAGTTTTCATATGAGAAAAGACGTTTGGTGACTTCCCCGTCGCGTTTCTAGGGTAATGTTGCTATGCAATATAATACAATCTTGCTCACAAGGTGTACACTACTTAACATAGAATTCTGTATACAATGTAGAATTCCGTAGCGAAGCACGGGTACATCAGCTAGTCAAATATAATATACACACAATTAGTTTGACTTATCTGCGGTTAATCATCATTTGGTGTAAAATTCTGGTGTGAGATTTTTTCTGAAACAGGATACATGAGGTAAGTTGGACACGTGGGTTTGAAGTACCGACATTGGAAAATATTCTTCTCGTTGCGAGTTGACAATACGACCTGACGTGAAATAAACCTGTACTAATGTAAGTACAAAATAATGACATACCAACAAAAAAACAAAAAAAATGTCCAACATGAGAAGGGTCAGGCATCAAAGGAGGGACCCACTTATATTTCCCCAAACCGTTCATAACCAATCTTATACGACTGACGGGTCCATCTACCCTTTTTCTTGGAAACGAATGTGGATGCCTCGTGTATATTTTACTTCAGGCAACTTTTGCCGTTTAGAACAACGTAAGGTGCATGCTTTCTGCCATCACCTGTTACATCAAGCATTGCAGTACATCGTTCTTTTCCGCTTCCGGTAGCGCGTACAATAACACTATGGCCCTTTCTTATAGATTGTTCGACTTTGTGCCATGTGGAAACTGATTGGCGTCTGACCTGTGGTTGCTATTTGCGAGAGCAAAATATTCCTTCACTTTACGCTTCTCAATCACAAAGCGATGAAAATCAATTACTTTCTGGCTCTAATCATTTGGCATTTTGTGGCATAATGTTGTTCTTCGAAGAAAAAGTCCATTTCTCTTCATAAAATTAATCATCAAACCTCGACTAACCTTCAAATCCGATACAATGATTCCATGTGCAGCAGCTACTTTTCGTCCTTTAAAATACAGCATTTCGTGAAAAACAGCATATCCAACGTTGCATAACGATATCGTATATTTAAGCAGATCCTCCCCTACTTTCGGAAACTTGCCGCTTTCTGGTCGGCAAAATGCTCTGCGAGACTTAATGGTCACTCAAAGTGCACTTGCCCGTTACCGCAGTAGCTCGCGTTGCATTCGGAGACAATACTTGCCGCCCAGTACCCTATGCCCGTTTCATTCGGTGTTACTGATCACCGCGAGTTTATTAAGATGTAGTATTATTCGAATACTTGCTCACTGTGGAGTAAAAAAAAACAATTTTCCGATCACAGAAAACTCGTGTACCGTACCTGAAACACTCGTAAAACACATTTGTACCAGACTGGAATAGAGCATCACTAATAATAATAATAATAATAATAATAATAATAATAATAATGTTATTTGCTTTACGTCCCACTAACTACTTTTAAGGTCTTCGGAGATGCCGAGGTGCCGGATTTCAGATTTATGAATGGAAAATTTTGAGAGCAGTTTTACGATTTCATACTCACGCAAGAGTTTGTTTGGGAGATACATACATAAAGATATGATCAGATTTACATTCGCAATCTGACTTTATCCCATTTAATTTTATTACGTTTCAATTTAGTAAACCATCCATTTTTAACGCAGTGAGATGACTTAAATGTGGTGAGAATAATTAATATAATTATCGTGGCGGTATTTACAACGAGTATTTATATGGAGACCGTAATTGCTCAGTGATCTCTTGAATATAATTAGTGAAAATCAAATACATTTCGGAACATGGCTACGAATATAGAAGTAAATAACTAATATGAACTGGAACATTAAATGAGAAAGAATGTAAATAATTTAAAGCTTAATTATTTTACTTTTATTTGAGCCAGCGCTGACTCTAATCCTTTATGCTTAAATATTATTAAGATAATACTACCCAGAATTCACATTAGCTTACATTGAACATGATTTATTCAATAAATTTTCTTATATTTTTCTTTTGGAAAGTGCCTGTGTTTTGAATTCCTTTTGGGTAATGGCTAGTTTGTAAGTTAGCTAATAAGTTTTGTAGATATAAGTAATTGATGAGTTTGGCAAAAAGAAAGAGATTCTTTTTGAGGTTTTCGGCCGCAGGTCCTTATTTGAGCGTATAGGTATTCCCATGATGTGCATCTCAACAGACCGAGTCTCTTCCGAAACCACGTAAAAAAACAAACCCATATAAAATTCAGATTTTATGAGCGATAGATAGAATACCCTGAGAAGAAATTGAGTTACCGGGAGAACTTGGCACTGACCACTCGATAGGCGGGTGCAAGGTTATTATTAATAATATTATTATTATTATTATTATTATTATTATTATTATTATTATTATTATTATCATTATTATTACTATTATTGTTATCACGATCATTACCGGTATTTCGGTTAATTGGAAACGTGTTACAGTTGATAAGTTATCAAGACTGTAGTCTATGGAATAGTAAAGAAGTTATAAGAAAAATGGATGTGTTGCACTACCACCATTTATTTTAAGGTTGATTTGTGCTAATTACATCAGGTATCAGATTATCAACCAATCATTTTCCGGATTATATGAGAAGTTACTGAAATTATGGCCTTGCACACATCAAAACATACTACAGTATTTACGTTTCATTGGAGAAGTAATTAGGTCTATTACAACATAATGGTTACCTACGGATATATTTGTCAAATCATTAAAAGCGTTGCAAGGCTAGATATTCTACATTTGGATGAATATTTGTATAGGTTCGAGTCCCTGGATAACTATAAATATATTATATTAAGAAGAAAATTAGACTGGGCATTTTCGTAGTTGGCATTGTCCACAACAAGTTTTTTCGACGTCATTCACACTCTGATGGGAAACTGGGTCAGTCTGCTTGTTCTATATGATGTGCATGTTCTTGCAGGTGCCCTCTCAGCTCGCTGTTTTGTTATCCATTCTGATAACCAAATACAATATAGACGATTTTTAACCTCAAAAATGTCGCGCGCGGTCGTGCGATGTCTTTTAATAAGCAAAACGCAATAGATCATCCCACTATTCAGTAGCCAGAAATACACGATCCAGGAAGCACGGGCATAATATACAGCATTGCCACATCTCCAGTGATACTGTATCAATGAGTGTGTTCTTTAAGTTCTGTCTATGAAATGTAAACTTGTAAGTGAATACTTATTATAAGTGATCCCTTATTACTTAAGGGCTCCACTCATATAAAAGTGCTGACTATGAATTCGGCCCCTAATGCCTCTCATTTATGACATACCTACAAACCTTGAAATCTCTAATCTCCATTACTCGAATTTTCAGTGTCTCGAAGTAACTTAAATTTTCCGGCTGTTTGTCTCATTCTTCATGTGTATTTATTTCTCTATTACTCAAAATTCGGTTACACGAATTTCCCGAAGCAAACACTTCCTCTCTTGCAGCAAAAAATACTCTAACGCGAATTTTGTACAACATTATCTGTGTAATACAGCATTTGTAGTTTGTGAGGAACAGTTAACAAGTAAAGAAAGGTTAACAGTGACACTGGGAACTAACATGACGGGAACCGAAGAACTCGAACTTCTAATGATCAAAAAATTAGCAAAGCCTCGCTGTTTCCCTGGTGTCAATTAATTACCAGTCACATACAAAAGCAAGCCCAGAAGTCGCGGATGACAGGCTCCATAGTATTCACGAGAAGTTTCAATGTGAAGGGAGGAAAGGTTAACCGCAACAAACAGAAGAGTTAACAGATTTTTTTTTTTTTTTTCCAAAGGTGTTAACGGAGCTATATTTCTTGTTTCACTGCTGTATGTACTGTATCCTGTCTTCTAAAAAGTTACTATAATACATGTTATAATTAAAGTGATGCCGTAAAATAGAGTTTCTTAGTATATTTTTAAGTACTGTTAAAAATAATATATTCAGTGAAGACCGTAGATACATATAATTCAATTATGTGCTATACACTCTCAAAAAATGTATTCTCTATATCTCAATTTCCATAACTCCAAATAAAATTTATCTCCCGAGGTGATTCGAGATATCGAGGTTCCACTGCATTTAAATCACACCGACACACACAACAAAACGCACAATACTGTAGTTTCCTTTATTAAACTGTAAAATGAAAGGAAATTTAATTTTATAGGCATCTCTGAACACTTGGAGATAATGTTTGTTATGTTTTTTGGCCATAACGTGAAGAGAAAATAGCAGAAACTGTCACCGACACAACTCCCTAAAATTCATTCAACTCATTAAAATTATGGAGTAAGAATGAACAAAAATGCACTGAAATAAGCAAAACTACCACATACAGAACAGGTCGGTATGTCTCATACATTATTAACATAAGACTTTGGCACAGGGAAAAGCACAGAACCGCTATAAAAAACACATGTCCTACAACTCCAACAAAATTATGCTCAGAAACGATGTTAATAGTGCGTGAACCACACATTAAGAAACTCATTATTTCGTCCCGATTAACCGGGTTGTTAGCACGCGCTAGCCTCCCTTGCTTGTAGGACTATTGCCGTCCCAAATCCCCAGCCATAAAAGCACACATGGTGCTGTAGCGAGCAGGAAACACGATACACGAAGGCGCCGGGCGATTCACTCGCGAAATAAAGCATCAAATAAATATGCTTGAAAATGAGGTTGGGTAAATTACACAAGCATATGAGATTTTTTTTTTTTTTTTTTGCTTTACCTCGCACCGACATAAGAATTTATCCTTTATCCTAGGGGAAGAGTGTTGACCGTACTGGAGATTATATTAGTCAAAAAAAGGAAGAATTAAAAATTAATCGGAAAATGGGAAGATGAGTTAAAAAGTTGAAAGTTTCCGGGTAAATCGGAAGGGTTGGCAGGTATGCAAATGGACCTAGCCACGCAGCACAAGACAGCTGAAAGAACGGAACTGGACACTGTGTGTCCTTCAGCAAGTTGTTAAGAGTGCACTGCGGTGGTGTTCATTAAAACATGGCCTGGAGACAACGTTCGGATGACTTCACATGGGGAAGAAAAATAGGGAAACTGGAAGCATGAAGTGTGTTAGTCCAGGAACTTGGTGTTGCTCACAGCTTTCACTTAACGGTTCATAATTTTGGAATTAAAATGGTGCACATATTTATGACAATAATGCATTAAGTCGCAGAGACGAACGCTTGCCATTACAGCAAATGCCCGCAAATAAAATAATTTTATAGGAGAAACATTACATAAATTATCATATTGTTAATATTAATTTTAATAATCAATATGATCATGTTTTAAGAAATCTGAAAAAACGACAGCAAGTCTCATAAAGAGAAACGAAGTCACAACTAATAGGTATCAAATGAGAATATATGTAAAACCTAAAAAAAATTGGAAGAATCTGCCTTAAAATAGAAGTTTATTTAAACAGAAACAATGCCATACGAGTACTGTATTATTTTAAAATAAAGCGAATCTTCTCAGGCGGGTGTTATAGAGACTGCTGAACAATACCAAGGCCCGGTTGCATAAAGACATCTGACCGGAGATCAATTTAGAACTTAGTTCCGAAAATGAACTCAGATTACGACTTTGTCGCGTTGTATAAACCTGAACTCTGTTTACACATGTGTAGTTCAAATGTAATCCGAGTTCAGAAAAGTGGACGTTGCAACACCGCAAAACAAATGAAATACGAAATAGCTTTGCCCGTTTGGATAATAATACTTAAATGGTGGGATTGACCTGGCCGTGACTGTCAACAAATGAAATACGAAATAGCTTTGGCCCTTAGGTAATACTTAAATGACCGGGCGAGTTGGCCGTGCGCGTAGAGGCGCGCGGCTGTGAGCTTGCATCCGGGAGATAGTAGGTTCGAATCCCACTATCGGCAGCCCTGAAGATGGTTTTCCGTGGTTTCCCATTTTCACACCAGGCAAATGCTGGGGCTGTACCTTAATTAAGGCCACGGCCGCTTCCTTCCAACTCCTAGGCCTTTCCTATCCCATCGTCGCCATGAGACCTATCTGTGTCGGTGCGACGTAAAGCCCCTAGCAAAAAAAATAAATAAGTAAAAAATACTTAAATGGCGTGATTGACCTGGCTGTGACTGTCAACAAATGAAATACGAGATTGCTTTGCACCTTAGATAATATAGGATGAATTGAGCTGGCCTTGACTGTCGACAAATGCATGTCGTTTGCAGCATGTACTGAAATTTCTTCATATGCTTTTCTTGCAGTGAATACAGATGAATGGAAAACGGATATCAGACTTCCCTAAGCCAACCCTTACTTTTTTTTGTCTTTTTTATAATCCCGAACGGTATTAGTTTTGCGAAGCCTAGTGAATATTTCATTTTCACGACATTCGTGGCCATTCTTTCTTTTAATCATTTTTTTCATTTTAAGAAGAGGTAATTTCCCTGTTACAGTAGGGCTCGTTCGGTCTTATGTGGTCACATCAGGATAAAAATGTTGTCGCATAGAACTCCTTGCATGTTCATTTTTTCCTTTACGGTACATGTTAGCTACGGTGATATTAAAGAGGTTTTTAATCATAAATTTGGTCATAGTGCTTATATGAGCACAACAGAGCGAATACGTTGCTGTCAGGAAAAGGTGAAGCAACTCTGCATGTCAACAGCTAGCTCATGTTTCATACGTAGCGCGAATCGATCAGAGCAGTCCCCAGTTGGCAAATGAAGCACATTTGAATACACTACATTTCCTTGAGAAGTACTTGGATTTATTTTCGGAATAATCACAGTGCTGAACTCATAATGTTTGTAGATTTAAGGTTAGGTGTAGAAAACAGTGTAGTTCCGTTTTTTAAAACAAAGTTAGTAGCATTATCGTTCGCCTCTGTGGTACGGTGGTTAGTGTGATTAATTGCTACCTCCTGAGGCCCGGGTTCGATTCCCGGCACTGCCATGAAATTTCAAAAGTGGTACGAGTGCTGGAACGAGGTCCACTCAGCCTCGGGAGGTCAAATGAGTAGAGGTGGGTTCAATTCCCACCTCAGCCATCCTGGAAGTGGTTTTCCGTGGTTTCCCACTTCTCCTCCAGGCAAATGCCGGAATGGTACCTAACTTAGGGCCACGGCCGCTTCCTTCCCTCTTACTTGTCTATCCCTTCCAATCTCCCCATCTCCCCCACAAGGCCCCTGTTCAGCATAGCAAGTGAGGCCGCCTGGGCGAGTTACTAGTCATTCTCCCGAGTCGTATCCCCCAACCCAATGTCTCACACTCCAAGACACTGCCCTTGAAACGGTAGAGGTGGGAGTCTGAGGGAACTGAGTCCGACGGAAAAACCAATCCTGGAGGGTAAACAGATTAAGAAAGAAAGAAATAGCATTATCTCAGAGGATACTGACGCTATTCTATATTGAACGGTCCATAATGTTATTTGAGATGGACAACTAACAACTTAGCTAATTAACCGTACATATCCCAGTAATCAGAGATCTGTGAAACAGGAACATAAGCAATTCAAAGAGATTATGTTGTAGAATTATGTTTCACTGCGTTATACGAAGCGTAATATAGCTTATATACGGAGAACTATAGCTGACAAACTATTAGCTTACTCTTTTGTGTATTTTCTTATAATTTATCGTAACAGCAAATGTAATGAAATGTTCACAATCAGCTGTTCTTGTATCTCTAATAGAAAACAACTCCTTAAACTGAGATCGAAGAGTTTAATTGAAGAAATTAAGAAGTTAATCCTAGTTCAGCACAAATTGATCTCAGATTAATGTTTATACAACAAAAAATCCGAGTTTAGCGTGAAACTGAGATCAATTTCGTCTCTGATCCAAGATCAAATGGTTTATGCTACCGACCCTAAATCGTGCACAACATGTTTTAATTGTAGTTACCAAAGTTTCCGGTCAAGAAGAATGCATTATTGTAATATCATACAGTAGAAGTCCGTTCCAGCGAGAATTCATAATGGTGAAAAATTTACTCGCTATAGTGGATTGTCGTTATATCCGATATTTTGTAAAAAAAAAAAAAGTCAAGTAGTGGGGAACCCCACACACATTAAGACAGGTATGAAACGGCAATCAGTTTGTTCAAAGCTTGCGTATTCTCAGATTTACATACCACGGCTTATTCGTTAGTTCCTTTTCTAACTCCGAGACAACATGAACACGAATGTTAAATTTCATTCTGAAAAATTGGATTAGTATCACTCCAATGGCTTCTGTGGCAAAAGTTTCAGTTTTCTTATTCAAACAGGATCTAATCTAACCTAACGTTACCTTATATGCATCGTAAAAATATATTTCAAACACTGGAAGAGTAATGATAACCTTTTCGCTAGAAATTTACATTTTACAAAGGTGAAAAAATGAGTGTGCCCTGCTAATTCAATACATTGTATATTCCATCATTAGACGGAGTAAAAAAATTCGAACATGTTTCGGCTCATTTGAGCCATCTTCAGTGAAAATGGGAGGGGGGTTTGAAATAATTTATATAATACAAGTTAAAAAATGCCAAAAAACATAATGATAAAACAAAAGAGAGCCTAGACGGAAACAAAATAAAATTAGCACAATATACAATATTTACATCATTATGTGGAGCAAAAAACAACTCACTGCAAAAAAATTCAGTGAAACAGGTGTTAATACAAAACAATAATTGAAACTAAAAACCGTGTTAACCTAAGAAGAAAAGAAATGAAAACAAATGATACAGATGGAAATGAATAGGTGCACATAGTGAGGTTGCGGAGAACAGAAATTTACATGAGAACAGCCTTTCCGAAATTTAACCCAACGTAAGAAAATAAGTGAAACCTCGTTAATGATTTCTTACTTAGCACGTCGTAAAATCAAAATCCTGATTCAGTCCTATTATACCTTTTAAAAAAAAATTTTAATCTCACTTTTCGCGTCACAGATTGTCACTATTACCGCGTAGTACGATCACATCTTTCCTAGCCCTGAAAATGTTTGTCATCCCTTGTGAAAGGAAGAGATTTCCAACACAGATTAGAGCCCTTGCCACACGAAGCCTGCCGGAGAAAGTTGCTCGAAAACAAGAAATGGCCTTGAATTCCTGAACTTTACAGGGTAAATTACGTCTTTCGAAAGGAAGCCGTTGGCCTCAGGAAAGTTCAATTTTGCTCTCCGGTTTTCATTGATATTGCTGAATAACCTAGAAAGCCTGTTTGTGCTTGTATTTTGCACTCCACTCAGAAGTTAGAAATTTCTTCTGTGTTGAGCGATACAAATTAAAATCCAGAAAGTAGACAGGCATCCACATCTTTCAACGGTGGCACGTATGTTGAAACTCACACCTTAGAGTCTCGAATTGAGTTGATCGAAGTGGTGTCGCATTCGAGATGACTGTCAAAGTAATCCTCCCACCCATGGCGGAGTTTTAACCTCCAAATAATTCATGTTTGTAGAGCAAGACCAGCAAACAATGTTTAATAACCTGCTGGTCAAAATATAAGGCTTCAGCTGAGATTTGTTTTTAGAAAATAGTGAGTGTTCATGGTCTGCAGAGCCACCAAGGAAGAGTTAACAATATTATAAAGAAAATAAGTTGAAGGCAAGCACACCTCCAGCAGACAGAAGAGGAAAACATAACAAGCCTACTGGTGCTTTGGATAAAGCTGTAGCACTAAATCACTGGCAGAATGTACGTAGGAAATAATATGAACATCAACCAAATGCATGACATACTTGAAATTACTCCTGAAAGAAACGTCCTAGTTGTGTCAGAGGGTAAATTCAGATGCATTTTCACTGAAGAGTACAATATTGGCTTCAAACTCCCTCCCTCAGATACCTGTAAAACATGCAACTTCCTATAAGTTAAAATAGATCATGGTACAGAAGAAAAAAATTCTTCCAGGAGTGAGAAAGAATTTCATCTTCGGTCTTCAGATGCACTGAGAGCAAGGATGGCTGAATACTATGAGTTAGCAAAACAAAATTCTTCAGTTCATGTAACATCTGTCAATTTACAGCAGAAATTACCAACACTTAAAATTACCTGTTCACTAGCATTTTATCTATGGAAATTGTGAATATATAATGTGGGAATTCATGATTCATGTGAAGACTTAGTTGCATGTTTTTATGGGATGAGAGTATAGGTAGTGCAATGTTGAAATATCTCAGAACAAACGTCGTCAACGCTAAAAAGCTTGTGATTGTTTCTGATAACTGTGGGGGATCATAACAAAAACTGGAATAAAATGGCACTCTGGTCTTATTTAATTCATACTGAAAGTCTGCCTTTGTTAGCGATATGTAGTTTTACAGTGCACTCTCTCTTCTGGTATGAGCTAGAAAATGTGTTACCTTATTGAACTCAGTCTCAACCTTGGCTTTGGCAATGTGAAAGTGACCGATGTATGAGCAACGCTATAATACCATTCCCAGAAATGCCAACTTTCAAAAGTTAAAAAATCAGGAGAAATTTGGCAGCGAATCGCGACATCACTGTTGGTAGAACATGTACCAATTCATTCAATACATTAACAACTCTATTTGGCCTACATTTATATATTTTTATCATTATTTATATGTGAATACTAAATGCTGGACATACCTGAACTATAGAAACATGTGACTTCTCATCCTTCAACATGCTGAACACATTACGACTAATTGTTGTTCAACATACACGAAGCTGACTTAGCCCTCTTCAAAAACTCTGAACTAAATTTTTCCTCAAAGAACTTTCTTTGCTAAATTGATTTTACGGTCAAAAGTTTCTCCAAAGTTTGTTCAGACAGCACAGATCTGAACACTGTTTTTGTCTTTGTGACTCAGCTAGAAATCTTTTCACATTTTGTAATGCTATGTAGAATTTATAAAATAGCAAGCATCTGCTTTTTTGAGCTGAAAGTTACAGAACTGTGAGAGCAGAATATCAGTTTCTTTACCTACTGTAAATGTTCCGTTTCACTAGTCAGAATGTTCAGAAACTTGTTAATGAAAAATCTGAGCCTAGAAAATCATGCCTTACAGCAGAAATATTTGCAACTTCTGCATTAATTAAAACATCTTATACCAGAATTTTTTTTCAAGTTGCTTTACGTTGCACCAACACAGATAGGTCTTATGGCGACGATAGGACAGGAAAGGACTAGGAGTGAGAAGGAAGCGGCCGTGGCCTTAATTAAGGTACAGCCCCAGCATTTGCTTGGTGTGAAAATGGGAAACCTCAGAAAACCACCTTCAGAGCTGCCGACACAGATTCAAACCCACTATCTCCCGAATACTGGATATTGGCCGCACTTAAGCGACTGGAGCTATGAACAGAAATTTATGTACCATGTAGTCGCATGAACACTATCAAACAGACTTAAAGAATATGCACTCTTCCTCGGACTTCACAGTGTTAACCAAAACAAATGCAAAGTTCCCTATCATCAGATCAAAATCATCCTTTTGATTTGCTCAAGTATGATAATCTACATCAAGGAGAGAAGAGGAGCTTTTAATAACGTGTGGTTTCATAAACCTTGCCATTAAATTCTTCAATAGTTCCTCCAAAATAGACTTCAATAAGTGGATGAGCAGCATACTTGACTGAAGAGCTACGTTTGGATTCTCAAAGATATCCATAAAACTTGATAAAACGTGAGAGAAAAAGGCAAAAAGATTTATTTAAATTTGATGAAAGGAACATGGACTGTTGTCCTTCACGCGACAAAGCATGGCTCTCTGTAGTTTTTGTTTTTTTGGGCGGGGGGGGGGGGTTGAAACTGATGACTGGGTTTTCCTTTCAACTGAGAAGTGTAGTGAAATGTTATGAATTGCTCCTGAATAAAGTAATCAAAGGGTCCCACTGCAGCAAAATCCTATCTAAACACCTTAGTGATAACCATGAATTAGGCACAGAGAATTGACAACTCTGAATTTAATTGAGTTCAGGCCTAAAACAATGTTACAACAATGTTCCTAATCTCTGTGACGTGTAACGTCTGAAATTCTCTTAACTTTTCTTTCTTCTTTGCACTCCTTTCAAGATAATAAATACAAATTATATTTTCATCTACATTTAAAGGCAATCACGCGCACCTTTCTCTGCAGCAAGATTAATTATTAAGTGACAAGAGCAGCCTATAATGATTATGTTACTATTTTCCCACTTCATACATCCTGCCACACCATTCTTTAATTCTTCCAATACTGGAGCATTAGCAGCACCAAGAGCTAGGCAGTTTTTTTAATGGAATGCAGAATTCCTGACAAGTTAAGAGCAACAGATTGGCAATGTTAGCTCCAGTAGCATCCCCTTCTAAATTAGGCACAGAGAATTGACAACTCTGAATTTCATTGAGTTCAGGCCTAAAAAAATGCTACAACAATGGGATATATTCTCAAGTCTCTCTTATTGCTACCATCAATAGCAACAGAAAATGCACTCACCTGCAAATGTGATACAATTTTTGCCCTTTCTTCCATGCACATTTCTGTAATGATAGCCGCTGTTCTTGTTCTAGCACACCCGTAACGTTTAGAGATTTGCAAATCAGGAAACATTTTGCGAAACAAAGGCCCCGCATGGTCGGCACAATTTACAGGCTAACGTAAATAAAGCCTCGGCATTCGTCACAGGATTTACATCTTTGTTTTTAAATGAAAAGTTCAGTTTCTGGTTTCTTTGTACACACTGGACATACTCCTTATGTTTTCCAGTTTGCAAATGTTTGAGTACATCGCACTTCCCGTCATGCGCAACTGAAAATCACATCTACATATTATAACCGTTCAATGGCGAGTGAGTCAGCTGTTGAGCCATTGAAGGTTATGCTAAAGAAATGATTAACAGGAATTACTTGGAAATACATCCAGTTGTATCAAATACCTGGAATAACTCGCCAATTCAAACAGGAAATTGGATGGATATAAGATGAGGAACGAAATTCATAAGCTCAGAACCCTGTGGTCACCGGACGCTTACAGTCACGAAATATTATTTTATATGTGGGCAGAAGTTAGTAAAATAAGTTTACATTCTCAACAGCATTAAGAAACAAGTCTACCACATGGTACTCAGGTCCAGCGATGATGCAGAGGAGGCCATGACTTGATACTACAGGTTAAATGATCAAGAAGGCGCTGAAGAGGATAGATCAATTACATATGTCATGAAGACAAAATGGTGAAGTGTTCCTTTGTGCACCTTTCCAATCGGATGGGATGACGTTATCTTGGAATTCACTTTCTAACTGTCAAAAAGATGGAAGAGAGGTTACAAGTCAGTGAGTTGAGCCTAACATACGAAATGCAGACCAATATTATTAGTATAAAAATTTCAATGAACTTTTGTTTTATGAACAATTGTATCGCATAAAAATTGAGATTAAAGGTTGAACTGATAGTAATTCGCACACCTTTAAAGGGAACGTCTGCATCAGTAGGACTTTAAAAAAATATTAAAGGACGTTGTAAAAGATAATATTACTGTATCGAATAGCGATCTGAGATTCTAATACTGAATAAGGCGAGTCTTCTAGAATAATTGTGAGATATTGTAAACCGCCTGTCTCAGTGTTAATTTTGTTTTCTAAGTTTCAGGTCCATGGACTCAAAAATGTGTGAAGATTTTTCCAATGATGTAATGATGAAAGCGAATATGAGGGCTTAAACAACCCAATGTCCTAACAGGCCCGGAAGATTATGCCAAAAATGACGGCCAAACTATGATCAATGGAGCGAAGGACTAAGAGCGGTGTCACATAATCTTCACCGATAAGTACCAAGATTTCATTTCTTTACCCTATCTTCTTATAGTTGCATAGCGGTAGAGTGCATTTTAATTTCATGATGAAGTGACATAAAATTAAAACAACTTGAGTGACCTAATGAGACTGTCACTAGGGTTAAATTATTTGTGATTACGGTTAAGTCTGATATTATAATATCGATATCATCTGTCATACGCAAGATTTAGCTTGTAAATGCATGTCTTACCATGAGTTACCCGGAATTTTCTTCACATTTACGGTAAAAGTAAGAAGGCGTTGTCCTCATTAGTGAATCATACTAGTATTGCACAAATACTTCGTGAGGTGATATAATTTAATATTCATTTGTAGAAGGTCTTCTTGCGTAATAATACCATGTGTGTTCATTGTGCAGTTGCGAATATTTTCGTGACATTAGTGTTGCGTTGATTGTGATACATTGGTGATGATAAAATTCTTCGGACAAATGCTTGTGAATTTCTTGGGTAAGTAAGTGTGAATATGTATGGTGTGCTTGAATATGGTGAATAATAAGGATAAGGTCGTCGGTAAAATGTTTATGATGAATTAATGCTGTTATGGTAAAGTGGTTCGTTGAGAAATAGATAATGGGAGCGTGATGAATAATTCTTAGAGATTTCAATGAACTTACGATTAAGAAATGGACTTAAGCGCTTGTCATACAAATTAGGAACCCGAAATAGGCAAGCAGTTATGTCATCATTATTCTCTACTGTGTAATATGTCCGAAGGTTAGGAGTAGGGATTGATGTAGGGTCATCGAGACACTTTTTCGCGACATGATACGGTACAGATACCGCTTAGTTGAAGGAATGGTCACTAATAAGAAGTCTTCAACATTTAATAAGCATAATGTGTGTGTAGTAGGTCATACCAATCAAATTATCGTCACCTGGTAGTAGGTTGTATTCTTGCATAGTTGCTTATAGTATGTTTCTTGTAGCCTTCAAGACTTTTCTTTCAGGAGGACAGTGCCTGTGGATGCAGATGCCGTTAATCTTTTTTTTATTTTTTATAGATCGTTGATTATTTTAGTATCAGCTAGATATTGTGTTCTTTTAGGTGGTTGATGTGAATTCGTGGGACATGCTGTTGTCTATTGAATTATGTCATTGTGAGATCCAATTATTATGTATTTTTACACTATATGATCGCACTTTATGGACAGTCATACTGGCAACTGGTCACCATTAGGGAACTCAAGTTGGTTAGCAATTAGGCGATTTATGAGATAACGGATGAAGTGTAGGGCATTGAAGATGAAATCTTGGATAATTTATGATAAAAGCAAGTGAAGTGAATTTGATTTTGAAATTTCATTCAATTCTATCATTTATGACGGGTGGACGATTAGTAACAAATAATGATTAATTGCCTTCAGCAAGGTCCGTATTCGTTTCCATCAAGTTTGTGTTTCAGTTTGATTAAGATTTTGATAATAATGGATTATAAATATTAGCCAACAAAAACTTTGATTTTGTTTATTCAACTATTATCCAATCATCCTATGATGTATTTATCATTGTATTAACTTAAATATTTGACTTCCTTAAACTGAAAAAAAAAATCCTTCCATTGACTTTATTAAACTGAAAAAAAAAAAATTCCTTCCAAGAAACTAACATTCATCTTCTTATTTAAATGAGATACACTTAGCCTTGCATAGTCTATTGGATATTATTATTACGATCTTAAGAATCTTGCGTCAGAATGTCAGTCGAACTGCATAAATACTTATTGAACGTCCATGCCCTGAGTGGAGACTGATGAGTCACCACTGACTCCGGCCGAGGCTTATTACAACATCCACGAACCTTCAATATCGCCGGGCAAATGACGGTTACAATATATAGTACAGAATGTGAACGTTGGTCCCTTCTTGGATTCACTGAAACACAGAAACGTTTCCCTATAAACACCTTTAAACACTGCATCATATTTCCTTTTATGACATTTTGGCCGAAACAAATATTAAGACATACAACCAATAAGCACTACTACGTGACATAACACAAGCACTTATGCAGGTCCTGCCCTGGGTAGACTTCTATGGCGTGCTACTTCTGAGGTTAGCTTAATTGCTTGAGACTTCCACTTCCTATTATTGATGATGATGATGCTTGTTGTTTTGAGGGGCCTAACATCGAAGGTCATTGGCCCCACTTCCTATTATTAAGCTATTTGAGTATTTCATTCACTGTATTATAGACCAGGGAGGAGCACATACATGGCCGACCACCGTGCCCCGTACTGCCATCAAGTTGTGATTATTAGAAATACTATCGACCAGCCATACTCAGCCACATATCAACAGAACGAGGAAATGTGCGGGAGTTTAACCACTTGACGAATAACATCATCTCGGAGACGTGGTCCTCCACCGAGACCAAACAACCGAACCACGTCTCTCAGACGTTATGAACTTTCCCGCTAGTTTAAGCTCATAGTTCGGCATGTCACTCATAGATGGCACTTGCGTGCTATTCTGTAAACCTTGTAAGACTTCCTACTAAAAGAATATCCCCATCTAAGCATTTAAATCGCTGAGATCTTTGAAAAAAAAGGTGGGATGTCTTCCACTACAGTAGTTCCATGCCAAGATGGCCGCGCGCAGCAATAAACGTTTGACTCAGCTTGATATAAGTAATTATTTATGCGAAAGTGGTGAGAGTGAAGTGTCCTGTGAATCTGAACGCAATGAAGAGGAATTTATTGTTCACAAAAGTCATGAATCTGCGTCGGAAAGTGACGTAGACTCCGACAAAGTGTTAGATGTAGCACAGCCATCCACATTGCAAAGATGCCATGTTGATGCTGGAACACGATCAGTTGAAAGTTACTGGAATTGGAAGGATGAAGACAATGTACCAGATATTTGTAAATTTAGTAATGCATCATCTCTTAGTGCCGTAATTACTCGTAATTTGGGCGAGAGACCTTCATCGCTAGACGTTCTAGCGTGTGTTTTGACAAATTCTCTACTATGATTACAACAGAAACGAAGAGATACGCTAAACAGTACTTAGAAAACCCAGATTATGAAAAGAAACTTTATGATGATTAAGTGGTTCGACACATGCAATGATAAATTGGAGGCTTATTTCGCACTATGTATTATGTCACAAGTAAAACAGTCCTGTGTACGAATGTACTGGTCGAAGAGGAGTATTATTGAAACTCCTTTATTTAGCAAAACAATGCCGTTTGTACGCTTCATACTCATTTCCAGATTTCTTCACTTTCGAGACAATACTATAGGAGATACTAGTGATAAACTAAGAAAAGTTAGAACTGTTGTGGAATACTTGAATAGCCGATTCCAGTCCATTTATGTGCCACAGGAAAATGTAGCATATTGATGAGTGTCTCATGAAATTCAGAGAATGTTTATCATATGTTCAGTTCAATCCTTCCAAGCGTGCTACATATGAGATAAAGTTTTATAAATTATTTATAAATTCAGGTTATTGTGTAATATTTAAAATTATACTGGCAATGATTTAGTTGTGAGAAGTGGTATGACTGCAAGTGAAAGTGTAGTCCTGGAGTTGGCAGAGCCTATCTTGGACAAGGGATATACCCTGTTGTTAGATAATTAGTATTTGTCACCTAAGCTGTTTGTGAAACTTCGTGATAGGAATACAAATGCTGTAGGAACTGTAAGAAAAAACAGGAAGATGATTCCCAAGGATTTAGTGAAAGAACAACTGAAGGAAGGTGAAGCAGACCGAACATCAAGTAACGGTTTGCTAGCAATAAAACTGCATTACTGCAAGGACGTTTACATGTTATCTTCAAAGCATGCAGAGTTGAAATCGTGGACACAGGGAAAAGAAAGAGGAAGAGAGAAATAGCAAGGATCAAGTCACAGAAGGACAAACTGTCAAAAAGCCGAAAATGGTCCTTGAATACAACAGGGGAATGGGAGGGGTGGACAGGCAGGATCAACTACTTGCATGCATTCCGATTATGAGGAAATTTATGAAAGGGTACAAAAAGATTTTCTTCTACATGTTTGATATTGCTCTACTAAACACGTGTGTCATCCATTCCAAGATATTAAACAAAAAAGCACAGAAGTTCACAGAGTTTCGCTTGGACTTGACAGATCAGATTCTTCAGTCTGTAACTTTGCCCAATTATAAAGGAAGAGGAAGGGTTTCAAATGGTGATTGTCCAGCTAGACTGCAGGCAAAGACATGGGCACACTTCCCAAGACATATTCCTCCCACAGCAAAGAAGCTTCACCCAGCTAAGGCCTGCAAAATTGTACTTCACAAGGAAAACTCAGCGAAACAACGTGGGAATTAATCCACCTATTCAAAACTTTATTTCCACTTATAGTGGTTACATAAACATAATAACACTTATCTGGGACATGTTTCGCCCCTAATTTAGGGCATCTTCAGCCTAAAATAATCTTCAAAAGTACATATATTACAAACAGAAGCTAAAAGATTAGCTACTTACTAAAATTTGGTACATATAATGTGAATATTGATACATTAAGAAAAACATGTTAATGGAACACTGTCAATAATCATACTGAAACTATCTTGTCAGAGACTAAAACTTCCTCCATTAAAAATACGTAGTTCTAACTAAAATGGTTCAAATAAAATTGTTTGTGGATTCACCAATATGATAATGCATATATTGCCAACAAAATGATGGCATAAACATAAGCACAAAAATGTATGTCATGTACACGATATGTTCAAGGCCGCTGTTAAAGTCATAAGAATGAAGGTATTAAAACATTCAAAGGTAGATATACGTAAAGGCGAAACTGATACATCAGTTGAATTATCGTAGAAGTGGCCCTTTGTTCAGGTACAAAATATTATCAAAGACCTTTGTCGAGACTCAGAGCCAACAGAAGGGCAGTTACTAACACAACGGTAGATAACAAGTAACAACTTACAACAAACACTGAACATTATTCCAGAATCTACTGGCATTTCTCGACAAAGATCTCTGACAATATTTCCTACCTGTACAAAAGGGCCGCTTCTTCTACGATAATTCAACTGATCGTTAAGTTTTGCCTTCACGTATATCTACTTTGAATGTTTTAATACCTTCATCCTTATGACTAATAGCGGCCTTAAACATATTGTGTACATGACATATGTTTTTGTGCTTATGTTTATGCCCTCATTTTGTTGGCAATATACGCATTATCACATTGGTGAATCCTCAAACAATTTAATTTGAACCATTTTAATTAGAACTACGTATTTTTAATGGAGGAAGTTTTAGTCTCTGAGAAGATAGTTTCAGTATGATCATTGACAGTGTTCCATTAACATGTTTTTATTAATGTATCAATATTCACATTATATGTACCATATTTTAGTGACTAGCTATTCTTTTAGCTTGTGTTTGTAATATTATATGTACTTTTGAAGATTATTTTAGGCTAAAGATGCCCTAAATTAAGGGCGAAACATGTCCCAAGTAAGTGTTATTGTGTTTATGTAACCACTATAAGTGGAAATATTGAATAGGTGGATTAATGAACACCTTTATTATTTTTGAACTGTAAATTTTCAATACGGACCAAAAATAAGGTTTATAACATGTAACAATCTGGGAATGCGAGAAATGTGAAGTACCTTTACACCTTCCTTCTTGTTTCAAGAGTTACCACACCAATGTCAACTACTGAAAAGGTACGTCTATAAACATTTTTACATATATTCACAAGATTTCAATGATTTATGTAGTGAATTGTATGATTTATGTCATGTTCTTTATCACATGGGGCATTCTCTATTACAGCCTCCATTTTAAATAAGTATTCAGTGTTATGGAACAGCAAATCAAATTGGTAGCCAAGGGGTTAAAATACGAAAATTACGGAAACTACCCTAAAAATCGGAGGATCGGTCCCAGCTATCGGGAGATCGGGAAGAACGATGTAAAATCAGGAGAGTTGGCACGTCTGCATTCTTTACACAGCTAGTCCCTATTATGAATGGTGTGAAAATATCACTCATAGGGTTGGTTGGTGCATGGATTTTAGTGGGCTTGGCAAACTAATATGCAATAGCAACTTCTGGGTTGGTGAGGAAAGTAACGGGAAACTACCACACTCCTCATTTCCCTAGTACGCCTGTTCAGTGACACATATGATACTTGTGACAGCTGTTGGCTGATCTGTGGAGGATCAAATCAGCCTTCGAGCTGAATACACAACATACATACACTAAACGTTTTAATAAGATTGAACACTGGTTTTTAACATCTGGCCACACATTCTTGCCATAAGACAATTTGCCAAAAGTGAGAACTACCAACGAAATCCCCCAAATGTGTACGACCCTGCCGACTGGAAACATATCATTCAAGAATGTGGGAAAAGGAAGAAGTTCAAAGTAGCAGACATGATACAAGATTAATTTTATGACCTGGCTGCACTCATGAACTCATGGACTCATGAACACCGGCAAAAAAATATTGTGTACGTGGCATGGAATTTAAATTTACGGACGTGATTTGTTTCAAATCTGAAATAACTAATCCTTGCTAGTGTCTTTACGTCGCACCGACACAGATAGGTCTTATGGCGACAATAGGATAGGAAAGGAATACGAAGGAAGTGGCCGTGGCCTTAATTAAGGTACAGCCCCAGCATTTGCGTGGTACAACTAATCCATGGCTTAAACTAAAAATAAGAGTGAATACGGATACTGTGTAAAAAGTAAAGAAAAACAAACTGCAAGAAATGTTGAAACTCCTTGACTATGTCCCACCTGTCCATCACCAGTTTTATCTCAGCTTGATTCCTGAATCTGGAGACACTAATGAGGTTGAAGAAGTGTAAGCAAGGAGCTACTGATCTGTTAGTTTTAATGTTAGGCACGTGAACTTACACGTTCCTAATTTTCCATATTCCGAAAAGAACAGAGTGAAAACATACAAACAGACCTTTTCCCATGATGGATTTATGCCGATTTCAATTTCTCTTCAGTCGCCAGTTCCACCCCAATTTCCAATGCTACCAGTTTAAATATTATTGAGGAAAATTTATCTTAAATGAAGATTGTGGTGTTAGTTTTCGTTTTTGATTAAGAGAGTTAAAATATCAAAAATTCTTTCATTATCATGAATGTTCGTAATGTGTCACTGCCATTGGGGCAATAAAGTGCCAAGCCACAGTGTTCTACGACGTGGTATTAAAAGTACAGTAAAATGTCATTGTAACAAACGCCATTTTAACGAAATGTTCAGAATAGCAACATTATTTTTAGGCCCCTTTCCTTTTCCCTATTTAACAACTGTTAAAATATTTCATTGTAATGAATTTTAAACTTTCAGTATAACAAATTAAAATGTAGCCCTTATCTTCAAAATATAATTGAAATTCATCCGCTTATAATCGCCGGGTATTTCGCACATCTCTGTATACAGCTAATACCAGACAGCACACACTATAAACACACAAGCGAAACTACCTGGTAACGAATCAGGGGAAAGTAACCAAGCGCATCACAATTCTGACGAGCGGGTTGCCTAACCAACAGCACGTGAAGATTATATTATTCAGCTTTGGTGTACCAGTACTGAACGCCATTACAGTAAAGCCTCGTTAATTCAAAGTCGTTGGGACGCAAAAATCAAACTTCGAATTAACCGTCAACTCTTAATTCAGAAATGCCAAACGTTGCCGCATCACAAAATATTTTAAGACCCGTTACTGCATGCAATTAACCTTATTCACAGTTTAAACCTTTCAAATGTCATCGAAAAAGCTATTTCCAAAATATGTCCAATAAGGTGCATTTACAGTATTGAGATAATGCACTCTGATAACTCAATAACAAACATAACCTCACGCAACAAAAGAAGAACAAAAAATGATTCGAAGACGAGGAGAAATCTATGCTGGCTCTCGTGTGCAAGTGCTTTATTCATTAGATTACTGTCCGACTCGTTGGCTGAATGGTCAGCGTATTGGCCTTCGGTTCAGAGGGTCCCGGGTTCGATTCCCAGCTGGGTCGGGGATTTTAACGTTCATTGGTTAATTCCAGTGGCCCGGGGGCTGGGTGTTCGTGCTGTCCCCAACATCCCTGCAACTCACACACCACACATAACACTATCCTCCACCACAATAACACGCAGTTACCTACACATGGCAGATGCCGCCCACCCTCATCGGAGGGTCTGCCTTACAAGGGCTGCACTCTGCTAGAAATAGCCACACGAAATTATTATTATTATTATTAGATTACTGTATTGTATGCATTTTATACGCCCTGTGCTTGCACAGAAAGTGCCCGACGCCCTTTACGTCGTGGCTTATCGAAGTTTCCTATGACGAGGGTATAAAGTCTCTCGCTTCCGTGTGCATTGCAATAAAGTACAATTGTACGATTTCCCGGCTGGCACTTCTCTCCTTTAAAAACAAAAGTTCATTTGGGCTCGGCATTAAAAGAAACAATGCAATTCCATCGACACTGAAAATATCGTTCGTGCGCCCGAATTGATTATATGAGCCTCGTTATTTCGCCAACTGTCTGCATTGCCTGTGTTTGCGAATTCTGCTTCTCCGCACACTGCCTGCTACGTGAAATTGTGGCGATCCTTCAAATACTGAATACGAAAAAATTAAGGTTTCACTCGAACCTAGCAAATATGAAGCACTGAAGTGAGTGAAAGTGCGGAAAGCTAATCTGTGTGTTCTGGAAGATGCGTTCTACCATGACTCGGATAAATGTTGAATTTAAGTTACTTTGTGAAATACAATTTTTTTTAATGTAAAGGCAGATTTGAATTACATTGGTGTTAAATTCAAGTTCAGGGGTTGATAAGTACCTTGAATATTCGTTTGTATCTGGGAGTGATCAGAAGAAAATCACAGCCTTTTTCAAAAAAATAAAGTCAAGGAGATAATGTACCGGTACAGGGTAAAATTTGATATGCTGAAAACTTCTTGCAAGTTCCTGTATTTTATATCATCACTTCATGTAAATATATTGCATCCTAATTCTCCTCTCATTTAATAAATAGATTAAGGTTTATTATGTGTAAATTCATGTTGAAATAACGTAGACTCTTCAACAGGTTTAGCAATAGGCGATTTCTTAAGAATTGACTTATTTTAATATAACTATGACAAATTAGAGGTCCCCAAAATTTTGTTATATTGGTATTTTACTAAAATAACTTTTGACCATATAACAGCCAAAAGAAATTATGCCTGTACATCACATACAATAAATATTAATGAACCTTTGAAAGCTATTAATACGTCATAAACGTGATTGGTACAATTTCACAATTTGAACAAACTTTATAACTGCTGTCCCTTCAAATTAAGAAAATGTTGCTTAGCACTCTCTTGCCTCGACCCCTTCAGTTTAGATATTGCATTCAATACGGAACTCGAAATATGAAGTTCATTTCTTGCAAAATGGAAGAGGGAGTATTGTGTAGTCAGTTATGAGTCAGAGTTTGGTGTGTCACGCAGTCAAGTGAGTTCACTGTGAGTTATCTGTCTGGTTTGGAGTCAGCCCAAGTGTACAGCAGACATGTGTTGTGATAGCTAGCAGACATGTGTTCAAGCCCGACTGCATGGAGTGATGGTGCGTGTGCAGTGAAGTAAAAGGAGAGGCCCGTCAGTTAGGATTGCGGATGATCAGCTCCAAATAAACAATGCCACAAGAAGACCTGCTGACAGGACAAGAGACTTTTGTTAAAAGACTGTAGTGTGTGTTGTCATTCATTGTTGAGTAGAATGCTTGTGCGCGAGCACAAAAAGTAATACCACCATTCAAAAAAGCTGTTAGTAACTTGTATAGCAAAAGAGCCATTACTTCTGTTTAACAGCCAAAGCAATATTATTCTTATCATTGCAAAGATACTCACCTGAGCACAATGCGAAACCGATTTCCACAGAGTTGTCCCAGTTTAAGTCCACTCTGCTTGAAAGTGAAGTTACCAAGAGTCACACCACGCAAGTTACGAGTAGATTTTGCCAATTTACTAGGCTCCACACGACGTACACTCATCAGCTGACTTGTCTTAGCACGGCGGTCCTTAGTGCCAGCATATCCTATCAGGTTGGGCTTCACACTAGATAAAACAATAAAAAATAAGTTTATGCATTTTAAATAGACTACATAAATACATAAAATATAGCAATTTAATATAATAAGCAGCCACCAAGTGTAATCCAACCCATGGCAAAAAACAAACTTTTTTTTTTAATAATGAAGCACACAAAGCAAAAGGAATAAATTTTCTGCCTTTGAATTGTTTTGTCAGCCATTGCTACTAGATGATTTAGATTCATCACTTATTTCTTAGTCATTATCACAGTCTTCATGCTGTAAAGTGCATTTGGGATCAAAGATTTTTTACACGCACAACCAAAGATCTTTCATGCAATGTTTTGAGACAAAGCTGAAATTGAAAAAGCTTCTGTTAGTAGAATTGTTAGCAGAGCTTCTGGAGCAAAAGCATCCATAAGATCACTTAGTATTTCCTTCAGTAGACTGCTATAAAATATCGCGTTTTGCTCGTGTTTTACCATTTTGTTGGCATTTTACCATTTTGCTGGTGTTTTAAGTACAATAGATAGTACATTCACAAGAATCCAATCATCTGAATGAAAAGGAGCCGAAAATACTGCAATCAGAAGAAATAGTTTTAGTTTTTTCCTACTAATGTTCAAGTGATTAATAATCCTAACCTCCAAATCAGGGAGTAATTCTGGCCAGGTTCTGTAAACGACAATATAATATTTACTAACTTCAACAATCAATCATGGGTTGAAGTGGGAGAAGACACAAAGGGATCGTAAACAGGGTGGAAAGGATGATAGAGGTGGGTAAAGTAATACTGATTGCCATTCTCAGCAAGGGAAGGCAATTAAAATAAGAGAACATGTTTGTAGTAAATTCATGCACTATGTTTAAAGAACCTATTATGATATACAGCACGGGTTTCAAACCTTGCCCACCGTAAGTGCAGTGCCCATGCTAGAAATACCTCTGCACGTGACCGCAAGTCTCTTGTCCGCAGTACTTCCCCACGTTGCTCACTCAGGGCTGTACACACCTATCGATGAAAGGCTCCAGTTACTTGTTTTGGTTTCTACACAGGTTGTGGGATAAGGATTTACACAGTAATTTGTTAGTGTGTGTTTGTTTGCATTTGTGTACAGTAGTATCAACACAGTTCCTTTAAGAGATGCTACTTTTATCATAGCTTTTTTTTTTTTTTTTTTTTTTTCATTTCCTAACGTCTAGTACCACATAAGTGCAGGGTCCGCTCTCAAATATGTTATCCTCCACCTCCTGCAGCAAAAAAGCGGCAGCTTCAGTTATGCCTTGATGCAGTCGAATCCGCTTCTCGGGATTGAGAATCACCAGGATCAAATTGGAGGGCTGTATGTACGAATGAGTCTGCAGGACTTCAGATGACACGATCATACCATTTAAGCCATACTTCTCGCATCTTCTCTACAATAGGTGCCACACCCAAACGCCTTCGAACATCTTCATTTCTGATGTAGTCCTATCTTCTAAGACCCAGTGCCCAACGTAATATTTTCAACTCCATACTATGTAGAACTTTTATCATTTGCCTATTTTATTACTGTGTTCAGAAACGTAGGTTTTTGAGCTATACCGTATTTTATTGCGTAATTCCCCCCCCCTTTTTTTTCTCGAAAAATTTTCTTGAAAACCCTAGGGAGGGAATTATGCGAGTGGTGCTTCTAGGCATTCAGAAAGGAAGGAAAACCGATGTATTAGGTAAAAGTTATATTTACGGTAATACCGGTATGTAAAAAAAAGTGGTACCTACCGGTATTTATTTTCAATAAACACAAAAGTATACTACGGTTTCATTGGGCTACAATGAAGAGCGGCAATGCATTGTTTCATTGTTTCTTTTCTCTCACTATTCTGCGGCCTCACTTTCGTCACTCTTATCACTATTTTCAGGCTCAGATAACACATCATCTTCATATTCACTATTCCACAACATGTCGTCCTCGGAACCGTCAATGGCACAAGAAATTCCAGTTTTTTAAAATTCTTCTTAACAATATTGACACTAATTTTCTCCCACGCCCGGATTATCCACTCGCATATAGTCGGTATTGATGGCTTCATTATCTTGCCTCCTGGAGTCACCTGATGAAATCCCGCCGCCATCCATTCTGAATACAGGCGTCGAAGATGTTCTTTGAAAGGTTTGTTGACGCTGACATCTAAAGGTAACGACTTGTAACAACTGACCTAGAAACACGTCTGCAACTTCACTGTTGAAATTTACGGTATGTTGTGACAATGTAAATATTTTTATGTCAAGTACTGCTGTGTTCATTGTTGTCCATTATCAAGTCATTTGAAGGCCACTCCAGTAAGAACAAACCAGGAGAGGGAATTATGCGCGATATTAATAAAATCATTTTTAATGATGAAAAATCGTAGGGGAGGGAAATATGTGAGGGAGGAGCTTATGCGATAAAATACGGTAAATCACAAAGAAGGTAAAAGGAACAAACGAACTTGCTTCCCTTGTGATTGCGAACTATGATCGCATTTCATTGTAGCATATATAGGCCTATTAATTTATGTATTGTGGCAAGTTGTTTTGTTGCAGTGCTGTATTAGTCATGAACCTTCAATAATTTATATTGCTAAAATGTAAATCTTATTATATGTAAAAGTGGATGTATGTATGTGTGTAAATGACATCTCCTCCTAAACCACTGGAGCAATTTCAACCAAACTTGGTACACTTATGACTTACTATCTGGAGACGAGCCCTGTGGGGGTAAGCCATCCATAGCTCCCGTAGGGGTGGGGGGTCAGGGGGGGGGCAAGGTATAAAAATAATTTTAAAAAGTGTCGAATCCACAGTTTTCAGCGTTGCTGAGATGAACAGTGACACTCCCGATTTTTAAAAGTCTAAGTTCAGCTCCCATTCGCGTGGGGGGTGAGGGAGGAGTGATATATAGAAATAATAGAAAATAGTGTCGAATACATAGTTTTCGGGGTCGCTGAGATGAATAGTGACACTCCGGATTTTTAGTACCAGGATACAAATCACGTGGTGGTAAAACACCGCAGGAACCCTTAGAGGCGGTGGGAGGGCATGGGGCTGAGAAATATAAATCATCGAAAGTAGTGTAGAATCCATGCATTTTGGGGTCGCTGAGGTGAATAGTGACACTCCGGAATTTTTTAAAAGTCCAAGTTCAGCCTCCTTCGTGGTGATGCGATTGGAAAGTGGTATACAAAAACAATCGAAAATAGTGTCAATCCATCGTTGTCGGGGTCGTTGATATGAATAGTGAGACTCCAGACATTTTTAAGTCCAAGTTCATCCTCCTTTGTGGTGGGGGGGCAAGGTGGGATTGAGATATAAAAATAATAAAAATAGTGTCGAATCCATACTTTTCGGGGTCGCTGAGATGAATAGTAACACTCGCAATTTTTTAAAACTCAAAGTTTAGCCCCCTTTAGGGTGGGGGAGGGGGAGTGAGATATAATAATAATCGAATATACTGCCGAATCCATAGTTTTCCGGGTCGCTGAGATGAATAGTAACATTTCGTATTTTTAGAGTAACAGCTCCCCTTGGCGTAGGGGGTGAGAAAGGGTGAAAAAAAATTTGTCATAATGACAGAGATAATGGACGTGTGTATGTTCCAGTATGACTTACTACCTGGAAAACATACTGTGGGAGTAAGACAGCCCTAGAACCACTAGGGAAGCGGGTGAAATATAATCCATGTTAATAAATGGAAGTCAGTTTGGCGCGATCAATATATACTGTACTCTATATATATTAAGGCATAAAAATGAAAACAGACTTGAATTAATGAGGCCATTCTAGGCGTCTTAGAAATTTAAAACTTGGTGCCAGACAAGCTGATGACTTCAGGATCCCTAGAAAAATCTAAAATTCTCAAAATTCTCTGAGGGAGACACGCTGGGAGTTTCAAATCTGCATACGAACACAGTTTGTGATATTTATCCAGAACGATAACCTATAGGTTTCATGGGCTTAAAAGTTTCCTGAAAGTCCTGAATTTTAACCCCCTCCCCCACATCAAGATGGCAGCACAATCTCCCAGACTAGTTAGAAAATTGAAATTTGTCAAAATTATAGCTTTTACCATTTAACAGACGGAAAATTTACGAGATGTTTAAATTTGGCTCTGTTTCTGGATTTACCTAAATATTGCACTTTGTACACATATAACTGATGGTTTGATTCACTTATAAGTAAGATGGGACCATCAAATTCTACACGAATATTGGCCCACCCAGTAGCCATATGTGAGCCAAATTCTATGTTTGAACCTGTCGCATAAGTATCTGAAATGTGTGTAAACCTTACACAAATTTCACCCTATTCAACGTTTCCAAAACAATCTTACCTTTAAATAGATGAGATACGAGGAAATATCGTAGGACCAGCCATTTATATCGCTAAATGCGGCCAGGGGCGTCTTTTCGTACAAACCGTTTTTCGATATGATGCACCGTTTAGCAGCAGTTATTCTGTAAATGAAGGTGAACATGCATATACTTCCGTATGTCGATATACAATTATTTATTTTTAAGTCTATTTGTAGTGATCTAGAAGTGGTGTGTCTGATATTGTAACTAATACTTTACAAATCAATAGTGACTGTCAGCAGGAGGGCGTCTGTTGTTGTAATCAGTACTCCTCACATCGACTTTAACTGGCAGTAGGAATGGGGTCCTCCTCCAACGCTTGTGTACCATTGTAATGCATAATTCCCTTCTCGAAATGACTAATAGAAGGCAAGGGAGCGTGCATTTTTTAAAACTCTTTTACCTGATTCTCTTTATTATTAGATATAGGTGCCCCCTTTCAAGGGTGCCCCCGATTATGAACAAATTTGACCATAAAAATGTACCTGATGTAACGCATAGTGAATTGTGGTAGACAAGTGGACCTGTCGTTATCATCACAACTCCGCAAGTCACACTTTACATTGGAAACAACGTCTGCGGACCTCCCAATGCTTTTTCTCGCATAACGCCAAGAGATGTGCAATTTAAAAATTATTATTAACTTCATGTACAGTAATTTACTTCGATATCCGTATACAATTTCGAATACCGTAGCAAAGCACGGGTACATTTGCTAGTAATCATTAAATTACTGATTGAAGAGTTAGAACGCCGGTGGTCTCTTGTCATAGCCTGTATGAAAATTAAATCAGTATTTTGAACTGTGATTCATTTCCTGTGAAAAGAGATATTTACAACTGAAATGCAATTTTTAAAACTCCCTTTAAAAAATCGTGAATTCTATTACACTTCAGCTAAACCTTCTCGAAACACAGGTTGCAAATCCAATGTAGCCCGGCTAGAACAAAGCCACAGCTTGTTTTACAACGTTGCCAAGACTATCTTTACAAAACCAGGCCAGTGAAAAGACCATTGGTCTGGATTGGTGAGGACGGTTAGTAAACGTTGTGCTTGAGGGAGGGAGGGGGGAGGGGGAGAGAGCAAAGAGAGTGAGGGACATAAGCTACCAGGTTAACAAGCCTCCAGTATCCCCTCTAGTGTCTTGCTAAATTGTGACAATAATAAGGTTATGGGCGCATGTCACGACAATTTCAAATTACACCGTTTTTAATTTTTAACAAGGGTGGCGGCCTTGTGTGCATACGATGCAGGATCTATTGCAGGCAACAGAATATAGTCTTCATGACAGGTGTCCCGGCTGACCAAAGCCAGCGAATAGAAACAAAATTTTCACAAATCTGAAATTTATGGTGCCTCCACTTTCATTCAGTAACAATACTGCTAGGGCCAACTTGGTGGGTCCTTGGCAAGCAGAAAGGACAGATCTCTCCTCTACGCTACTCCGGTATCGTTTCACTTCTATTTTTTTTACCCGCTGAACTCAACACGATACTGCCAAATTATAACTGAAAATCCTTGAGGACATATTACTAATTCCCCCGTTCCTACTTTAAAGTTTGTACTTGTACAAACATCACCTCTAATTTTTTTTTTGAAACAAATGCATGGTATATACCAAGCATTATTACCAATTAGCCCAACTGTAGAAATTTAAGATATAAGGACAACGTAATTTATGTCAATTTTATTTTATTTATTTACATAGTTTACGCCCACATTGGAGCACTTAAATCAAACCCAAATACATTTATGTTACCAAAGAATTAACTGAAGATTTAGCTTGCATCATCATCTTCCTTTCCCAAAACCTCTTCATTCTGGCTGACCTTTCTTCATCAGATATGACATATTGTTTGTGTTGTACAGTTTTTCATGACAATCTTACCTGTTTGTTCTTGAGAATCCTTTTTTCTTCTCTATTTTCAATTTTCTTCATTGTAATATTCAGCTCTTTTAAATCATTCTGAACTTCTTTAAACCAATTATTTTTTGTTTTACTTTTCCAAAAGTAATTAAATAGTTGTTTTATTATCCTATTATCATTTAATGTAGAAAGATGACAGAAAAAGGCAATTCTTCTTTTTCTCATTGTATCTATTATAGATTCACTTTCCCTATAAACCACTGCATTAGGCAATAATCACCACTGTCCATCCACCTGATGTTTTTTATTAATGATTGTTCTGAGTATCCTTCTGTCAATCTTTTGCAGTGTATCAGTTGTTGCTTTGGTGTTCAATTTAAATAGTGTTTCAGAAGCATAAGTCGCTTCAGGTTTAAAAACGGAACAGTAATGTTGAAGTTTAGCATTTACTGAAAGAGATTTTTTCTTGTACGTTGGCCATGTAATTCGTTGTGCTTTTTTTAAACTTAAATGTTCTGCTTTCCATTGATGATTTTTCATTGGAGTTCCAAGTTACAATTTCACCAAGATATTTAAACTTATTCGCAATTTTAATTTGTTTGGTATTGGCTAAGGTAATGGTTGGTGCTGTAACAGGGAAGGTTGGCATTATTTCTGTTTTTTCATATGAAATTTGCAATCCAACTTTTCTTGCTATGTTATCAAGTTGTTCTATTTGCAATTTAGCTTCTTTCATATCATTAGCAAGTAGTGCAAGATCATCAGCGAATGCTAAACAATTGAGTCTTATTTTTCTGCCAATCTTGATGTTAGGTTGACACATCTTATTTCATTCCCGCACGATTTTTTCCAATACATAAACAATAATGGTGAGAGTCCATCTCCCTGCCGAAGTCCAGTATTGATGTCAAATGGCTTTGAGAGTTCATTTCTAAATCTGACTTTAGATTTAGTGTTCTTAAGGGTAATTCCAATAAGGCGAATAAGTTTTGGATGTAAACCAAATTTTATTATTTTTCAGATCAAATGTGAGAAAAATATAACATAAATCAACTTAGAAATACTGCAATGCATCTGATACGAATATAGAAATCTGTATCAATGCAGCCTGCACTGCAATGCTGGGAGCTAATATGTCCCTGCATAAACCGGAGCATCTTCAAATTTCCATAAGCTGCCGGGATCAATCACCAAGTTGGAGAAGAGTGGCATGCCCCTGGTCAGTCATTTAGGATTGCGGAATTAGTCAGGGGAATTTCTGACCGAACCTCTGGGAAGGCAGCTGCTGTCAGCAAAATAAAACCAGATGAAGTGACTTCATGCAAGTTTTGTCATCACTTCATATGATGTTGAGAGATCTTTCTCTCAGTACAAAAACATTATGCACAAGAGGAGAACAAGATTGTTACCGGAAAGCATTGAAACATTGCTTGTAAATTCCTTTTATAGTAACTGAGTATGTTATTAAATTACAAGTAATTTTTTCGTACCTATTTTGTTGCCTATTTTACATTTTCGTACCTATTTTAATGCTTATTTTGGCTAATTTAAGAGCCTATGCTTGCCTATTTTAACTGCTTTTAGTGCCATAATTCTCGTCTCTTGATCATGTCGTTTTTGTTGTAGGCCAGCATTCAGACCCATAGAGTGCAACCAGTCTGACCGTGGATTTGTAGACCTTTCTTTTCAGGCGAGTGGGAATTTTCTTGTCACATAACGTACCAATGATCCGACACCACTTCAGCATTTACTCGCGCTTAGGTGTATGGCAATCTCTCTCCGTCTCGAGGAGATAAGTGATCCAAGGTATTTAAATTGGTTAGCTTTAAATAGGTCTTACCTGTTGATGGAAATGGTACGAGCAGTCTGCAAGGCACAGTGCAGATACTGTGTTTTCGTGATAAGGCGTAAGCCATATTTCCCTAATCAGTCCTTCCAAATTTGCAAGAAATTTTCAGGATTCCTTCAGGACTGATCTGCAAGGAACACATTATTAGCATATAGATGTCACCTGTGACAATCTGGAAATTGGCTTACTTTATGTTTCTTGGGTCGCTGAATACGAATGTTTAACTTCCCACTAAAAATTCCTCCCGTAACCTCTCCAAAAATTTGAGACCCCCCCCCCCCAAACCAAAGTTGGAATTTTTTTTAAAAAAAACTTTTTTTCTGCATTTTTGGGAAATAAGTCCTACAGATACAGAAAGTAAACAAACTTTGCAACAAAAGGTCCCATGACATTTTAACATAGGATGAACTAAGGGGTGTATGATCATCACTGTCTCAGCTCCACAGGGCTGTAGCACTTAATTACGCAACTCAGCTTAATTACCCACGTCGTTCAAGTTCGCTCTCTTGCTGCCACCTTCCACCTTTTAACTTCAAAACGCACACCCCACCCGGCACCCTCATTCACGCATCTGGAATACATAAGGAAAAGACGGGGAAAGTAATCATCCTCCTCCACCCCCACCCCACCCCATGTACACCGCAACCGTGAACCCAATCTCATAACCCTGTCTGCTGTTAATCACACGGTCCAGCGCACACACAACTTCCTATCAAGATTATTCTTCATAAATTCAGTATCACACTGCACGGTTACAGTGGTTGTAGTTTCTAATAACCAAGACCGAGTACTTCAAAACAAGCCCAAGTTTCCCGTTGTACGTTTTTTGTCAGCTGAGAAAATGTTGCTTTAGAAATATGATAATTCTTTTTGAGGTGGTTGAAAAGAATTGTAACTTGTAACGAACACATCTCGCTACAACATACAAATATTTCATTACCATAAAGTAGTTTTCTATGTATGTATTTTTAAGTGAGCAGTTCCTAGAGAAGAACCCAAAAACTTGGACAATATTTACAACCACAAATAAAAAAATAATTGGTCTTAAACACTCGAATGCTGTTTTACACTTCATTATAAGTGTGTTGAGAGAAATACTTGTCTTGTGAAACCACACTGTATTCTCTTGACTCCACAAGCTGTCATTTCTTGTGTATATTTCCAAAGCAGACCTACTTTAAAAACATCGTCTTACAGTTAGAGATTATTCTTGTTCAAGTTCACATCATGTTGTCTAATTGCAGAGTTGTGTCGAAAGGTATGAAAGAATGCGAAACTGAAAATATGTTAGAAGTTAGTGGAGATAGCTTTCTACAGTAGTTGTGGTTTAGAACTGCATTCTGATGAATGTAGCAGTGATAATGATTCCGAGAATCGTAAGCGTGAACAAATATTGTGTGAAGATCGAGGTACAGGGCATCAAAGAAATGTTACTAGTGATATCTTGAGTCACAATACAGTTGAACCTGACTTATACGTATATCAAGGGGAAGAGAGAAAACTACTTGTAACTCAGAATTACTTAGAAATAAGACTTAAGAAATACATCACATATTTAGTGAAAAACCAGTAGAATAGACCGACATGTGTAAATCCTTGCAAATAATAAATACATTAAGACAGAAAATATTATTTTGAACTTGGTCCAGCCTTAAAGTAATAAGATAGTTTGGCTTGTTTCACTTTTCTAGCATTAAGAGTATAAACCTCCTTTAGCAAACTTAATGATGAATTCAAAGCATTTTCACTACAACTTTTCGCACTGATGTAACGCCTACACACTTCGATTGCACTTAACACTTCACACAGTTCAAGGTTCAAGATTCAAGTCGTTATCTCCACCTCCAATGTCACTATCGCTTGTTGCTGGTCCATCACCGCCGCGTTGTTGGCATACGTCAGCAATAATCTCTTCATCCGGTAGTTCTCCACATACAGCCAGATTATCATCGAAATGCACAAAAGTATCGAATTCTCCACCCTCTGGTAGCATTAACTCATTGCCAGACAAAATTTCGTCCCCATAATCATCATTAGAGACAGCCTATTCTAGTAAGGCACCAGCTTTGAGGAAACAGTTGCTGATTGTGGAGGAAGACACCTGCTTTCAGGCAGCCGAAATAAAATCCATGGCTTGGAGCAAATTAATGGAGAGAGGTTCATTTCCTGCATCACTCAGTGTTATTAAATGTTGAACCAGCATTTTTCTATAATGCACTTTGAAACTTGCAATGATGCACAAATCAAGCGGTTTTAGAACACTGGTACAGTTAGGAGGGAAAAATTCCACTCGGACTTTCTCCAGAACGATTTGAGGTGGATGTGCTGCACATCGATCCATAAGAAGAAGGATCATCTTCTGTTTCTTTTTCAGTATTTTCAACCACTGTTCCATTGGATTCGTATTCCGTAGGTTTTGTTTTCGCACTCGTAAAACACCTCGGATTCTTCGATTTTCCTATCACAAGTGGAGGAAGTTTGTCAGATCCATCTTCATTCGTGACGAGAAGTACTGTTACACAAATTTTACTTTTGTTCCCTCCAAGGCATGAACCACCTTTTTCAGCTAATGTTTTATTAGGAATGAGATTGTAGAATAGGCCGGTCTCATCACAGTTGTAGATGTTTGGAGGCTTAAAATCGCTTACGATATCCGACAGAACCTCTTCTTTCCAATGTTGCACTGTGACGTCTGCAGATTTTGAGTCACCGGAAATTGCTCTCCCTGTGATTCCATGGCGATCTTTAAATCCCTGCAACCATCCTGACGAAGCCTTGAAATCAGCAGTGATAATCATCATTTCAGATAAATCTATCGCCTTTGCATACAGCAAGTCTCCACTAATTGGTAGAGCTGCAGCCCGCTTTTGGTGGAACCATGTGAAAAGTGCTTTCTCCAAATCTACGTACCATCCTTTTTGCTGGCGGCTGTGTTTTAGTCATTTTGAACCCAGTTTTAAGAAATCCAAAATAGCATTTCTTTTACTGACGATTGTACATAGCGTGGTATAAGCAATCCCTGAGTCTGAAGCGATTTCATTTTTTGTTTTGTGTGGATTAGCGTCCACTTCTCGTATAACTTTTTCTGTTCTCCATGGCTAATCAAAAGCAACTGAATGACGAAACGACTGTTCAACAGTAAACACCGGATACCGGCATCGTGGACATTTTACTTCTCCGTTGTTCCCACGAAAGAAATTCTCATATTCAAACAAATTTACTGTATTTTCTTTTGTATCCGCACCCAAACCGCCCACTTTGCTTATAATGTATCGTAATCTTTGGCGGCGTGTCAAAAACGACAAAGGTAGAGGAACAGCGAAGGGGAGTCGCCTTTGTTAAGCCGCTAGTAAGTAAGCGTCAACAATGTCACTCGGCGAAACTCTGTGTTCTGTTTCAGCACCAAAACCCGATCACTCTACTTCTGCCTACGCCGACAAAGAGAAAACTTCGTAAATACAGTAGTTTCTTTTTAAAAAGCACATTCTCATTACAATTACGCAAAACTCAGGTATATTTCACTGACATTTAATACGTATAACAGTGAATTACGTATAAACGGATTACGTATAAGTAAGGTTTAATTAACACGCTTTTAAATTATATTTTGCCAGGACCTAAAGGAAATTACGTACAAATACGAATTACGTAGAACAGAGTTACGTATAAAGCAGGTTCAACTGTATTTGTTTTGATGAACTAAAAACAAGGGAAAAGAATGCCAGTCCAAATCACGATTTACCTTCCTGGAGTTCAGAGAAATTTTTTTTTAAATTATTTCTGGGATCGGAATTTTATGAACTAGTAGCAGAGTAGACTAATGTTCCTGCCGAATATTTACTAAGAAAAACTGGCACTGTTGATACTACCTGGCAAGATACTAATGCTGATGAACTAAGGGCATATGTAGGGGTTCTAATTTATATGCGATTCATTGTTTTACCTGAAATAGACGATTACTTCCCAGCAGACTTTTGCAAGTGCCCGTTAGTAAGGCAGGCACGGTTTAGGAAACTTGGGCAATATTTACATCTAAGTAGCCATGTAAACACAGGCCAACACCACAAGAACATTACGATGTTCTGTATAAAGCAAGACCAGCTCTGCAACTTACCGAAAAATTGGGATTTTTATACGCACCTGGCTGGGAACTCGCAGTAGATGAAGCTATGATAGGTTTCAAGGGAAGATTTATCTTGAAACAGTACCTCCCAGGGAAACCCATCAAATGGGGTATCAAAGCATGGGGTATTGCAACAGTGTAAATGACTACCTTCTGAAATGTGAGATGTATGAGGGGAAGAAAGAAACACTGGACCAGAATTTATTATTGGGAGAGCAGGTGGTCATACTGGGGAAAGTGGCATCACGTTTACTTAGATAACTTTTTCAGCTCTGCAAAACTGATGAAATTATTGCTAACCCATTACACCTATAGTTGTGCAACAATGATGGTAAATAGAAAGGGTTGGCCTAATCAGTTTAGGAAACCTGCACAGTTGAAACTCAAGCGGGGAGAATGTAGGAAAATGCAAAATGAGGGTGTAACAGCAACAGTTTGGCAAGATAAACGTACTGTTCTTACGCTGTCAACAAATTCAGATTCTGTGAATGATGGTACAGTGAAACGAAAAACCGGTAAAGGCAATGAAGAAATAGAAACTGCGTGCGCTTGTGCTGACATAAATTACACAAAATGTATGGGTGGCGTGGACATACATGATCAGAAAAGAATACTACAGGGGTTAGCACTCATGTAAAAAATGGTGGAAATTTATTTTTCATTAGTTATCAATCTGTGCACTGTGAACAGTTTCATTTTTTATGATCTGAGTAACTGACCAGCTCTCACAGCTCATGGAAACAGACGGCTGAACTTCCGGTGTAACTTGGTGCAACAGCTGATCGGGAACTTCGCGTCCCGCAAACGTACGGGCAGAAAAATAAGTTTACCCATTGGCTGTCCATCCCCTAAATTATTTCATTCTCTTGTGAAGATACCTGGTCGTGCCATAGTGTGTGCTGTGTGTTTACAAATGAAAACTAGGGCAGCTTCTGGGAGAGGCAAATAAACAAAATTCAAAAGGCAGTGCAATCTACCACTGTGCAGGACGGGGTGCTTTTTGGAATACCATCAGAAGCGAGATGTGAATATTCAAAATTAGGGCGAGTATGCATTGATATGCACTAATCATTTAAGAACGAAATGCGAAAGAAATTACATTTTTATTTTTTATTTGTTTGACTATTCGTTTGTCATTGTGGCCGGGCATCCACCTTTAAAGGGAGAACAGCAAAGTGTTAAGAGACCTTGGCTTCCACATACCTCTCCCCACATTCCTTGCATTTTGTCCGAGGTCAATGGCATTGTAGTGAAGGGTGTTCATTTTTAGAAAAGATATTGTCTAGCGGTACAATTAAGTGTCTCGCTAGACCCTGCACCACCAGTCCCGTTCGTCTGAAGTACGAAGGTTATGCTAAAAGTTTTTAGCAGCACGTAAACCATAATTCCGAGGACAATGGGATTATTTTCATTTGAAAGAGCAATGTTTTTCGACCTTGGAACATGCGCGCGCAACCCCTCCTAGCGGTAGTTCCTTCCAGAGAGGGAAGAAAGCACTGGCAGTGCTGAGTCAGACACAGTGCAAGATGGATCTGTCGCACCGCGATTTTCGAGTAATGATTTTTTTTATGATTATAAAAAGAAATTAAGTGCCGAAGAATGCCATTCTTCCTTGCTGCGCGTTTTTGGTCAGGCTGCCCCTTCTAGAGCCACAGCTGGAAATTGGTTTCGCGAGTTCTCAAGGGGTCGGCAGTCAATTGAAGATGAACCTCGTCCCGGTCGCCCAGCAACAGCTGTGACTCAAGAAAACATTGATGCTGTGAGGAAAATGATCAAAACAGATCCACATCTTACATTTTGTTACATTGAAGGGACCTTAAATATTGGGTCAAGAGCAGCGCAGACCATCGTTCACGATTATTTAGGCCTTACCAAGAGATGTGCCCGTTGGGTGCCACATTCCCTGACAGAAAGCCAAAAGGAGGAGAGAGTGGACTGGTGTCATTTCATGCTAGAAAAATTCAATAGAGAGCAGTCCGAAGATACCTACAATATCGTCACAGGTGATGAAACATGGGCCTACCATTCTGACCCTGAAATGAAGAGACAGTCTTCTGTGTGGTGCTTTCCAGGGGAGGAACCACCCACAATAGTTTGACGAATTCGGAGCTCCGGAAAGAAGATGGTGACAACTTTTTTTTTTACGAAAATGGGGCACCTCACCTCTGTGACCTTGAACACACGTCGTACAGTCAATGCTGAATGGTATGTGAATGACTTGTCTTCCCAAAGTCCTCACCACTTAGAGATCACAGCACCCGAAGTCCAAGAGTGGCACCTTCTGCTGCATCACGACAATGCATCTGCACACAGGGCTGCCAAAAAATGGACTTTTTGGAAAGGGAAAAAGTGCGAGTGTTACCTCATCCCCCCATTCACCTGACCTGGCCCCATGTGACTTCTTTCTGATCCCTAAGACCAAGGAAAAAAATATGTGCGCAGCAGTTTTCGTCAGATGAAGAGGCCATTGCAGCGTATGAGAGTGAACTAAGTGACATCGCGAAAGAAGCTTGGAGTGAAACGTTTTCTAAGTGGCTTCAGAGAATGGGAAAATGTGTACGTGCTAATGGAGAGTATTTTGTAAAGTTGTAATTGTTGTTCGGAAATAAAAATTTTTTCTCACACTCTGCTAAAATCTTTTGGCATAGCCCTCGTACAACAGCAGCAGAGCTGAGTGTACCCAGCGATTTATTTGTGTAGCCATGTTAGGAATTCATTCAGCCAATCCCTTATTGCTAATAAGATTTATGAAAAGTATGAGGCAAGGGTGTTTTCTTTTAGTTTTTTTTTTTTTTTTTTTTTTTTTTTTTTTTTTTTTTTACTTTACGTCGCACCGACACAGATATGTCTTATGGCGACGGTGGGGCAGGAACGGGTCAGGACTGGAAAGGAAGCGGCCGTGGCCTTAAGGTACAGCCCCAGCATTTGCCTGGTGTGAAAATGAGAAACCACGGAAAACCATCTTCAGTGCTGCCGACAGTGGGGTTCGAACCTACTATCTCCCGAATACTGGATACTGGCTGCACTAAGCGACTGCAGCTATCGAGCTCGGTCTTTTACAGTCTGCGGAAGAAGTTTTAGTGAGAGAGGATTATTAGCAGTAGACTAACAATGAAACACTACAGAGCACTTATGAAGAAGTATTAAATATTGTTGATGATGATTTACCTCTTTCTCAACGGTTTTCGACCACAATTTTACAAACTGGACACAAACTCCTCCTCGTGAAAGCTCACGTACTCATACCCACAACATTGTCACTCATTTACCGTGAGTAAAAACTCGTAACAAGAAGTGCATCATCGCCTGAAGAAGCTTTGAGCATTCATTTCATGAATGATATCTTGCAACTCATTGTAAGCACTACAAACCTCAAAACTGATAGTGTTGGAAGAAATTATACTTGCAAATGAATGGATTATCATTAAGAGGTTAATTATTTCCAGTAGCGTAATTATTGTGGAAGACCACCCCCCCACCACCACCACCAACCAGGGATATGTTGCAGAAACAGCATCACATAGTTAGCAGAATTTAAGCCTGGCAGCTGAATTATGCCAGATAATGTGTTTAATAAGGATTATTCCTATATATGACAAGTTTTTATTTTTATATGCTGCAAAACTAATTAGTATTGGATATTCCTTGTTATTAGACCAAGTTCAATCACAGTGGTCAGAAAGTACCCCACGCCACTTCTCACGCTGCAACAACGAGTGCCACCTGTCCAGGGTTAAATAAGGAAAATATTGGTATAAGTCATTTTGAGATAGGCCTGTTAGTTCATATACAACTAACACGTAAACTCAAGTGTCCATAATAAAAAAATCCAACAGTAGGTGTAGAGGTTTGTTTTTCTACGTTTCTCCACAAGTAGACGGGCTGTATAAATAGAGACAGTTGTACCGATCCCTGTGACAAAGCTGCAATGCTTTGCAGAAATCTGTACGATACAGTGGAACCTCGATTCTATGTTTTTGAGGGACCACGGGGGAAAAAAATGTACAATACAGGAAAACAAAAAATCAGGAACGAATTAAAGCCACCAACTATTCAGCTAAACGTCACAAAATGAAATATGTATAATTATAATCTTACAAACACTCCTAAACCAAACCACAGCCCTAATGGACCTTTGCCAACGAAGCAACCGCTGCTCAGCCCAAAGGATGACAGATTACGAGGTGACGCATGATCATGTAATGAATCATCTCGGCTGTTAATCCTGGCTCTCTAGACTGGGCTCACCATTTCACCACTAGATACCTTCTCCATTAACAAAAATCACATAGGCTGAGTGTACATAGATCCATCCCTCATATCCAGGTCAAAGTGCCTGACCTGGCTGGGAACCAAACACAGGGCCTCCGGGTAAGAGGCAGCCAAGCTACAGAGCGGGGCTGGCTTCAAACGTTAATTACACAAGTTATAAATCTTGATGCTTTATGTTCAGTTTTACTGGGGAAACTTAGTCTCCCGTGAAAACTTCCTTCAGGTCAGCAACTTATCAGCCAAGTTCACTGAAAAATCTAACACAAAGTCAAACAATTGACCACAAGTAGTATTTAATTCTCTCATCTAAGAAAACAAAGCACATTAGATACAAAAACACCCAACGTGATGGTGAAATCCCTTTTTTCCTCTTCCATTGTAATTTGGCCATCGGTACACTGTTCATAGCACATTTTCGTGAACTAAGCAAATACTTGATCATTAATCTATCCTTCAATCTCTGTCAGCATATGAAACTACAGCACTTGACGTTGTAAACACCGCGCCGATCTTCTGGAGCCTGCAAGTTACTTCGGTTGAGCTGCTTGTCTTCGGCTTCTTCATGACTTTAGATCTTCATATTTGGATTGTGTTGTGACTTTGTGCCTGACGGTTTATGCAATCTGGCTCATTTAACTGTTCTGTTTTTCGTGAACATCGTGAGACAGTGCCAAACATTGCGAGTGCCGTGCTGATGCTCAGAAGATTACGCATTACTTCTTTTAAGTGACCTACACTCCACTTCGTCTGAATTTTACAGTGCCTACCCCCGTCATTTTTATATCGCCTCTTCAACTGATATTGTGTGGACTTGACCGTTAACTTCTTTCTTATATATGCATTGTTTTTCGAGTTATAATCGGCTGATGATGACCCAGACTGGGGTCGAAACCAGTACCATTTCCACTTTTAATTAAATAAGAATGTAATCTCTACATCTCTTATTTACTTGTATTGAATAGGTTGAACTACCATATTTATTATTTCAATTTAACAGTTGTTAACTCGTTAAAATTAAAAGGCTGAAGTAAATGACCTCTTAATTTTAATGTTCTATACTGAAATTAAGTAAGAATGTGATACACCTAAAGATATAGCAGAGTACATCACTGATTACAAAGGATAGTTTATATTTTCTCGCATCTAGCAAAATTTCAGAAAGGCTATTCTCATGTAAATTCTTAGCAAGGATGATATTTCTCTACATACATTTGATATTTGTTTTCATGACACATATACGGTTAGGTTAGGTGAAGCCGTTTGAAGAAGAAAACGGCAATGTTTGCCACAGAAGCCTCTGGAGTGATACTGTATTTCTCCGAGTCCAAACGACATTTCTTTCTCAGTATCTCATATGAAAAATCAAGGGTTGCCATGCATTCGCAGCCCAACAATACTGAACACCACTGGCAACTACCACAGTAACCACACACCCGCCCCCACCAAGCTCGCGCGCGCGCGCGCACACACACACACACAAAAAAACCTCATTGACAATAAACAACCGCCCCTTTAGATGTAAATTGCTAGGCCGCGGCAACCGATTGTACAGTGCCTCTGTGTACCGTCACTGGATCTTGGGGGAAATAGTGAAGATAGAACGACGTTCTATTAGCCTCTACAAAAACGTTTCTCAAATCTGCACAATGCCCTGAAGACATGCGAACCTTCGAATTCTTAGAAAGGCCACGGCTACTCAGAAGCAGAGTTATAACACGTCTACTGTACCTCACGCTTAGTAAAATTAAGGTTTATAGACAGCAGAAACATTTTCGCTATGGCTCGTCATAGTATAAAGATACGTGGAACAGGTACTGCCGGCAAATTTTCAACAGGTTGTCGTTGATATGATGCTAAATTTTAAGTTAATGGTTAATAAACACTTGGAAATGTAGAATAATTTTGCAGCCGTAAGAAGATACGGCATAGGCCTAACTAATATTCGGCGTCAGCGTGAAGACAAAGCTTAAAATCGCGTACTCTACAAAAAATACATTCAGTGGCCCACAACAAAGACGCTTTAAAGAAGTCGATGAAATTGTGAGATACGTGCACAAAAACTGCAAGGGCGGAATGGCCATACCGCGGCGCAATAAACTCGTTCGTTGACCTTCAACATCCGCGATTAAGACCTATATATCGCTAGCCGCTGAAGTTGGCCAAACCCGGCAAGTGAGACGGGCGTGTAAGTAACAAGAGTTTTATAGTAAGCAAGAATATTTCCTGATGGATCGTCGTATTGTAGAGACGTGTAGAATAACTATTGCCGCCAAATTTTCAGTGGGTTCTCTTCGATATGATGCCAATTTTAAGTTAATTGTTTTTAAACCTGCGGAAATAAAAACGTGCAGCCGCAAAGAGAAAAACGAAAATACGGCATAATTAAAGCCAATGTTCCGCGTCTAAAAATAGTATTAAAATGCGTACTGTACCAGAAAGGCATTCATGTGAGTTTTCGAAGCACTTTTTAAGTCTGATTTAAATTTTTGAAGGAAAAAGTGGAGGTCGTCTTCAATTCGGGGAAACACGGTACTATAATTTTTTCAGAATGAAATTAAACATACACTTTCACGTAGTATCGGATTTCGAAAAATAACAAACAAGTGATCCGTTGTGTGGATATCATCCACGAAAACACAAGTTTTGAACAAACTGATTGCCGTTCAACGTTTAGCGAGTATAGGGGTTTTCCCTACTTTTACAAAAAATCAGATATAACAACAATCCGCTATAGCGAGTATATTTTTCGCTGTTGTGAATTCTCACTACAACGGACTTCTACTGAATGTTTCCTTCTTTTATCAAGTATTTTTATCGTCTTACTAATAAACGGTGTATAACTTTTATACAAGGTTTATACAACGTTTTTGTGAAATTTGTTACTAATAAACAGTGTATAAGCCTCCTGTGTATACATCTGTTATAGTTATTCGTTGAATTGCTTATACAGACCAGGACCCTTGTATAAGCGTTGTATAGCAGTGAGTAGCTGAAAAAGAAACGAGTGAACAGTTTATTTTCGTGGTATTTATAGTCTACAGTAATGTAACTGTGGTGAAATATTCGACTTATCTATATAACATTGAACACACATTGAAAGAATGGACGATAACGTTGATGATCTTCATGATATTTTAAACATACAGTAGAAGACATACACCTTTCAGAGCTTATGGAGTCTAGACATCTTCGTGAAGTAAAACACTTTAAAGAGACGGAATGACAATGAATAACTATAAAAGAAATGACGGTTGGGCGTATTTTTGTGTAATAATGTGTTACTGCTTCATAGACTTTTGAAATTACGAGTTTATTATACATTATCTGCCTCTACAAAGATCTTAGATCTTTCTCAAATTTGAGTATAAAAAGGGACATATTCCTTGACATAAAAAATGGTATAACTTGAAAACCGTACGTAACATGATTTCCATACTTTGTAGTTAAATATGCAGAAATATGATGTATAAATGCCTAATAGAACCTTTTTTGATCAAACCTTTAGTTTACCTACAAAACAGGTTTTCCTTTCTCCTGAAAAGTAAGGATTTTGTAATGTGTACCCTTTTCAACTCACCGATTCAATTACAATTGCTAATGTTTTCCGTACTATCCCAGTTAGGAGCAATTGATCTTTTTTTAAGCCTTTCCATTTCTTTTTTTGGCATTCACTACACAAGCAAGCTGAAGAAATGTTGATATCAGTACAAGTCAATTTCCAGCTGTCTCACGGAATGACAATGAATAACCAAGTTATAAAAGAAATGATGGTTGGGCGTATGTGTAATAATGTGTTACTGCTTAATAGTCTTTTGAAATTGCGAGTTTATTATACATTATCTACCTCTACAAAGATCTTAGATCTTTCTCAAATTTGAGTATAAAAAGGGACATATTCCTTGACATAAAAAATGGTATAACTTGAAAACCGTACGTAACATGATTTCCATACTTTGTAGATGAATACGCAGAAATATGATGTATAAATGCCTAATAGAAACTTTTCTAATCAAACCTTTCGTTTAGCTACAAAAAAGGTTTTCCTTTCTCCTGAAAAGTAAGGATTTTGTAATGTGTACCCTTTTCAACTCGCCGATTCAATTACAACTTCTTACGTTTTCCGTACTATGCCAGTTAGGAGCTATTGATCTTTTCTTAAACCATTCCATTTCTTTTTTTTTTTTTTGGCGTTCATTACACAAACAAACTGAAGAAATGTTGATATCGGTATAAACCAATTTCCAGCTGTCTCACCGTGTTCCTACTGCCTTTTCGATATGCCGTGCTACTGTGCGACTTTCCGGAAAGTTTTGCTCGTAGATAACCAGCAGAAGCGATCATAAAGGCAGTGAACGTGCGAAATACGTCAGTGAACTGCAGGAAGAGATTCCTATGCCTTGGAACGAGTGTATACGTGCTGTATAGTAATACAATGCGTATACCTCGTTTATTAGTAAGAAAAATGTAAAACGCTTATACAGGGTTTATTCACTGTATAACTAAACAAGAGTTAAACAACTGTATAAGGACTTTTTATTAGTAAGACTGTTATAATACAGTACGTTTAATTATTTTACTTTATCTCTAAAAATACATGTCATGATAATTTAATATTTATATTGTGGCTTTCCTTTAGCAGCTCTTATATATCAGCCTACGTAAGGAATTGTTCTCAAACAAGGAAATCTGTTGGCTGTGTGTTTCACGTGTATTTCAAAGTACAGAATAAGGTTTCGGGCATTACCCCTTTTAAGAAGTTTCCTGCTTAAAAGGTGGGTTGGTTTGTTTGTTTTTTTTGGTCCCTTGAAAAATTTCTTAACAGAGTTTCACTGTATATCTCGATCTGCTAGCTTCCCTTCTTTTCTCAATAACTTACTTCAAATTGTTTTCTTTTCAGACATTCACTTCAAACCAAATTAAAAAATAAATCACTACATCTGACGAAAAGGAATACCTATTCAAAATTACAAATGTTTCCCTTCAAACTACATAAAGTCATTACCCATATTACATTGAACAAACATAAATTATAAATAAAGTTGCTCATTTATAGAAATAGAGATGCCAACTCCCAGATCAACTCAAGAACATTTGACTGCTGTAGGAGCACGACATAGTTCGCCATCAACCACAACTGTTTCGATGTGTTTGGATGTGTTGTATGGACTTCATGAACGTTTTAAATTAAGACTGTAAATTGTGGCATAACACAAGTGTTTAATTATTATGGGTTATATGTGTACGTGTCTTCCAACTGTAGCGTGGCTGAAGATGACCCAATATATATGGGGTCGAAACTAGTCCCAGTTTTAGAATACAATATACAAACTTATGGTATTGAATAGGTGGACCCTTCTCTACCCTTTGATAGTGATCAGTTCAATACGGACCATAATGAAACTCATAACTTACTATTAGAATCAGTCTTCGGCGAAAACCCCGCCCAGGCAGGTTAGATTCATCTAAACTTTGAGATGGACCAACTGCAATGAATTTCCACAACATGATCTCTGACATGCTAGCAGGTACTCCACTCATCACAAACAATGTAGACCAGGAATGGGCTACATTGCGGAAAGTAATAACAGAATCAACTGAGAAAATCATTGGTTTAAAGAAAAATGTAAGACAAGACTGGTTTGATGACAACAATAAAGATATTTTGTGTGTCATCAATTCTAAACAAGAAGCCCATCTATCTCTTCAAGATACATCTTCAGACATAAAGAAAGCGCACTTTCTCAAACTCAAGCATAAATGTCAGGGGCAAATAAGAGAGATGAACAACAGGTGGCAGCAGAAAGCTCAGGAACTGAAAAGTATGTCTGATGCCTGAGACCTGCATAACTCCTCCTCCTCCTCCTCCTCCTCCTCCTCCTCCTCCTCCTCCTCCTCCTCCTCCTCTGGGACACAGAAAGCTGCTCATAATGCTACCACTATTACTGATAGTCAAGAAATCCTAGAACATTACAAAGAACATTTCTCCACTCTTCTCAATTGGAGTTCAAATGCTGCTGAAGACTTTCTTAATGATGTGTCTCTACATCCCTAACAACCATGGATGGCTCTTCCACCAACATTCAAGGAATTCAATGGTGCTCTCGGTAAACGGAAACCTGGCAAGGCCCCTGGGCCAGATAATATTCCCCTAGAACTGATTCAAAGTGGAGGCTTACCTCTAAAGAAACTCTTATCCTCATAATATGGGAAACCTGCAAAGTACCTGGTAACCTTAAAAATGCCACTATCGTTACGCATTTTAAACAGGGTGCTCGTAGTGTTTGTGGCAACTATTGTGGTATATGATTGCTATCTATACCAGGTAAAATTCTTGCTAGAATTTTGCTCAATCGCCTGCGATTATTTCCAAGACGATCATATAAGAGTCGCAGTGTGGTTTTCAAACGTTCAAAGGCATAACAGATATGACCTTATGTGTAATGCAAATTCAGGAAAAATGCAGTGAGCAACAGACTCCTTTATACCTAGTGTTCTATGATCTGGAAAAGGCTTTGGACTCAGTCCCGGGACCAGCTCTGTGGCCAGTACTGAAACACTTTCGTTGTCAACAGCCTTTTGTAGATCTAGTCAAGGCTCTTCACGATAACAGGTCTGGGCAAGTCGTTCATCAAAATGATACCTCTGATCCATTTCCAATCACTCACAGATTGAAATAAGGATGTGTGCCTTCTCCAACACTCTTCCATCTTTACCTAGCTGTAAAGGTCAGATATCACTTCAATGAGGGACTGTTCTACCTGGTTAGACTTTGCTCCCAAAAGCTTACTAAGATTTCCTACGTTACAAAATTGCAGTCACTTGTTTCAAGAGTGCTTGCAATTGTTTTCGTCTCTCCATTCATATTCATAAAACCAAAGTACTCACAGCCTGCACCTCGATCGAACCTTCCAATATCTCCATTGTGGATACGCCACTGGAGCGGCTCAACCACTTTTTATATCGAGGAAATATCCTCTCAACAAATGCTAACTGCTCACAAAATGTTGATAGGAGAACTGGTGCTGCCCACAAAGCATTTGGACGTTTATCCCATCGTGTCTTCATGAATAAGGACCTTACAATGCATACCAAGATCATGGTTTACCATGCTGTTGTCATATCAACACAGCTTTACGGTTGTGAAATGTAGATCCTCTACCATCAGGATATCAAAAAGCTAGAGAGCTTCCATCTGCAAAAAACGTAGATCCATCTTCATCATCAAATGGGAGGACCGGGTCAGCAACCTTCCAGTTCGAGAAACCACATGCTATAAGCATTGAGACTGCCATCATTGGCCACTGTCTCAGATGGCTAGGGCACATCCATCGCATAAGTGAAACGAGGCTTCCTCGTCAACTTCTGTATGGTGAGCTCTGTTCCAGCACAAGACCTCCTTGAGCCCCTTTGAGGCGTTTCGAGGATCAGCTAAAGCATACTATGAAGAGAGTTGGAATGAACACTCAATCCTGGGCTATTTGGAGCAACACCATTTCTACACCAGTTTCAGTGTTTGAAAAGGAACAACGGCGACGTTAAGAGGATAAACAACAAGCAAGGAAGCTCCATCAAGCTCAGTTCTGCCCTGCCCTAAGCATTTCATGTGATCTGTGTGGACGTATGTTTTGTGCCAAGATTGGGCTATTAAGTCATATGAAACATAGTCGCAAAGCTTTGAGAGTGTGAAAATGTACACTGCTGAAGAATATGTTTACTCTCATATGATTTGCAACCGACGACGATGATATACTATTTACACAAACGATCAGCCAAGTACCACCACGCATTTTATCTACGCTGATAACATAAGCTCTGGGAGAGCTCTCCCTCTACCATACCCCCCAACCACTTTGAGGTTCAACATAGGCATGCTTTAAGTCTATGTCTTTCAACTGAATAACAACATTACATGGTGAGGTGACAAGACTCCCATGCTGCCTGACACTGATATACCTGGGTGTCACATTATGACGCACTCTGACCTTACAAGCAGTACTGTGTCAACACCAGAGGGAAAGTATGCACTGAAAACAATCATCAGGAAGCTGACAGAGCAAAGATGCCTGTCCAAGAACAGTTATATTATCAGCCCTGACGTTGCGCTGCGAAGTACACCTCAGCGGTATGGAGAGTGCTTCTTACCATCTGAATCAAATGAATACAACTGTTTATTAAACAATAATGTGTGGATTGTGATTGGATGCTTAAAACAACCTCCAGTACAGAAACTGTACAAGCTCATTGTGATATCCCAAACTCGTAACCAGACACACATCACTGCAAATGCACAGAAGCCTAAGCTGGTGACAGATCTATGTCACCTGTATGGGCACCAACCCACAGCACAACAACTCAGGTTCAGACCTGAAGGATCTCCAAACGCAAACTGCATCACAAGGTAGCGAAGCAAACTGGAGAGCCCAGTTATATCAGTGCAGGAACAATTGGCTCCTGGCAGTGACTTGCCACCTTCTTGTATGCAGCAGAAGTGGGTCTTCCTTCCAGCCAAGGCTGACACTATACCAAAATTCAACTCAAGAGCTTAGGAAACGGAAACGTCCCGTTTCCCCTTCCCGTCACCGTTCTCCATCTCCGCCACAACCAGCTTATCATTAACGCCGTGCATCTATCTGACAAGTACTTCATTCTGAAATAGTGAAGCATCGAACGAAATCACTTCCTTTCACATAGCTGTACTTTGATTACGTACCATACCTATTTATTCCTTTGACCATGTAAAACCTACAGATTAATGACAAATATCGAGGCAAGAGAAGCAAGGTTCATTTTCATTTTCAATTTGTGTGAGGCACATGGAGACTTACAACATAAGTATACGGTTCCGCTCTCGTGCAACAACTGTCAGTCGCAGTTTCTCACAGTTCAAAAAGCTGAAAAATTACCCGTGAGTGGGATTGCAAAATACAATGTTGCCAGGAATGTTGTAAATATTGTAGTCTCGTTATTGGGAAGGTAAGAACAAACTCATGATCCCCTCATGACAACATTTCTGCAGGTAGAGGGCGGTTATGAATATAAACTAATGTACAAATTATTTTTATTATTTTTATTATTATTATTATTATTATCATCATCATCATCATCATCATCATCATCATCGAATACGCCAAGGATCCTATTCCCATACCACGTTAAGGCCCTTCCTGTTTTATTTACGGCGAGTGCGTAGCTTGAACTGAGCTGACACATCGACTTTTCGCTGGAGACTTGGATTTTCCATGGAGTTTAAATTCCAAGCGAGCGACGTAAACAGAAACGCCAGTCAGCTGCGCGGTCTTTTTCACGTTTTCCACAGTCCACAGCTGATTCTTATCTCATAGGCTACTGTAAACGTTTAAAACAATTTGTTTAGATTTCCTACTTAATTTTTCTCCACTTTTGTTAGCTTTAAAGTATTTCACAGGCGACTCAAGCGTCACAGATCACACACGTCTTGCTCACAGCTGGCAGCCATTATAAATACTGAACAATGTGAAAATGCTGTTGCAGCCAATATTGCCAACAGCAATCTTGGAACCATCTTCAACGTCGCACATATTATCAATATCATATTAAATTATTATTTTGCTACATACACCACTGAGAACAATAACTATTCATATCCATCTACGTATGAAATATAAGAGTTGGTAACGAACCCGAATAACATATAACCTGTGATATATTTTGTATATTTTACAGGGAAAAAAAAATTAATTCGTCAAGTCAGTTCACCAGAATATCTAACCAACCTGAAGAAAGCTCCTGACTTCAGGAACAAGTAAAAAACCTAGGGAACTATTTGGCGCTGCGGAAGCCTTTTCACCAACCAGATGTCTGACTAACATCAAAGGGACCGCTAAGGTCTTGAGTTGACTCTCAGTATAGTGCCAGTGCATCCCTGTTTAGGATCACATTCACCAAAGGAAAGATGGAATACATACAGTAGAAGTCTGCTATAGCGAGTACGGCATATAACGAGAACCCCGTTATAACGATAACCTTTGTCCGTCCCTTCAAAATTCCTACATTAAACTGTGTCTTAGCCTTCGATTATAGCGATAATCCTATCACTAACGCGTCCATTATTACGAGCGATTGTGCATGCTCGATTTTTTCCGTTGCCGATATTTATGCACCCAATCATTATACAGCATGATATTGATCATCTTCGGTGCCGTATCATTTTCTCGCTTTGCCCATCAGCGAGCTCTCTCATCGACATTCAAAGGCAATGTCGGAGTCGATTAATAATACCCGTCGACTGCCCTTCCTCGAGGAAAATGAAAGAGATGTTTTCGTAATAAATGCGTAAATAACGTGTCCAATAACCATTGTTAACTCGTTAAAGATAAACGTTGATTTAAGGATCGCTTAATTTTAATGCTAAATACTGCAACTAAGTAAGAATGAGATAGGCCTACACCTCAAGATATGGCAGTGTGTGTCATTGATTACGAGGTTAGTTTATATTTTCTCGCGTTCGTTAAATTACGGAAAGGCTATTATCATTTAAATTTATATCAAGATTATAATTTCTCTACTTCCACTTGAAGTATGTTTTCATCATACATATAGTACAGATGTTAGGATGTGTGACGCTATTTGAATAACAAAACAAAAGTTTGCCACAAAATCATCTTCGATACGGTATAGTTTTCGCGCTATGAGCATTTGCGAGCTCTCTCAACATTCGAAGGCAATATTGGAGTCGATTACTAATGCCCATCAACTGCTGTTCTCAAAAGAATATTCAAAATGAAAGAGGATAACACGTTTTCGTAATAAATTGGGTAAATAACGTGGCCGATAGCAGTCGTTAACTCATTAAAAATAAAGGCTGAAGTAAACGATCTCTTAATTTTAATGGTATACTGTATACTGAAATTAAGTAAGAAAGTGATATCCTCAAGATATGGCAGGGTACATCACTGATTTCAGAGGATAGTTTAAATTTTCACGCGTCTAGTTAAATTTCGGAATGCTATTCCCATGTCACTTTTTAGCGAGGAGGCTATCTTTTCTCTACATGCGTTTCAAATAGGTCTTCATAATATGTATATGGTTAGGTTAGTTAGGTGATGCCGTTTGAAGAAAAAAACTGAAATGTGTGCCACAAAGACCCCTGGAGTGATACCGTGTTTCTCCAAATCAAAGACGTTTCTTTCTCAGAATCTCATGTGAAAAAACAAGGGTCGTTTTTCATTCGCGGCCTGATAGTAATGAACACCACTGGCTATACCGCAGTAACCATGCTGTGTCATTTGACCCCCGCCACGCGCGCGCGCACACACACAAAACTCGTTGACAATAAACGACCGCCTCTTTATCCTAGGCCTACATCGCTAGCCGCGGCGACCGGTCGTACAGTGCCTATGTGTAACGTTACTGGATCTCGGGGAATAGTGAAGAGAGAATGAAATTCTATTATCCTCAACAAAAACGTTTCTCAAATCTGCAAACCGGCATCAAAATATGCAAGCCTTCGAATTCTTAGAAAGTCCACGGCTACTCAGTAGCAGAGTTATAACGCGTCTGCTGTAACTATTACATAAAATCAGCTTCATGGTCCGTATCGCACTTCAATAGATTCACAATTAAGTATTTAATTTATTTTCCACCTAGTCGATACAATGATTGCTTAAGGCAATTTTTAATGGTCAAAAGTGGTACATGTTTCGTATATTATCAACATCTTCAGCCACATAACACTGTTTAGATGAGAAATATATAAAATTGACAAAGTAATGCTTTAGAGGAAGTGTCCTTAAAATTAACATAAGATTGACAAGATTAAAACAAACAAATAACTCAAGAGAAAATATATAAATTATTTCTACAATAGAAAGCAGTCGTCAAGGAAACACTTGTACAATATTCCATAGAGAAATTGTCCTAATAAATATTCTTTTCTTAATAATTCATGAAAAAAGATAAATTTATAAATTAAAAATTATACAATTTATAAGTAATTATCGAAACGAAGAAATCCTGATATCACAGTGCGGCTCTTATTATTAATGTAGAAGAAAATATAACTAATTCCTAGTTGTCAAATCTTATTAAGCCTGCTTTCCTTTGGAACAGTAACTCCTGTCATTCTTTCACAGTTTGCGCCGGGTGTAATATTGATGATGCAATCTTCCTTGCTCTTGCACCTAAAGGGGGTGGAGGAGCGGGGGATATAGGTGTGTCAAGAACTTCCTTGCTGTCACCTATAGCTTCAACTGAGGAGGAACAAGTTGTAGGGCTATCTGTAGGTGGAGAAATTCCAATTCTTTTTTCGTGATCCTTCTCAAGCATTTTCAAATATACTAGAATTTGATAATATAATGGATTCTTATATTCTACAGCCTCATTAAGGTTATCATTTTTCTTTACAAGTTGGTCTAGATGAATGTACAGGTCTTCATATGTGTTCATTAAGCTGCCCTTTTTTAACTTTTTTATGATGGTCAGGTCTTGTTCTATGTTGGTAAATTTATGACCTGTGGCAGTCATGTGTGATCCCATTGCTGAGAATCTTCTATGTTTTTCAGCATTCACATGTTCCAAATATCTAACTTTAAAATTGCGGCCAGATTGTCCTATGTATGTATTCTTACATTCAAAGCATGTGAGTTTATATATTCCGGAATCAAAAAATTTATCTTTTTCCGAGAGATTTATTGTATCATGGTTGAAAATACTATGTTTCATGTTGTTATTGGTGGAAAATGCAATTTTGAAATTTTTTCTCTTAAATAAATTTGTTATTACATGAATGTTTGGATTATTATATGTGAACTTGATATATTTTTCAGTTTTACTAGGTTCGACTGCTAATTTAGATTGTTGCTTCTCCGAAAATTTATTAATTATTTTATCAATCATGTTATTGTTGAAACCATTCAAGAGGGCTTGTTGTCGGATAAACAACAGTTCTTTATTCCTTTCAGATTTGGATAAAGGAATACTAAACGCTCTGTTAACGTAACTATAATATGCTGATCTTTTCTGTGCCTCAGGGTGTAACGAGTTGTTCTTGATAGTGGTCAGTGTGAAAGTGGATTTTCTGTGTATTTTGAAAGAAAATCCTTTTTCTTCTCTTGTTGTGACTATGTCCAGAAAATTCAGTGATTTTTCAACTTCTTCTTCTAAAGTGAATTTTATATTGGAATCCAAATTATTCAATATATTTAAAACTTTATTGCTATCGGTGAGTCTGTTATCTATTATAGCGTAAACATCGTCCACATAACGTGTCCAAAAATCCAAACCCTCTATTTGATTAATAATTTTCGTGTGTTCCAAATAGTCTAAGTATATATTAGCCAATATTCCTGATGCTGAGGCTCCCATTGAGAGTCCTTTTTGTCGGTAAAGAACAACTCGTTACACCCTGAGGCACAGAAAAGATCAGCATATTATAGTTACGTTAACAGAGCGTTTAGTATTCCTTTATCCAAATCTGAAAGGAATAAAGAACTGTTGTTTATCCGACAACAAGCCCTCTTGAATGGTTTCAACAATAACATGATTGATAAAATAATTAATAAATTTTCGGAGAAGCAACAATCTAAATTAGCAGTCGAACCTAGTAAAACTGAAAAATATATCAAGTTCACATATAATAATCCAAACATTCATGTAATAACAAATTTATTTAAGAGAAAAAATTTCAAAATTGCATTTTCCACCAATAACAACATGAAACATAGTATTTTCAACCATGATACAATAAATCTCTCGGAAAAAGATAAATTTTTTGATTCCGGAATATATAAACTCACATGCTTTGAATGTAAGAATACATACATAGGACAATCTGGCCGCAATTTTAAAGTTAGATATTTGGAACATGTGAATGCTGAAAAACATAGAAGATTCTCAGCAATGGGATCACACATGACTGCCACAGGTCATAAATTTACCAACATAGAACAAGACCTGACCATCATAAAAAAGTTAAAAAAGGGCAGCTTAATGAACACATATGAAGACCTGTACATTCATCTAGACCAACTTGTAAAGAAAAATGATAACCTTAATGAGGCTGTAGAATATAAGAATCCATTATATTATCAAATTCTAGTATATTTGAAAATGCTTGAGAAGGATCACGAAAAAAGAATTGGAATTTCTCCACCTACAGATAGCCCTACAACTTGTTCCTCCTCAGTTGAAGCTATAGGTGACAGCAAGGAAGTTCTTGACACACCTATATCCCCCGCTCCTCCACCCCCTTTAGGTGCAAGAGCAAGGAAGATTGCATCATCAATATTACACCCGGCGCAAACTGTGAAAGAATGACAGGAGTTACTGTTCCAAAGGAAAGCAGGCTTAATAAGATTTGACAACTAGGAATTAGTTATATTTTCTTCTACATTAATAATAAGAGCCGCACTGTGATATCAGGATTTCTTCGTTTCGATAATTACTTATAAATTGTATAATTTTTAATTTATAAATTTATCTTTTTTCATGAATTATTAAGAAAAGAATATTTATTAGGACAATTTCTCTATGGAATATTGTACAAGTGTTTCCTTGACGACTGCTTTCTATTGTAGAAATAATTTATATATTTTCTCTTGAGTTATTTGTTTGTTTTAATCTTGTCAATCTTATGTTAATTTTAAGGACACTTCCTCTAAAGCATTACTTTGTCAATTTTATATATTTCTCATCTAAACAGTGTTATGTGACTGAAGATGTTGATAATATACGAAACATGTACCACTTTTGACCATTAAAAATTGCCTTAAGCAATCATTGTATCGACTAGGTGGAAAATAAATTAAATACTTAATTGTGAATCTGCTGTAACTGACGCTTAGTAAAATTAAGTTTTATAGACAGTAGGAATATTTTCGTGATGGATCATCGTATTGTAAAAATACGTAGAACAGGTATTTTCGGCAAATTTTCAAAAGGTTCTCGTCGATGTTATGATGCCAATTTTAAGACAATGGCTATTAAACACCCGGAAATGTATAATAATTGCGCAGCCGCAAGAAAATACGGCATAGGCCTAATTAAAGCCAATATTCGGCGTTACCGTGAAGACAAAGATGGCTTAAAAATGCATACTGCACAAAAAATTATTTCAGTGGTGCGCAACAAGGACGCTTTAAAGAAGTCGAAGATGAAATTGTGGCGTATGTGCACAAAAATACATGGGCGGAATTGCCATACCGTGGCATAATAAACTCGTTTGTTGACTTTCGAAGTCCACGATGAAGACCTATACACCGCTAGTCGCTGAAGTTGGCCGAATCTGGCAAGCAAGACGTGTGTGTAGCGGCAGATAGTTATATCTGACGCCGAGTGAAAGTAACAGTTTTATAGTAAGCAAGAATATTTCCCTGATGGATCATCTTATTGTTGAGACGCATGGAATGTATTGCCAGCAAATTTTCTATGAGTTCCCTTCGATATTATGATTCCAATTTTATGTTAATGGTTATTAAACCCGCTGAAATAAAGCATAATTGTACAGCCGCAAAAAAAATACGGCATAACTAAAGGCAATGTATGGCGCCTACAGTCTAAAAATGCGTTCTGTGTAAGAAAGACATTCATATGATTTTACAAAGCACTTTTTAAGCCTGATTAAAATTTTTTGAAGGAAAAAGTGACAGTCTTCTTGGATTTGGAGAAATACAGTAATATATATTTTTTCAGAATGAAATTATACACACACTTTCACGTAGTATCGGATTTCGAAAAACAACAAACGAGTAAGCCACAGTGTGGATATTATCTGCGAAAACTCAAGTTTTGAACAAACTGATTGCCATTTCATACTGAATTTAATGTGTATGGAGGATTTCCCGACTTTTACAAAAATTGGATATAACGACAATCCGCCACAGCGATTAAATTTTTCACCACTATGAATTCGCGCTATAACGGATTTCTACTGTACTTCAATCAACGACGCCCTTCTCAGGTGCTTATTTTTGGAAACCAAGTGTGAGCAGACACTAAAAAGGAAAGTATGCATCTTTGCTCCAATAATACAGACTGCAGAGAACACTTGCTCCTCCACCTATAACAAAAGAGAACAGTTCCATCCAATTGCCAAGCAGTGTAGATAAGATCTGCTGCAAAACAGACAAAACAATTTTCAAAATGTGTGAATAAAGCCAATCTTCCAATGAACTGTTTAGGGTTTAATATAAATTCCTTGATATCTTCTCCACATCTGAACTACAGCAGATTGCACGGCTCTCTCCCATCTGCATTTATTTTATCCCATTTTTAAGAAAGCTTGACTTGAAACATTACTCTCAAACCCAAAGTGATAGTTCAATTTTTTAAAAAGGAATGAAAAATTTTATTCAACAAAATTAGATTCTTACCGTAACTTGCCAGCAATATCATTCACTGTCTCCATAGTGTCCATGTTTTCCTTGTGCAGAACAAATTGAACATACTCGCCACCTCTCTCTGAAGGCCAAGAGACACGACGATCCGGTTTAGCTGTAAATCACAAAGATTAAGATTCACAAAAAGTACTATAAGGATTTAACTGCGTTATTAAAAAGTAGAAGGTTAATCTGGGCATGTTCTTAAAATACTATAATTCATACAGGTTATAAAACATCAAGGACAAAAACAAACATGTAATCTCTCCCTCTCTTTATATATTACTACCTGATGTACCCGTGCTTCCCTACGGGGTTCTCAGAAAGACTGATTTGGTGGTTTCCCTAACTTAATTCAACATAGGTCATTACAAAAACGTCAGTAGGAATGTAGCGATTGAAAGCAATGTTATCATATAAAATACTCGATCAAATGAAAAACTGCACACTTTCTCACATTCAACAAACAGTACTACGGTGCCGATCTAACAGTCCAAAGCTCCAGAGCTGGAATAACCAGGTTGCAGACTGCCGTGAACACTCCTCTGTCATTACTCCATTAAATATTCACACTACTCATTCCAATCAGTGCCTCAGAGAAGGGATTGAATAGCTCGAATGCTACGATGAACCAGTGTGTTTCGTACCAGTAATATCAGAAAATGTATGAAACAGAAGAATGGCATGCTAAAGAAGAAAGTTATCTAACTCCCCAGCTACTTCCCGCCAATATACAGGCAGGCTGTTGCACTCTGTACGACCAGGCAAGTTGGCCGTGTGGTTAGAGGCGCACAGCTGTGAGCTTGCATCCGGGAGATAGTGGAATCGAACCCCACTCCCGGCATCTCTGAAGATGGTATTCTGTGGTTTCCCATTTTCACACCAGTCACACAAGACTGTACCTTCATTAAAGCCTAGGCCGCTTCCTCCACACCCCTATTCCTTTCCTATCCCATCGTCGCCATAAGACCGACCTGTGTCAGTGCGACTTAAAGCAAATTAAAAAACCTCGGTACGCTACAGTAATCCTATGTATCGGGGATGAGTGGAAACGGAAAACAAAAAGCACATCACAACAATAGTCAATGTAATGTTATTGTTGTTAAAGTTTATGAGCTGTCTATATTGCAGGCCTTCACATCAGTTTTCTTTCGACTCTGTGATATTAGGACGTCTTACAAAATTATTTATATCGAAGACTGTAGTTCCTTATTCTCAGACTTTACATACCTATATTCACTAAATTCTGTTTACCCATTTACTCGTGACTCGGCACTGATATGGACTTTGTAACAAAAATCCAAATTCATGAATACCACTGATTATATGCAGTAGGTAACAATGTACAAGACATAAGTGATCGGAAATTTAGTAACTTCTTACATAACTACTACTAACTTACGGCATAACTAAAGTTATGTTAGTTATGTAGTATTTATCGATACGACCACTAATAACATAAATAACTTATTTGAGAATTACATTTCCGGCCTTCCCCTAAACTACCATTTCACTCAGCGTGAATAAAATAATTTATAGCCTAGATTGTAGTCGTTCATCACGCGACTTTACATACCGATTTTCATTAAATTCTCTTCAGCCGTTTTCTCGTGATGCGTGTACATACATACAGACAGAAATTACGGAAAAGTAAAATATTCATTTCCTTGTTACTGTGGACATGACCGATACAGAAATACCATTCTTTTCAAATTCTGAGCAATGTACAGACAAAACTCTTATTTTATATAGATAAAATTGTCTCCCTGTCTGTACATTTTCAACGATAACCTGATACGTGGTTTTTATACTGGACAGCATATGCAGGGGTTCAGTTTAATTTATATCCGAGTAATTTGTTACACAGGAGAATATATTGGTGTATTTTTTATTAAACTTGGTATGTAAGTTTAGAAAAAGGGTGAGATAAATATTAGCCATAATATTTTTCTTTAGTCAGCAAGAGGGGGGGGAGATCCAGCAACGTTACACAGAGGCACTGTACAACCAGTTGCCGCGGCCTAGCGATTTACATCTAAAGGGGCGGTTGTTTATTGTGAATGAGGTCTCTTTTGTGTGCGCGCGAGCACGGTGGGGGCGGGTGTGTGGTTACTGTTGTTTTTGAACAATACCGAAATAAGCCGACATATAACAGCTGTTAAAAGAAACCCAAAATATGAAAATTTTATTATCATGACATATTTTTACGAGATGAAGTCAAATAATTGAACATACCATATTATAAATATATTTGTTAAGAGAAGGGAACATAATATATAAAATCTTGCACAAGAGATAGGAAGAAATGCTAAGAACATTAAAACAGTATATGGTAACTATACACAATGCAAATTCTGTACTGCATTAGACATTAAATACATTTGCAAACACAAAAGTCTAGGCTCCTACTTGGAAAAGAAATTGTCCAGGCTTGACTGTTTCAGGTTTTTACTGCTTTCTTGAAGTATAAACCTCCCCATTTCCCACAATCCCTTTTGTGTGTTTTGAGGCACACTGGCTGAACGTTCCATAAACCGCCTCAGTTTTTCAAGGCAGATGCTTGCCTCAATGTAAGTTGGTCTTGGGGGATTCTCTTCCTCAACCTCCTCCTCCGCCTCCTCTTCTTATACTTCTTCAATCTCCTCATCCTCTGCCTGAATTTCCTTGCTTCGTCGCCATAAGACCTATATGTGTCGGTGCGACGTAAAGCAAAAAAAATGAATGTCCTTGCAATCTGATCGATGGTCTGCTCCTCGCAAGTGATTACCATATCATCAATGGCAGTGAAGTTGTTGAATCTACTGGTAATCTCCACCTTCTGTATAGTTTTCCAGCACCCTGGCTCTTGATCACCAACTTCCGTAACGATGCTGTTGGTACAACCAAAGCCTGCTTTCTTGAAGCAATTTGCTATTATTACAGAATCCACTGAATCCCATGATGAGGCAATAAAATGCATTGTGTCCAAAAGAGATGGTTTGTGGATGGCTTTGCCTGCTTCCATCCGTAGCAGCATACGGCGCACAACTGATTTTCGGTACCTCTGCTTCAATACCTTAATGATTCATTGGTCCATGGGCTGTAGTACTGTTGTAGTATTGGCTGGAAAAAATTCTACCTTGATGTATCTTATATGAGGACACTCCTTGGGATGAGCAGGACAGTGGTCCATAAACACCACCTTTTCCTATTCTGACTCCACATTTTTGCATCTAATGCCTGCATATACTCTTCAAACAGGGAACTTGTCATCCAAGCTGACTTGTTGCTGGTGTACTTGCAGGATAAAGTCCTGACATTTTTGGAACAATGTGGCTTCCTACACGTCCCTATCGTCAGTTGAGGTAGTTTTTCAGCTCCTTCCATATTAGCAACAACCAATACCATAACTCGCAATTTACTTAATTTTACCCCGCGACAAGATTCTCCCTTATAAACTAGAGACATAGCCGGGATAAGCTGGTAAAAATGTGCGATTTCATCAAGATTTAAAACGTTGCAAGGGTTGCTTATTTTAGCAGGCAGAAACATTTCCTTCCATGCTTCCCTTTCCTCCGCACTTACACACTCTGATTCACCACAAATGGTTTTGTAAACGATGCCGGCCCAATTATTAAAGCAGTCCAGCCACCCGCGCGACGCGGTAAAAGCTACCTTTAATTTGCACGCAATTTCTTCGGCTTTCTCTTACACAATAGTCCCACTCAAAGGTTTGTTTAAACTTCGCTGCTGTTTAAACCATATTAGCAGAGACTTCATCGTACTTTCCAGATTTAACTTCCTTGCAATTTGCTGAAGTATTCCCTGTAGAAGCCAAGATATCTTCTTCCTTCGCTATAATGCCATTCAAAGCAGACAGCGGAATCCCCAGCTCCTTCGTCAAAGCAACATGGTAAAATGTAGATGACTCCACTTTCCTTATAATCACCACTTTGTCTTTAATTGTTAGTGCCTCTCGTTTGATGACTTTCCGAGTTCCGCTCATTTTCACTTAAAATGTGTATACGTTGATATTTCAAGTACAACTAACTTCACTGACTCCTATTCGCACTAATTACGCTACACTACGCTTGGCAATCCGTAGCTTAGGCTTACAAGACGAAAAGAAAAGACTTGTACTAGAGTTCGTTAGCATGTGTTTTCTATCTTCCTAACACCCCGTTCAGACACCTGCTTCAAGTTAACGGCAGCAAATGTGAAATCCGGCAACTTATTCTTAAGAGATTCTTAGTACCTACTCATACGCCTATATCTCCCCTGCATTCCTACTGGCTGTCACGGCAACAGGCGTAGTTCCTGGCTGTTTCGCAAGTACCGCATGCCCAAGCCAGTATTGAGTTTATTTTCCTGCTTCAATCCTCTTCATGATATATGTAATGAAGAAAAGAAACTCAGGTTCAAAGTTGCAGAAATGAGTGCATGGAAAATATCTGGGGTATTACGTGGGAGTGATAAAGGCACAGTAGCAACACTAGCACATCTAAACGCAAACAGTTTCTTTCCCCGCGAGAATTTTATTTCATATCTCTTCATCCTTGTGCTACGTTCTAATAATGCGATGTAATAATTACCAGTGACACGGTAATACACCAAATCAAACAACCATGGTCCTTAATAACTCTTAGAACTCTCAGTATTGAACTTTCGCGTAAAAACGCAGCACATTCTTTGATATCAGATCTTTTCCGCAAGGTCCTAAACCTTATTTTCAAATCCGACAACGATAAAGTGCCCATTAATCTTTCAAGAAGAACAAGAAAACAGACGAGTTAAATTAACAAAACCGCAAAGGAGAAGGAGATATCAGATGTTTGCTCTGTTGTTAAGTACAGCATTATCCACAAGAAGGAGACGTTATCAAGTGATTCAGTGTTTGTCTTGCCCGAGTTCGTTGTTTCACAGTTATTGTTTTACATTTGCATTTGTTGTTGGAGTTGTTAAAGTTATTGTCTCTGATTCGTCACATTTACTGTATTTTTGTCCTTTGTTACGTTTTTTGTTCTTGTTATGTGAGTCGAGCGGTCAGGGAGAATTGCCGCGATCTTTTCCTGTCGTGTGTATTTGTTAATCCTTTGTTACTGCTTTATTGTTTCCCTGCTAATAATGGAAAAAAAAGAAGGAAAGAAAAACTTTCGATATGGATGAGAAAGTTTGAATATTAGAAAAGGTTGATTCGTACCCCGGAACACGCTTCATAGGCACGAGAATTGCAGCTTCCTGTACCCAAGCTGAATATAACTGTGAAAACTGCTAACTGCACAAGCAGGCTACAACCTATGGATTTGGGGTTATTTACTTCTATAAGTCACTTTATCAGAAGAACCTGGTGCAGCAAATTTTATTCTTTACGGATGCTGGAAAGGATCCATCAACATTTAAAGTTTCAATCCTGGATGCACTTCACTTCATTGCAAAGTCTTGGAAAGCCGTGCAGCAGACTACCATCTCAAATTGTTTCTTGAAAGCAGGATTTTTCAAGAATCATCCCGAATCTCAGCTGCTTTAAGAAGAAAAAGAAGAAGGACCTGCTACTTGATGTATGAAGAATGTTGTAGTCAGACTACACTACTGAAGATTTTCTTCGGGTAGATGATCTGTGATCACTGCAGAGAAAAGAAGTGTGGAGGAGTTGGTTGCTGAGCAAACAGCAGCTGAGTCTCCCACCAGTGACAGTGATGAAGCAGAGGAAGACAGTGAAGTGATGCCTACCAGTGCTGATGCAAGTGCAGCAGTGGACGTTTTCCGCAGGTATCTGTCATACCGTATTTACTCGCGTATTAGACCCCTTTTTTTTCCACTTTTACAGTCAAAAAATGCGAAGGGGGGTCCAATATGCGATAACGACAAATTTCGTGCAGTGAACACATGACTTCTAGGCTATAAATTGTACACGTAAACATTCTACACTATTCTTTAATAAACTTATGAATGTATTCTGCGTTTTACTGGCTATTTTCGTTCGAAAATTTATAAATTTAAAAAGACAATGGTGAACATGACTTTTAGGCCTACATATATTTTAAATATAATCAATCACTTTTATTTACCGTATTAAGCAATGTTAACACAAAATAATGAAAAAGAACTTAATGGCCAGTCATTTGTCACTGTCAGTTGTATTTGATAGTTCGGAAAACACGCGAGCATCGTCGTACCTACGTTACCAACACTCAGCTGATGCAATACGACCGCGGCGCACAGCCCGCATAAAATGTAATACTGTACTCCAAAAGATAATTATTCATGAGGTAAAATAAATTCACAAAATATACACTTACTAACAACATCCGGCACTAAAATGAGAATACAAGAATAAAAGAGAGTGAGGAAATAACAAATTACGGTACTTACAGTCAAGGGAGGTTATGGTGTACAAAAGAAACACTCCACTGATCCGAGACTCAATGTTCTTGCCACTTCAAGTGCTTTAAGCTGTATCATATCATGAGTTACAGCAAAACCATCATTTCTCAACTCTGTTATATATTCTAGTACTTTGATATCGATCTCAAGATATTTGCCCGTTTTGGTCCCACGAAAAGTTCGCAAACTTTTATTTGCTGCTTCCAGTTTCTCTTTTTGCTTGCGCCAATATCTGATCATGTTTGGTTGCACATTAAATGTCCTGGCCGCTGACTTCACCCCTTGTTTTTCCGCTAAACTCACAGCGTTTAATTTGAAAGCTGCGGTGAAACTACATTTCTTATGTTTCGTACTATTTACCTCCATGATTTGAAGCAAAACTCACTTAACAACAGGCAACTTAACTAGACACACGCCACTATCAAAAGAAAGTTGTTAATAGTACGTTTTCGTGCCGTTATTGTACCGATACCACTACCTTCGTGATGTAAGCAAGCTGTACTACTGTAGGCGTCCGTGCGTGCTCACTTGTGTCTAGGCAATGACGTGCAGCCATAATCGGCTGTACCCGGACCTGCTCGGGTAATCTCGGCATATAGCCCGTCCCACCAAGCATTTCAGCGCGGTGCAGCCAGCAGCACTCACAATGGCCAGTAGCATGAATACGAACAGCTGTTACTTTTTAGAATTAGGTACCGGTAATCAGTTTAATAGCCACAGAATCTCTTATGATAGTGTAATTCATATATTTCAGTTATTCCTATGTTGGTCTGGTTGTTCTCTAGACATGAGTGAGAGAGTACATTCTATTTCACTTGATAGTTCACCTCGTGGGTCACTTTGGAAATTTGAAAAGCGCTGTTGTTATTAACTTAAATAAGAAATCGAAGTCAGGGCCCCGGGAACGGCAGCTAATAGTGCTAAAGCTACGGAAATAGACATCTCTTAACTATAAGACAGACGTATCACACGATTTTGGTGAGAGCTTGAATCGGGCGGGTCGGACGGACGAACCTTGAGCTCTCTCAGTGTAGAAAGCTGCGGTGAGTGGAGAGTTTCACTTCCGCCTCTCTTCCTGCAGGGAGGCCAACCAGCCGGCAATGGAACCAACAGTAACAAAGTTCGTCATATTGACATATATAAGGTTAAGAATTCAAAGCATATTTTCATAAACCGCCATTTGCGTCACAAGTACTGATTATATCAGCTTTTACGGGACATTTTAAGTCTCAATTCATTCACTGATGGCCGATTGCGAGTCTACGGAGGAATACTCGCCACCGTATTTTCTGACATGTTGGCAATTTTCCAAGACACAGACACACGTACTGTGATAGTCTGTAGTTGGAAAGTCGAGAATAAAAAAGTAGTAGGCCTATTTCTCCGTTTACGCTAATCCACCTACGAACTCGGACAATATTCTGTGATGCTTGTACCGTACTGCTGTAGTGGCTGTCGCAGATAAAGCTGTCAGCTCCGATTGTGCCGATCTGGCAAAAGGCAGCTGAGGGCTCAAGAAAATGTGCGCAAACTTGTACGACGTCATCAGAGCTGCAGTACAGCTTGTAGTACCCGCTACGAAGTGGAATCGTTTATTGGTCTCAGCTGAATTTCGTTACGGGGTCTTAATATGCGAGATTTATTTTTTTCCATTCTCTTGGTCTCAAAAAGCCGGGGGGGTCTAATAGGCGAGGGGGTCTAATACACGAGTAAATACGGTATGTAGAGGGCGGTGAAAATAATTTTCTATAGCCATTCTAAGAAAGTAACTACTGTAATATTGAAAGAATATATTACACAAATTTATAGGTAACCTTCTCCCGGGCAAAGGATGAGCAGAATTACAAAGGCAGTGTAGTCAACAGTTAATACAGTACAGTAATTAACTTACATGGACCTTTATTTGAGGTAAGTACAGTAAATCAATTGAGATTGAAATACTATATAAATTAATAATAAGCATTTATGTAACATTCACCTTCTTTTCCAGAGCATTTTTATAAATACCTGTAGAAGTTGTTTCCCACGATTTACACTTTTCCCCTCTTACACCAATATTTCTGGGTCCCTTGAAAAGTGTAAAAGAGGGGTAATACTGTAGTTCAAAATCGTAATTTCCTCTACGACAAGACCCATAAGTATTATTGCAACAACAATGTAAGAGAAAGCCTGGAAGGAAGTAAGCAAGGGAATGAAAAATAAAACAGGTTAGAATACAGTAGAAGTCCGCTATAGCGAGTACGGCATATAACGAGAACTCCGTTATAGCGACTACTTTTTTCAGTCCCTTCAAAAAAAATTCCTATATTAAACTGTGTATCGTACTTCGGTTGCAGGGAGAACCATATCAGTGACGCATCCGTTATTACGAGCGATTAAGCGCGCACCTTTTTTTCCATTACCGATATTTATGCACCCCAGCGATGATACTGCATGCGATCAATTACTTTCAGCATCGTTTCCTCGCTATGTGCGCTAGCGAGTTCTCTCGTCAACATTCGAAGGCAATGTCGGAGTTGATTGGTAATACCCATCGATAGCTGTTCTGTAAAGAATTCAAAATGAAAAAGAACTAATTTTCGTAATAAATGCGTAAATAACGTGTCCGATAACGGTTAACTCGTTAAAAATTAAGGCTGACTAAATAACCACTTAATTTTGAGGCTAAATACTGTAATTAAGTAAGAATGGGATACACCTCGAGATATGGCAGAGTGCTTAATTGATTTCAGAGGTTAGTTTATATTTTGTCGCGTCTGGTTAAATTACGGAAAGGCTATTGTGAAAATTGATAGCGAGAAGGTTATCATTTCTCTACTGGCGTTTGAAGTGTGTTTTCATCATACGTATAGTACGGTTAAGTTAGGATAGGTGACGCTGTTTGAATCAGAAAACTGAAACGTCTGCAATAAAAAGCGATCGATCATCTTCGGTACGGTATAGTTTTCTCACTTTGTGCATTTGCGAGCTCTCTCGTTGACATTCAAAGGCGATGTTGGAGTTTATTATTAACACCTGTTTACTGCTGTTCTCTAAAGAAAATTCGAAATGAAAGAGGATAACAGGTTTTCGTAATAATTGCGTAAATAAAGTGGCCGATAGCAGTTGTTAACTCATTAGAAATAAAGACTGAAGTAAATGATATCTTAATTTTAATGTTATATACGGAAATAAGTAAGAATATGATACACCTCAAGATATGGCAGAGTACATCACTGATTTCAGAGGAAATTTCATATCTTCTCGCGTCGAGTTAAATTTCAGAAATGCTATTTACATGTAAATTTTTTGCGAGGAGGTTATTTCTCTACATGTGTTTTAAATATGTTTACATGATAGGCTATATATACGGTTAGGTTAGGTGACGCTGTTTGAAGAAGAAAGCTGAGGTGTTTGGCACAGAAGTCTCTGGAGTGATACCGTATTTTTCCGAATCCAAGACTTTTTTTCTCAGAATCTCATGCAAAAACTCAAGGGTTGTCTCTACTGTATTTGCAGAAAGTTACATGTATATCACTGGCAACTACCGCGGTAACCATCCTGCTTCTTTTCACACTCGCACAGAACTCGTTGACAATAAACGACCGCCTCTTTACTATACAGCGCTATCCGCGACAACCGGTTGTACAGTGCCTGTGTGTTTCTCAAATCTGCAGAATGGCATCAAAACATGCAACCCTGCGAATTCTTAGAAAAGTCATGGCTACTCAATGGCAGAGTTATAACGCTTCTATTGTACTTGATGCTTAGTAAAATTAAGTTTTATAGACAACAGGAATATTTTCATGATGGATAGTCTCATTGTAAAGTTACGTGGAAATGGTTTTGCCGGCAAATTTTCAACGGGTTCTAGTCGATATTATGACGCCAATTTTTAAGTTAATAGTTATTAAACACTCGGAAATGTAGAATAATTGTGCAGGCACAAGAAAATAAAGCTTAGGCCAATATTTGGCGTTAGTGTGAAGACAAAAGAGCTAAAAAAGTGCGTACTGTACAAAAATTCATCCAACGGTCCGCAACAAGGACGCTTTAAAGAGGTCTAAGATTAAAATTGTGAAATATGTGCACAAAAAACGCAAGGGCGAAATGGCCACACCGTGGCGCAATAAACTCGTTCGTTGACTTTCAACGTCCGCGATTAGGCCTATACATCGCTACCCGCTGAATTTGGCCAAACCCGGCAAGCGAGACGTGCTTGTAGCGGTAGCCGGTTATATCTGATGCTGAATAATAGTTTTATAGACAGCAAGAATAATTTCCTGATGGATCGTCATATTGCAGATGCGTAAATAACGTGGCTGATAGCAGTTGTTAAGTCGTTAAAAATAAAGACTGAACTAATTTTAATGTTATATACAGAAATTAAGTAAGAATGTGATACACCTCAAGATATGGCAGAGTACATCTGATTTTAGAAGATATTTCATATCTTCTCGCGTCTAGTTAAATTTCAGAAATGCTATTTACATGTAAATTTTTCGCGAGGAGGTTATTTCTCTACATGCGTATTTTTTTAAGGAAAAAGTGGGGTTCATCTGGGATTCGGAGAATTCGGAATAGGTATTGCCGGCAAATTTTCAACGGGTTCTCTTCGGTATTATGATGCCAATGTTAAGTTAATGGCCCTTAAACCCGCGGAAATAAAGAATAATTGTGCAGCTGCAAAAATAAGAGAAGAAATACGGCATGATGAAAATCAAATGTTCGACATCTAAAAATACGTAGGCCTACTGTACAACAAGGCATTCATATGATTTTACAAAGTTCTTTTTGAGCCTGGTTTAAATTTTTTGAAGGAAAAAATTGGGTTCATCTTGGATTCGAAGAAATACGGTACTACATTTTTTTCAGAACGAAATTAAACATACACTTTCACACAGTATAGGATTACGAAAAATAAACAAGTAAGCCACAGTGTGGATATCATCTGCGGAAACGCAAGTTTTGAACAAAGTGATTGCCGTTTCATACCGATTTTAATGTGCATGGGGGTCTTTCCGACTTTTATACAAGAATCGGATATAACGACAATCCGTTATAGCGAGTAAATTTTTCGCTGTTATGAATTCTCGCTATAACGGACTTCTACTGTATTCAATTTCGTGGTGGATAAGGCCTATACGGTATTTAGTTTACTTCGCAACTATTGTTAACCTGATTTCAGAATCATATCATGTTGGAGTCCATATACAGTACGGTATGTCAGTACAATAATTGGCATTGGTTGAAATGTAGGATCTTTGAGTGTTTATCATCATTTTATAAGTGGCATTCCACAGGTTTGTCATACATGTATTCCAAAAAAACAGTAATATTGTGGACAAATACATTTCACGTTTTTTAATTAATGTTTAGGCCACCTCTATTAATGACTTCACGCTGTCGCAGCACGCAACTTACTGCATTAAAGATTTATCCAACAATCCACTGCATACTTTATGTTTCCCGCATAGAATCCCGTTCAATTCTATTCCGCTACATGGAATGGTGGAGTGGAAATTTCGACTGATGGGCTCAATTCAATTCCACAAGATGAGAGTGAGAATCTGCTGTCCATGTTGTCAGTGTGACACCCTATTGCAAGCCCGGACAGGTTCCGTGACACCAGAGACACACCGCAAGCGTGAACGGTCTAACACAGGCTGAAACTTGCGCAGACACTGGAGGGTTCTAACCACGGGCTGCTTTGAGCAGACGATTTCTAACTCAAGGGGCTCTAAAACCTGAACAGTTTAACTGGGATATATATTTACAACAGAACTCTTTAAACGGGAGAAATATACATACATCTTAATGCAACTGATCAAGGGACCAAGCATATCACACTTCTTGGGCGGGAAAACTTCTCATGTGGGAATTTCTTAACCGAGTTTCACTGTATATTGTATGTACTGTATTGAATAGATGGATTGAACTTTTGTAATTTATTGATTGGACTGAACTTTTGTAATTTCTTTATAAGAAATTATGTATAACTATACTGTAAGTCAATATGGATTGGATTATCTTTTAACGGTACGTCTTCCAAAGAAAGCTGTGGAGAGTCAAGGACAAGTACATTGATTATATTTATGCACTTAATGAGCAGATTTTGATTCATGAACTTTTTGTGCCATATATTTTTGATGCAATGTTTGTGTTGCTAGGGCTGATCCCAAAATCTAGTTCATCTGTATTGCCACCAATTTTGAACTTCATAACAGCACAGTGTTTGAAGAAAGGTCTCAGAAGTGTTCATATTTTGTTTTTGTTTTTGTTATTTGCATTTAAATATTTATTTGATACATATATGAAGTTTTTGAACTGTATATCACAATTTAATGTCCCATTTTTTTGTAGTCATCACGTAATACCCATATATTTTTCACTTTCAAATTTTGCCCTCTGAATTTAAAGGAAAAAAAGAGGGAGGGGAATTATGTGAGTAAATGCAGTAATTAAGCTGAAAAGGACACGAAATCATCAAAAGGAATGTAAGTTCACCGAGTAATGGAACACCAGAGTTTTATATACCCTTGATTAATATACTTTCACACACACAACGAATCACAAGATCAGCAGTAATCTTGTCATCGGCTAGTACGAGCAAGTGTCCCCTGCAGGCCGAGGTTCCATGTTGGGTCAGCTAGTTTGACGCACTTTGAGAGGATGTGGGCCACGGTGAATTCAGCACCACAAGAACACACTCGGGGGGAGGGGGTCTTGTGGCAGAAGTAGAGTACATCACAACAAGCTGCGAACAGCTCCGCATCCACCTAAATGCTTCAGAATCTCAGAAAAAATTTCAGGGGACGACAAAAATGTAATCGTGAACATGCTAAGTGATTGTCCCACCAAAGGCTAAGAGAATCAGAACATATCAGAAGCTTGAAATTTTCAGACAAACAAGCCACTAAATAGAGTCATCTTTTAATAAATCTTATGTAAATCTAGCAACACAAGGTTGGTGTATTTGAGGACTACTGAATACCAACGTGCTGAACCAGAATCGAACTTGTAAACTTGCGCTACTCAACCTTGCAGTTCATGGGTCAAGGGGCAACATGCCATTTTATTTGCAGTAACTACAATCATGTTCATAAAAACTTGAAAGACTAGATATAGGAAGTTAATATTCACAGGACATGTTCATTAGTATGTTCTGCAGAAATGATTAGCATTTCACTCACCTATGTTCAGCATGTGTCCTGTTGCTTAGTAGGCACAAGGTCCTCCATGGGCACTGATAACTTGTTCCATGCATGATGGCATAGATGCATATAAGGCGCAAATGACGTCCTAGGGTATAGCCATCCGTGCTGCATTCACCTTGTTCAACAGTTCATCTTTGGTGGTTGGCATTAGGTCACAACGCAGCATCCGTCGTTTCACTATATTTCACACACTTTTGATTGGTGACAAGTCCGGTGATTGGGCGAGCCAGGGTAACAGTCTGACATCCTGCGACAACAAGAAGGCATGTGTTCGTGCAGCAACATGTGGTCGCGCACTGTCCTGCTAAAATATGGCACCTGGGGCGTCTTGCAGAAAAGGTATGGCTATAGGTCGCAGCATGACATTCACGTAGGTCAAACCGGTCACAGTGCCTTGGACACGCACCAACTGTGATTTGTGGTTGTACCCAATAGCACACCACACCATAAAGCCTTGAGTTGGCGCTGTATGGCCCCATTCACAATGCAAACGTAACCGTAAACTTGACGTAATGTAACCGTAAAATTAACGTAAAATTTGTGGTATTCACAATGGAGGAACGTAACATTAACGTAGAGTACACAGCAGCCAATCAAAACACTGCCATGTTATTTAGCACGGAAGTCGGGTTTTGGGCTATTTTGCAGTTTTGTATTTCAATACTTCGATGGAATCAAACAACGTGGTAGCGGAATTCATATTACTTCAAACATCTATTGCTTTGTTCCTGGGAGCTGTGTAGGCCTACGGTACCTGAAAAGGCGATGTAAACAACGGTACAGAAAATGGGTTCATCCCTTGAATCAAAGAAGGTTAACTCAGGACGATTTCGGTAATCTACTGTAAGAAATGATCCTCGCCAGTTCGTTTTGAACATGCGGACGAAACCTGAACTGTTTGCCTTTCTTACGATTTGCTTCCCCTATTATAATAAAAAGAAATGTAAGGTCTCCTTTACCGACATCTATGACGCTATCTATCACACCCCGATGAGATGTTTGGATCTATTTGTTTGGATATCGTTTTCGTATACTAGTAGTCTGTCATAATGTTAAGAAATATACAGGGACACTGTTTTATTTATGACAGGGATTGTCTCTCGTCCGTTCGCCAGCGCTGCAGGCATGCCTCCCGCCATTTACCGTCAGATTTCATTTCTACAGGATATTTATTTCCACTTATTATTTTTGGGTACAGCGTATCTATAATTCCTTTTCCTTCTATCATACATAGCCTATTCACAAAGATTATTTTGAAAGAGAATTACAAGTGTTTCGTCGAAAGAAATTATATCGTGCACAACACACAATGTTTACCTCTGTTCTGATTGGCTGGTTCTTAAAGTTAACGTAAAATTAACCACCAGAGCTTGGAGTTTGCAATCCTTTAATTTTACGGACTCACAGTTAAGTTTACGTCGGCGCATTGTGAATCGTTCCATTAGATATGATGGCCGCTAACTTCTAAGTTAACGTTAATTTTAAGTTTACGTTACATTACGTTTGCATTGTGAATGGGGCTTATGTCTTGGGCGAATGCAGTCAATGTGATGCCTTTCACCGTGTCTGCAGCGAACCAAAATGTGGCCATCCTTTTCAAACAAACAGAACCAGGATTCGTCCGAAAACACTATCTGCTGCCATTCCTGTACCCAGTGATGTCGTTCTGTATACCATTGCAGTCAAGTATGTTCATGAACATTAGTCGAAGGTAGGCGGAGAAGTGTACGACGCGTCGGTAACCCAGACCGTAATAAATGACGGCGGATTGTCACTCCTGATAGTGTACGATGCGTTACACTGTCCCACTGTTGGGCCAGAGCCGAGGACGCAGATCTGTCCAGCAATGCCATGCGAATAACGTATCGATCTTCTTGGGTGGGTGGTCTGGGTGGTTCAACCAGACCCATCTCGTCATGTTCTATGGCCTTCTATGAACCATTTTGTACACACCCGTTGCACTGCCGACACACTTCGTTCCACATGAGCACCAATTTCCCGGATGGATGCATCACGTTGTTTCATGCCAAGAAAGCGCCCTTTTTCAAACGCTCCCATTTGACGGTACCGGTTCTTGCAAACATCTGCGAGGAATCCTGCACGTCTGGTCGTCACATTGATCCATTAACTTCAGCTTATACAGACAACGAGAGCCGCAGGCACATTTTACCAGTCGGTGGTGGTGCGCTGACATATCAATATGGACCTTGAACCTGAGGGCCAACATGGTTCAAATGCTAATCATTTCTTCACAACATACTAATGTACATGTCCTGCAAATATGAACTTCCTATATCTAGTCTTTCAAGGTGATCTGGTTTTTATGAACATGAGTCAAATTTAACCTTTTCATTGCCATGTTTTGAAGACCAAGCAAGCCCTCTGTGGCAAGGGAAGAAAAATTTCTACATATAATATTTTATTAATACTATTACTGGAATGCTTATCTACACCTGTCCCATTACCTGATATGGGTCAGGGTTAAGGCGAGATGATATTTCATGGCATGTTTTCACAGCCAGATGCCCTTCCTGATGCCAACTTTAGTTAAGGAACCAATGAAGATGAAGTGAATGATGGTGAATGAAATTGCTTTTTTTTTTTCTGCTTTACGTCGCACCGACACAGGTCTTATTGTGACGATGGGATATGAAAGGCCTAGGAATGTGAAGGAAGCGGCCGTGGCCTTAATTAAGGTACAGCCCCAGCATTTGCCTGGCGTGAAAACAGGAAACCACGGAAAACCATGTTCAGGGATTCCGACAGTGGGGTTCGAACCCGCTATCTCCCGATTACTGGATACTGGCCGCACTTAAGCGACTGCAGCTATCAAGCTCGGTGAATGAAACTGTGTAAGGATGTCAGCTGTAGCCCATGAACAGGAGCTGTTCCACCATTTGTCTGGATATGGAAATGGGAAACTACGGTAAACCATTCTCAGGACATCCAACGGTGGGATCCAAACCCGCTTGTCTCCCAAAAGCATCACTCTAGCGTTAACACCCACGGCCACCCGCTCAGTGATACTATTACTGGAATATAAATGTTAATGATTCCAGAACTGGTATCATCAAAATCGTGAAGATTTGGGAAAGATCACACCTGAGCTACTGGTGACAATTCCTCATAAGATTCATCACTCACACTTTGATACTTTCTACCAGTTCATTTTCACCCCCATATATTCTCCATCTTCCTCTTCAAAATGTTTCTCTCCAGAACACTATTTATGTGTAAACATTCAATTTCTTCAACAACAAGGGATGAATGTATACCTAGGTACTTTGAGATGCCACATTGCCTACACGGTAACGAGAAAGAACTTATACTCCAACGAAGCCAAAATAACATCAAATTACTTTCAAAACACATGAAATGGAATGGTATATCTGCAAAACAAACTCTTTGAACATTCCTGCATAACTTCAAAGCACAACAATACTGTATATCCCCTAATATGATATAGACGTTGTTTCCCATAGGGAATCAAAATATTTGTCCCGAATGAGTAAATTTATAATACCAATATAAATGGACCACCATTGAACATTATAAAGAATCCAGCTAACTCATACCTGGTTGCCAGCGTTTCGCCCCCGTGTGCTAGGGTGGGCTCATCAGTTGGTACCTAGCACACCTACCAAGACGCTGGCTAGTGCATACCGTGGAGGCCACTGCATGGGCTACTTGGGGCCACCGGCAGTGCCAATGCACTAAGAGAGACTTCATCTCTCTACCAAAAGTTGATGCCTGCGTCTCTTATTGTCATACCTGCCAACTTTTATAAATCAAAAATAGGAAGATTTTTTTAATTCTTGGATTTCATCAAGTGTATTGCGCCACGGTCTCGGTAAAAAGAGGACAAGAACAAAGGCATACATATCTACAGTTACAATGCGAATTAACCATTATATTTAAAATCTTAAACTAAGAAAACAAAAACGATTGCAAGAAAACGTACCTAATAATCATTCTCATTTACGACACATACATACGAATAGTAACATTTAGACAGATAAGTCAAGAACTGACTACAACTTACCAAATGGTGAAGAATATACACATGTAGGTGATAGAGACTGCTGTGTTTACTTGTTTAGCATTGAACTGGCAACTAACTTTGCCCTCTTCAACAATGCACTGTCATACTGCTGCTCATAACACTTTCCACTTAGACTTGATTTGACCACCAATAGTTTACTGAGATTTTCGTCATTCATAGATGATCGGAATTGTGTCCTCGTATTTTTCTACTTGCCTGAACAATCTTTCACACTCGGCATTGCTGTGTGGAATTGTCAATATTGAGAGCATTACTTTTGCGATAATATCATATTTGAAACACCCATCTGCACCTCGTATATGCCCTATAGCAGACCAAGGACAATCTACTCTTTCTTCTTGCACAACAGACAATGGTAAATCCTCCACTTGGAGAACACAAAACTGGCACTGTAAAGCATCCATTGCTTCTTGGTCATCTTCACCATCTTTCACTGGCAATATAACAGGAAACTTTGAAACAAAATACTTTATGGCATTGAGGGAAGATGTCTGCAAAGAATTTATCTGAGCTACTTGAGCATTAACAAAAACATTACTATTAAAATTAAATTTATGAATAATATAATCACAAACTGCAATAAAATAGTTCGTGGCGTGCAAATAAAAGTTTTTCTTCTCAGGTGCCAGATTTTCTACAAGACGAGATGTTGAACAGCCTATTACTAAATCATCATCAGCTTTCTGATTCTCTCTCGTGTGATAGACTACTTCTAAAACTGTAGGATATTTTTTATAACCACTGGCTTAACAAACCTACACAGAATGTCCTTCAACATATCCGTCAGCGTTGACCTTATGACATAAATGTGAGGTGCTTTCGACTGAAGAACTTTATTGGTTTTCTCAAATGTAGGGATGATAAATGCCAGAAATGAGCAAAATGCTTTATTAAAGTTTGAAGACAGAAAAAGAAATAGTCTCTCCTCTCGTGAAATACTGGCAGTGCAACTAGACTCCTTTATTTTCTTCACAGATGGAGATGAACTACTCTCCGCCTTCCTTCCTCCAGAAATAACAGAAGCTTGGTCTTGTACTCTACTGACACAAGGACCACATTCCATTTCTGTATCTTGGGAATTTGGAAATACTTCAGAGATGTGTCTGTGCCATTGGACCGCTTTACCTCATCCTTAAAAAAAACTGAAGCGGCTCCCATTCTGAAATCTATCCTTCCAAATATTTCCCCAAGGATAACCAGCGTGTACACACATGCTTTAATATAATTCTAACATCAGTTTGGTACAAAGCTTGATATATTTTGAGATTATCTTCTCTCTTCGAGCTTTTGTCTAAATAATAATTATCAATTAGCATCTCATCAATTTTGACAGGAAGGGAGTCTGCAGAGAAAATGCCACAAACTGTCACCGACACAACTCTTTGAAATACATTGAAGTCATTAAAATTATGAACTCTGATCAACACAAAAGCACTGAAATATGCGAAACTACCACATACAAAACAGATCAATATGTCTCGTAGATTATTAACATATGACTTCGAGAGGGGGGGAAGCACAGAACCGCAAGAAAAAACACGTGGTCAAACTAACGAAACTACGCACAGAAACTAGCGTGCAAACCACACAATAACAAACTCATTCTTTCGTCCCGATCAACGGAGTCCCTAGCGGTCGCTAGTGCACATGACCTTCTCCGACTCGTAGGACGATTGCCGTCCCGAATTCCCACCTAAACAACACACGCTGCTGTAGTGAGCAGGAAACACGATTCACGAAGACGACGGATGATCCGCCCGCCAAATAAAGCATCAAATACTGGTAAATATGCTTAAAATGAGGTTGCGTAAATTACACAAGCACATAAGAATTCGTCCTAGGGGAAGAGTACTGACCATACTGGAGGTTATATTGGTCAAAAATAGGAAGAAATAAAAATGAATCGGAAAACCGGAAGACGAGTTAAAAATCGGAAAGTTACCGGGTAAATCGGAAGGGTTGCCAGGTATGCTCATTGTGCATTGGCACTGCCGGTGGCTCCAAGTAGCCAACGCAGTGGCCTCCACGGTATGCACTAGCCAGCGTCTTGGTAGGTGTGCTCGGTACCAACTGATGAGCCCAACCTAGCACACGGGGGGCGAAATGCTGGCAACCTAGGAATTAGTTAGCTGGAAGGTTTATAATGTCCAATGGCGGACCATTTATACTGGTATCCCTAATATACGGGCTCGGTAAAGTAACCCTGTACCAAAATGTAATTTCCCCCCCCCCCAGTTGCTTTACGTCGCACCAACACAGACAGGTCTTATGGCGACGATGGGACAGGGAAAGGCTAGGAGTGGGAAGGAAGCAGCCGTGGCCTTAAGGTACAGTCCCAGCATTTGCCTGGTGTGAAAATGGGAAACCACAGAAAATCATCTTCAGGGCTGCCGACAGTGGGGTTCAAACCTACTATCTCCCGAATACTGGATACTGGCCGCACTTAAGCGACTGCAGCTATCGAGCTCGGTGAATGTAAATGTACAGCTCTTACAAAGGTCATTTAAAAAATGAACATTAACAAAAAATTATTTACATTAATTTAGTGTACGAACATAGACTATGTTCCATTGGCCTTGCAATGAAACCCCTTTATCAAACTAAAGGTAAAATCAACTTACCAGACACTGTGATGTACTTCTTGCCATCACGCTCCTTGGTGTTGCTGTTAAGTCGTTTTAGGCCATACTTGAGAATAGCCATGTGCATCTTCCTACGATCCTCCTTGCTCATATTGCTAACCTAGAAGATAATATTACAATTATTTCCTTCTATTCCCTGGAAATTGGTAAGATAATACTTCAAGAATTAGATTATACAAAACAAATGACTACTTTCTGCAAAACTATACTTGCATACAAGAAACAGCAATGAAGACAAGTAGTTATTGCTTTAGGCAGTTAAGGCTCATATTTACATGAGCTAAAACTCCGGATATATGCACGTCCGTTAGTTCTAAAAATAGCAAGGTACCATAGAAAAGCTTGGGAATATGAAGCAAAAGAAACTATGTCCAAAATTTGTTTAGAAGACCAGCAGCAAACTGGCCACACCTAACATGCTTGTGTCCTTTCTATTACTGCTTATTACATCCATTCCCTTCAAACTTCATTTAACCACAAAATGCTTCAAAGGAAACAAAATCCAAAAGGAAACAAAATCCAAAATAACTAAACATAAAAAAATTCACTTGGCAACATTGGCACAAAACATAATATGAATAAGGCTGAATGTTGACGACTTAATATTTTAAAATGTATTTAAACATGCTAAAAAATTATGTTTAAAAATACTTCAGAAAATAATATGTTAGACACAAACTTACAAAGTACATAATATAGGCCTTTCATTTGGAGGCTGTTCGAAGACAAAGAACACACAATACAATGAACTATGATAAAGATTATAATATCGGTTTTTACGTCCCACCAACTACTTTCTTACGGTTTTCAGATAGGCTGAGTTGCCGGAATTTAGTCCCGCAGGAGTTAATTTACATGCCAGTAAATCTACAGGCACGAGGCTGACATATTTGAACACCTTCAAAGACCACCGGACTGAGCCAGGATCGAACCTGCCGAGTTGGGGTCAGAAGGCCAGCGCCTCAACTATCAGCCTCTGAGCTCGGCTAATGAATAATGACTGAAAGACTATTTGTGAAATGAAGGTCTACAAAAATATTTTAATAATAAGAGACAACTAATTTCTACAATATTTAAGATATAAATATGATTTGTAAACAAAGGCTCAAAAGAACACTAATTAGACTACTTAATTACTGTATATGTTCTTCTAATTCACCTTAGTCTGACTTTCACTGAACTTCAAATGTCATTTTCAAGTTGTGGCAAGTGAAGGATCTGCGATTACCTGAATACAAGTTTTTATACCTCGAAAAGCTGTGCTATACAACAGCTGAATTACTGGAGCATACCTGAAGTGGGGAAATCATTTGCTGTAAAATCTTCCTCAGTCTCACCCACGGAGTACTTTTTGCCCCCCGAGTATACGAGATTTGACATTATTTTATATATGGTATATTTGTCCAGCACTTTTTTCTTTATTTTCCTATTTAAATCCAATAGCTGTAGTCATTTTACCATGACTTACTTGACTTGACCTCACACTTCTGCCCTTACATCAAGCTCCCCTTCCAAGTCAGTCCTCAACAGCCTTCAGGGACTGCACTCTGTTAGCTTCAACACTTGATGTGAAGTGGACGGCACAGGTTGGTCAAGGAGGCGAGTGCCAGATGGGCACACAGTTTACATTTCACATTGAATTTTTCATTAGTTCATATTTTTTTCCTTTTTAGGCCCATATTGTCAACAACACATCTAGGGTAACGTTAAACACTATGCAATTTAATACAATCTTGCTCACAACGTGTACGCTACCTAATGTAGAATTCTGTATACAATGTAGAATTTCGCAGCAATGTACAGGTACATCAGCTAGATATCATATAAAGTACTCTATCAAATGAAAAACCGCACATCATCTCACTTTTAACAAACAGTACTACGCTGCTGATCTAACAGTCCAAAGTTCCAGTGCTGGAATGACCAGGCCGCGGACGGCTCCGAACACTCACGGTGTTACAAGTAACTATTCTCATTTTGGTTCCGTATTGAAGTTGACGTATGTCTCTACATGTGCGTCCCCCACCCGCACGGGGTAGTGTGTTTGGTCCGCGAGAGGTATTTTATTTCCCTCAAGCCTGCTGGCAAGCCGGTTAGGACCCCCGTATCACCCTCCCCCTGCTACGCCAGCGTAGTAGGTTCGTGGAGAATTAAATTTTAGGCCTTCCCCTAAACTACCATTTCATTCAGCGTGATTAAAATTATTTATGGCCTACATTGTAGAGACTTATTCCCGACTTTACATATCGATTTTCATTACATTCTCTTCAGCAGTTTTCTCGTTATGTGCGTACGTACGTACATACATACAGAAATTACGGAAAATTAAAAGGTGCATATCCTTGTTACTGTGGGCACGACCGATACAGAGATACCATTCTTTGTAACTTCTGAGCAATGTACGGACAAAACTCATTTTATATATATCTATGTTTTGTATCGAAGGCTAATACACAAGCTGCGAGTACTGAGGCAGAGAGTATCAGATATGAAGACTCATGTCGTGTTATGGATGTTCCTCCTCGTGTTGTATGTATCCCAAGTAAAATCAATGTTTCACCACATTCTCATTCTCAAAGAAAGTGTTTTGCCTGTGGATTCCCCGACCATCTTCGAAATAGGTGTCCCAATGTAAGGAAACCCCAGCCTAATAATTCAACTGCTAGTTCTGTTCCTGGTTGCTTTAGTTGTGGAACACAACTACACATTAAACGTTATTGTCCTGTATCAAAGTTGTTGAATCCAAAATCTTTCCCTAATAAACTTAATTTACAATAACAGAACATGGAGGATAAATCTGTATATCCTCAAAGGTCAAGATACAACGTTAAGAGAGATCACAATCCCTTTCCTAAGCTTAGATGTCCTCCTGGATGTATCGTGATTTCAACCAAGGTAAATATTCATGCCCCCTTGATTGATGCTTGAACTTGTTATTGCCCTTGTTGATACTGGCAATGTGGTTTCATTAAAGACTTACTTTGTATCAAGGTAGGGAAATGTACATTTAAATTGCCATTCACTGAACCTATGTTAATGACATTTGAAATGAATAATCTAATTAAATATGACCAAGCATTTCTGAGACCTTCCAATGAGCCCTCGACATTCATACTAAATATTTTTCTGTTCCTAGTGGCTTAACGCCGCATTAACACAGCAAAGATATCCGGCAACAGGGCTACCAATGGTGGGATTCGAATCCACTATCTCCCAAATGCAAGCTGACAGCTGCATGACCCTAAACATCAGGCCAACACAGTATATATTAGTGTTACTAACCTCAATTTCAACAGTATCATCTCCCCGTGATTCAAGCAGCTGTTTTAACTTCTCCAAGGAATCCTTCGGTACAGCATCTTTCAAGTAATCTTCAGCCTTCTTTGCTTCATCTACATCAACTAGAAAAGGAAAAGAATAATAATCTTCCAGGATAGTACTTGCATCTTTCAAAATACAATATTAAAGTTTAATACAGGAACCAGTAATTCAAAGCAGCATGTTCTGCACACAAGCACAGTAACAATACTGTTTGTTACTAGGAACTTGTATCTGTCCACTATATATCTTGCATATTTCAGAATTAAACAGAAATACAAAGAAATTATCTTCTTTGGCTGTGATGATCTGCTGTAACAGGAAAGAAAATAGTAAGTTAGACATTTTATAGAATATTGACAAGTACGATCAGATGAAGACACAAGGAAAATGTCTTTAAACAAAGTAATACATACAAAATAGGTGTGCAGCATTCATACATAGGAACCACAGTAATTCAGTTCTGGTACTCAACCACATGTGATCTTTGTTGACAAGATGGCCAACTGCCAGAACTGAAACACATAAGCAAGCAGTTCATATGAGCGGAACTTTGTTAAGATAAATGATTTTCACAAATTATTGCTAGAATGTCACGTCTTCTGATTTATTTTGGACGATATTTCACAATGCTGATGGTGCTCAACTCCAGTTAAAAGCATGTTGCCAGCCTTATCCAATATCAAGATTATATACTTACAACTTTAAGCATGATGCATACTCACACTGGCAGTGACCAAAACCAATATGATGCTGTACAACACAAGGATAAGGCCTGGCTTCTGCAGACCTGTCAGTCTGAGCTCATGTTGCTTCTGTTCTTGCAGGGATCAGTCGACGGAATTAACACTACCTGGTTCATCTCTTCATACTTGACAATACCAAGAACAATGGTGAACTCTCTTCAGCCTACACAATCTTTTGCTCATTAACAACCTTCAATTCAGCTGTCACAATATTTTAGTTTTACTATCAAGAATTGGAAAACATATGAAGTGTTTTCATCATACTAGTATAAAAAGAAACATATTTCAAAAGACAACTGATTTAATGTGACAAAAGTAGGTTTTGTTCCACTTTTACCAACTGTAATTATTTTTAAAAGATATTTATTAACAATGTCATTAACCGGTTTGATATCTGTAGGAAAATGAACCCCTAATTACACCTATTACAACCACCAAAGCTAACTTGAAGATTTTTCTATTTAATGGAAAAACAAGACTGCCATAGTCCACTATTTTAAGGCAGGAGAAATATTTATGCCATAAGGGAGGTAAGGAGTAAATACCAGCCATGGACAATTTTCAACCTGAGTGATAGTGAGGGCTGCTAACAGTGGTGGTGGTGGTGATTATTGTTTTAAGAGGAATACAACTGGGCAACCATCCTTTAGGGCTGCCAATAGTGTTCAAGACGGGTCAATTCTCCTTAAATCACAAATCGCACAAATTTTTTCCACTTCCACACAATAAAACTTATTGAAAAATTACCTTAAATTTGCATTGGTTAATATCAGTGAACATGGTGAGATTCAGAATGATTTTGTTTGTTGTAATGAAACACTTGAAACGTTATCAAACTACCTTTCTTTTTTCCGTAGAGAGGCAATTTTACTTACCTCCCATCAACAACACCCACCACCAAAAATATGACTAAAAGAGACTTAATTCCCTAAAACCTACACAATAATAGTGGAAGTGAAAATAATTTTTCTAGTTGGCAGAAGTAAACCTCTTGGAAAAAATATGCACCATCTGCATTTCAAAATTGTAAATAAACTAGTAACTTAAAAAAAAAAAGAACACTTCAAAACGGCACTGCTTATTTGTTGTTTCATATAAGGAAATGTAATAATGAATAAGAGATCAGGATATACAGTAGGTTTCAAGGAAAGAAAGAAAGGAAGGAAGGAACTAGCAATTCACTTAAAAGATAGAATTAAAATTTAACAGAAATATTTAAATTGTCTTCTTTTTATCTTCACACATTTATTTATATAACAGTTCAGTTACAAGGCTCTCAGTTTTTAAAGTAATTAAACAAATAAAACAAAATAAATGTTTACATGTCCATTTACAAAATCACCTTCAATTTTGATATTTTCATTCTTGTTCACTCTTTCATAAAATATCATAAATGTCGCAATACTTTGAAATACAGCAATTTTAATGACAAGAAAATAATGCACCATAATGCTACGCATTTTTACTTCCTTCAAGCACCATGCCTAAAATAAAATTAAGTTCCATTGCAAGAACTAGCACGAGTCTTAATACAATGCCAGTCTTAATTTACATACCATCCATCTATTAAACCCAAACCAGAAATAACAAATTTTACAGATGGGATGTAAATTGTCTTAGGTAATATTTTCTTTCAATTTTCTGGTCACTGATATCAAACTACTCATGTCACACTGCACACATTCAAATCCAGTTTACTAAAAGTTAAGTAATTAAAGGGGGAAAAAAGGTGTTACCTCTACAAGAATCTTGAAACCATACGCACCATGATGACACCGCTGCAATGATGTTACTAGAAACAGCTGCTCAGGAGGAACAGGCATGTATAAAACACTTAACAACACACTAACTAACCTACAAAGGACAACACTACTTAGTTAACTAAATGTTGGGGTTACATACCTGGTAGCTCTGGAACACTGGTCGAAGTCAGAGTGACGACATTGCCATCAATGTCTATCTCGTTCACATGGAAGTCTGAGAATCTCTGCTTAATAATCCCACTGAAGCCCTCATGTTTACTGATGTACTCTGTGATGCCAACATCCTTTTCCAACAGCCTTGCAGTCATCACATGCTGATTAACAGTCTCCTTATGTGCGACACTCGCAGTAGCAGTAGTAGTAGTAGTAACAGCAGTAGCTGTAGTGGTGGTGGTGGTGGTGGTTGCAATAGCTTGTAATTTTCCCAAACTCTCAGTACTGGTATTCTCTTTAGCATCAGCTTTATTCAAACGTAATTTACTTTTCCTTTTTGGAGTGAATTTGGAACTCTTAACATTCCCTTTAAAAGACTTCTTACCCCGTTGGGGCTGAGATTTCCCCCGGTTTCTCCTATTCATGCTCAGTTCTATAAATGGCAACTTGCAAGCCACATTAATTGACAATGATCAAACCTGAAAATAAAAGAAACTATTTTTAAACATAAGAGATATATGAATATGAAGAAATCCAGAAAAAAGGTCCAAGAGTACTGTATGATACAGGAAGGAAAATTAGTAAAAGAGGGAACTATTTAAATCTAATCCATCTAGAATATACAAATGATGGAGAACTATCAAACCTCCTTTGCTCATTGGACAGGCATTTCAGTTGTACTGTGAATGAATAATCAGAATGGGATTCTCCAAGATCAACAATATGAAATATTTCTAAGAACTCAAGGTGAAAAATGCAAGGTTTAAGAGCAAGAATCACATACTTTATACCATTTTCAATTTCAGTCATCTGTTTGCGAGAAAGGTACAGTGAGTGATCATATTGAGTCATAATTTTTTAAAATTTGGAATTTTCATCCATCAATGAAACCAGCATTTTCAACTGTTGCCTTTTCTTATTAGAATAAGTATAAGTTTTGGTAATAAACTATATTGCTTTCAACAATGTCAAACCATCTACTGTCGTTTATAATGGAATCTGCATAGTTCAGTCTTCATTAGGACACTAAATTTTACACTATTGAGAATCTTCCACCATTTTGATACTTTATTTTGCCTTTTGGCAAATTTTTTATTTATATGTTAACAGTACATGTTTCGTTCCTTGTTTAGGAACATCCTCAGCTGTTATAGTAGCTTAGGTGAATGGTTAAAATTTTTAAAATACATAGATTTACAAATACATTGATTCACTTAAAAACTAAATACGAATTAAGATAAATGATATTAAAAACAGTGTGGGGTTAGTGTGTTACTGGTATGAGAGCAGATGATTACATGGTTGATTGACTTAAAACTATGTCTATTCATTAGAATAGTTGTTCAAAAAATTTTTCACTTTGTTACATAAAAAGTCTGTATGCAATTAAAATTCTTTAAAAAATGTTTGACTTCATAGCATTGTTCGAATTGTTGAAAGTTTTTCTTCCTTTCCTTCCAGGTAAGTTGTTGTATGTTGTGTGCTTGCTTATAGTGCTTTTGACTGAGTCTAATGTGGAAACTTTTGGAGCTGATTGCTGATCTATTAATGTGAAGGGAGCCTCGTTTCAAATTTCTTGCTATGGCTGAATTCCGATTCTACTGTAGAATCAGCTCCAAAAGTTTCTAATGAATAGACATAGTTTTAAGTCAATCAACCATGTAATCATCTGCTCTCATACCAGTAACACACTAACCCCACACTGTTTTTAATATCATTTATCTTAATTCGTATTTAGTTTTTAAGTGAATCAATGTATTTGTAAATCTATGTATTTTAAAAATTTTAACCATTCACCTAAGCTACTATAACAGCTGAGGATGTTCCTAAACAAGGAACGAAACATGTACTGTTAACATATAAATAAAAAATTTGCCGAAAGGCAAAATAAAGTATCAAAACGGTGGAAGATTCTCAATAGTGTAAAATTCAGTGATTAAATTTTGATACGGAAAATGAAGCTGATTACTTGCAATCCATTAGGACATGCGGAAGGATAATTTTACTGCTACATGACCTTGATAATGTTGCGAGATGGACAGCAGGCAATGGTATGTTGATAAACGGGGTTAAAAGTCAGGTTGTGAGTTTCACAAATAGGAAAAGTCCTCTCAGTTTTAATTACTGCATTGATGGGGTGGAAGTTCCTTTTGGGGATCATTTTTTTAAGTATCTAGGTGTTAATATAAGGAAAGATCTTTACTGGGGTAATCACATAAATGGGATTGTAAATAAAGGGTACAGATCTCTGCACATGGTTATGAGGGTGTTTAGGGGGTGTAGTAAGGACGTAAAGAAGAGGCCATATATGTCTCTGGTAAGACCCCAACTAGAGTATGGTTCCAGTGTATGGGACCCTCACCAGGATTACACGATTCAAGAACTGGAAAAAATCCAAAGAAAAGCAGCTCGATTTGTTCTGGGCGATTTCCAACAAAGGAGTAGCATTACGAAAATGTTGCAAAATTTGGGCTGGGAAGAATTGGGAGAAAGAAGACGAGCTGCTCGACTAAGTGGTATGTATATCACAAATATTATTATAATATTTATAGATCCACCTGTTCAATACAATACAATCCACTATGTAATACTTAATATTTAAAAGTCATAGGTGCATGTTTCAGCCTTTTTATGGGCATCATCAGCCTATATCAATCTTAAAATTATTGGATATGGGATCTTTCTAATCTTATAAACTATAGAATAACATTTTGAGCAATGATCTCATAAAATGTTATACTATAACATCTAAAATGATGACAATGCACAGAAAGTATGTTAAAAATACTGTAAATTAACAGTTTTGAAGATTATAATGTGGTTAATCTTGAATATTTGAGTGTTTAAAACCAAAATGGATCCTCTTCTTATACATCATTAGGACTATGACGGTGTTGAGTGTGAAAGCACAATCATCCAAGGGGGATATTTATTCAACGCCCATAACACGAGTTCAAGATATTTCAAGATAGTAAAATCAATGTCAAATATTTAAAATAGAAGTGTGAACGTATGAAGTGTGTTAAAATATATACGGTTGATTTATCAGAAAGTCGTAGAAAAGAGATAGGACTTCTTGTAGGAGACGTTGCTAGTGATAAAATGTTGAGGTGTCAAAGCTAGCCGATGTCAATGTTTAGTTATACTAATACAGTAATCGATCGGATCCGAAAGACAGTCAAGTGGGTGTTATTATCCCTGTTGAAATATTCATTTGAAGAAATTATCAAGTTTTTCTCGTACAGTGCCTGTTAAGGAACAGTCCGACGTACTGTCATCAAGTCATTAAGTCAGACGTACTTAACACGCACCGTACAAGAAAAACTCCATCATTTCTTCAAATAAATATTTCAACAGGGATAATAACACCCACCTAACTGTCTTTCGGATCTGATCGATTACTGTATTAGCATAACTAAACATTGACATCAGCTAGCTTTGACACCTCAACATTTTGTCACTAGCAACGTCTCCTACAAGAAGTCCTATCTCTTTTCTACCACTTTCTAATAAATCAACCGTATTTGTTTTAACACACTTGATACATTCACACTTCTATTTTAAATATTTTACATTGATTTTACTACCTTGAACTCATGTTATGGGCGTTGAATAAAGATCCCCCTAGGATGATTGTGCTTTCACACTCAACGCCGTCATAGTCCTAATGGTGTATAAGAAGAGGATCCATTTTGGTTTTAAACACTCAAATATTCGAGTAACCATATTGTAATCTTCAGTATTTTTACTTTCTGTGCATTGTCATCATTTTAGATGTTATAGTATAACATTTTATGAGATCATTGTTCAACAATTCATTCTATAGTTTATAAGGCTGATGATGCCCATAAAAAGGGTGAAACGTGTACCTACGACTCTTAAATATTATGTATAAATTTGAACCACATGAAATAGAGGATTGTATTGTATTGAACAGGTGGATCTATAAATATTATAATATTTGTGATATACGTCATCTTCAATACGGAACCAAAATGAGAATAGTTACTTGTAAGAGATATGTTCCGAGCTGTCAGTGGAGAGATGGCGTGTAACGACATTAGTAGACGAATAAGTTTGAGTGGAGTCTTCAAAAGTAGGAAAGATCACAATATAAGATAAAGTTGGAATTCAAGAGGACAAATTGGGGCAAATATTCATTCATAGGAAGGGGAGTTAGGGATTGGAATAACTTACCAAGGGAGTTGTTCAATAAATTTCCAATTTCTTTGAAATCATGTAAGAAAAGGCTAAGAAAACAACAGATAGGGAATCTGCCACCTGCGCGACTGCCTTAAATGCAGATCAGTATTGATGGATTGACACTTTACAGTTTAATACACAGATGTTTGCCAGTCACAGTCTTAGTGCTACTAATTACATGTTAATATATTATCCTCATCAACATGTTTTTCCCTTCCCATTTAAGACGGTCAACTTTTTAAAACTTTGACAAGACACTATTTTCCCAGTTACTGATGAAGTTCAAAATTTAGTTATTTGCGTCTTATATGATGTAGAAGTCTTCCACACTTTTTACAGCAAATTGCCTCCATCCTTGACTGAGAAATAAAAGTACGGAATTCTCTTTCTATCGCTCTCTACCTCGTTAGCATGCCTGCAGAGAGTAGCTTGCCATTGTTTCAGTTGGTGTAAGTTGTGTTTGCTAGTTCATTCAGTGCCTTTGTAACAAAGTTTACAAAGTACATTTTTAATTATGGAGAAGTGTGACAAATAATCAATCAAGAAAACTGGCATTCATTCAAGAAGCAGACCACAATCCTCACATGAAGCAAGTGGATATTGCATGGAAATAAAACATTCCTCCATCCACAATGAACACCAAACTAAGCAAGATTAAAGAAAGTAAACTTACTTATGAAGAAGAAGCAGCAAGTGGCAAAAAAAAAAAGGAAAGAACCAAGACTGCAAGGGTCAGTTTCCTGAGCTGGAAGACCTGTTACTGAAGTGGATCAAACAAGCCAATGCATCTAATATCCACAAGATAAGACAGTATTTCAAGCCCAAGCAGTATATTTAGCACATCAGCTGGGAGACCCAAACTTTCAAGTTTCCAATTCTTGATTTGAGAGACTTAAGAAGAGGCATAGTTTAGTGTGTAAATGTGTGCAAGGTGAGAATGATGGTGTAAACCTCGAGTTACAAGTGATTAAAATTATTTTGGGGTCCGTATTGAATCTCAGTATACTTCTTAAAACACAAGGTGTCTGGGTTAAAGGCATAATAATATAAAATTTAATAACTTGAGAAATAAAGGAGATATTTATTGGCGGTTTGTTTCTACAACTAGGGTAGCTCAAAATGTTTTCTGTGTTCGTTTGGGGTGACGGTGGTACCACATGCGTATGCGCGTAACTGCATTGTTCACGAGAAGCGTGGCAGTAACCATGTGGATTCCACAGCAAGCGCTCTGTGTGCTTTCGCTCACGGAGATAAAATCCGTTACACTAGTACAACATAGATTTCGGCGTGAGAATGGACTGTTACCAACTGAAAATGTTCCCACTTATGTAACAATCATGAAATGGGACAGGCGCCTTCGAGAATCTGAGACCTTGCTGTCGATGTCAGGCCACCATGCCAAGCACGCAGTTTCAGAGGCTACTGTTGATTTAATCCCCGAGTCCTTCAAGCGGAGTCCTTGTAAGTCAATTTGACAAGCAAGTGGGCAGTTACAGTTACCTCGTTCGACAGTGCACTATGTTGTCCACAAAAGGTTGCGCCTATGAACATACAAACTGCAGCTTCGTCAGAAAATCAAACCTCAGGACAAGCCGCTATGAAAAGCATTCGGGGAGACAATTCTGGAAAAATTTATGGAAACAATGCATTCCTCGATTCGGTCTGTTTTTCGAACGAAGCTACATTCCATATTTCCGGCACGGTAAACAGGCACAATTGCCGCATATGGGGATCTGAAGCCCCCCACGTAGTGATAAAGATTTTTAATGGGACTCTCCGAAAGTGAACATGTGGTGTGGATTGTTGTAGGACAGGGTTCTTGGCCCATTCTTCTTTGCGGAGCCTACAGTTAATGGAACACGCTATCTAGACATGTTGGAGCAGTATGGTGTGCCACAACTTCCTCATGACACGATTCTTCAGCAAGATGGTGCACCATGGCATTATGCGGAAGTTGTGAGGGATTTCTTGAATCGTGAGTTCCCAGATCGCTGGATTAGGAGAGGTAGTCCATCAATTGCTTGGCCCCCTAAAAGCCCCAAACATTACGCCACTTGATTTTATCCTGTGGGGATTTGTCAAGAATCAAGTGTACCGGACACCACTTTGTGATCTAGTAGATCTGCACTATCACATTCGTGTGGCTATCACAAATGTTATGCCTACAATGCTGCACAAGACTCGAAGAGAAGTGGAATACCGATTAGATGTCTGTTGCGCCACTAATGGTACGCATATCGAGGTTTATTAGGTATGTAAACAAACATTTTGAGTTCCTGAAAATGTCAAAGTGCTACTTCAATAAAGCCAGCTTTAAAAGTATTGTTGCCAATGTCATCACTCCCAGAAGTGAAAACAAGGTGGAAAGAGAATATTGGCAGAAGTAGAGGGGAGGAAGACAACATAAACCTTTGCCAGTTATGCAGAATATGACAATTCCAATATAAATGGTTGATTATTGGACACTATAAATTTTCCAGCTAACTCATTCTAGGTTGCCAGCGTTTCACCCCAGTGTGCCAATTTGGGCTCATCAGTTGGTAACTAGCATATCTACCAGGACGCACGGCTAGTGCACAAAATGGAGGCCACTGCGTAGCTACAGAGGATGAGCCCAAATTGGCACACTGGGGTGAAATGCTGGCAACAAAGATGGTGGTGGTGATTATTGTTTTAAGAGGAAGTACAACTGGGCAACCATCCTCTATATAACACTAATCAGAGAGAAAAAATGGAAGGGATCCAACACGCTGAAAAATGAAGGTATTGACCAAAGGAAGACAAGGGCCACGAAGGGCATGAAAGGAAAGACTCCCTAGGCCTCCATACGTAATACCGTCGGGGTCAGAAAAGAACAAGAGTTGACCAAGAGATGGCAACCAACAATGAGTTACCTGGAAAATTTATCATGTCTAATAACGGACCATTTATATTGGAATTCTGAATTTAATCATCCAGGACAATTATTTCAGGTTCCCTATGGAATTAATATCTATAACGTTGTGGTTTGTCTATGACAATACACAAAATCCTGGATCAGTATACATCTGAGAAGTTTCAAGAGGAAAGGCTTGAAATGGAACCAATACCTGTATCTCTGCTGTCAAATGCCATAGAAAGAATGGTAAATGTTCAACGATTTGTGACGCTTTGTTGTCGACGATGATGTAGCTGTATCAAAGATGGATTAAGGCATATACATGTTGTAACACCCAAATTGTAGGGAAAAAAAATCCACTATGGATAGCTGCCCTTATACGAGGGAAATCACAAAAGTTCACTTTACTGACAAACCTAATGAAAACACTAGAAATTAAAATACAGATCATTTTCATTGGAATTTAAAGAATGTTAATGATTGCATCCAAGTATCCTCACAAATGTGACAGTGCTCCAGTATGACGCAGCCACAATAGCTTATCACCGACTCTAATGAAGTCTTGAAGTTGGGTTTCCACAGGGCAGATTGGACAGTGAAATAGATTCTCAAGATACTGAATTACACCACAGTCGCTCTTATGTGTATGATCCCATCTTATGATTGTAGCCTTGGTTCTCATCCTACTCAGGGTGCTTTTTTTTTTCCACTAATGGCTTTACATCACACCGACATAGACAGGTCTTATGGCGACGATGGGATAGGAAAGGGCTAGGAGTGGGAAGGAAGTGGCCATGGCCTTAATTAAGATACAGCCCCAGCTGACACACAGGACAAGCTGTAGAGCAAGAAAATGCTACGACTGTAGTTTGTACAACTGATGGATGTGCTCCCCAGATTGACCCTGTTAACATGCATAGTAGATTATTCCCGGCTCTGACCTTCATACTGACAATGACAATATGCTCAAAAAGTAAGATACCGATCACACTGAACTCCAAGGTATTTGATAACAGGGGTGAACTCAAGCTACCTTCCTTCCCAACTGATGTTCAGTTTGTAATTAGCAGTACTATTACGTAGATGAAAGAGTGTAATATGTATTTTCCTAGGATTCGGCTAAAGGCAATTCTGCGGCCTGGATCCTTCTTCCCGGAATGATCTGGACTGAGTTCCAACACCAAGATCGTCAGCAAATAGGAAATGCCCGTTATCCAGTGCAATAGGTTGATCATTGATGTAAATCTTGAAAAGAATTGGTGCAAGGACACTACCCCGTGGGAGACCATTTTTCTGGTTCTTCCAATGACTTTCTTTACCTTGAAGAGTTGATTTGTTTCTTCTGGTCAGTAACAAGCGTTGAATGATCCTTGTAAGTTTGAAGGCTTCTAAAGATTGTTAATCACAGTATTCAGTATTTTCAGGCACTCTTCCCAGATGGATCCCATTTATTTCCAATTTTATTTCAAACTGTTTCATATAATTTGGAAAGAATCTTTAAAAAATGCAATTGACATGTTTTGTAGAACATTTCTATGGAATCAAACGGTCTGAAAATATTTACAGAGAAATTTATTATTGTTCTGTATGCACTGAACATACCATTAACTTCCCAGTTATTAATTTTATATGCATGGCTACCAGAGCCTCCTCTTTTCTACATCAACCTCTTTGGACTGCTTTTCATCTTGATCAAATATGACCACTAGATAAATAATGACACCTCAGTTGGATTTCCTATCATTCGCTGCAATGACTGTTCATTTAACTGAACCCTCAGCTGACAGATACAAATTCACTTCATATAATTTTAGTTTTTTAATGAAGTTACCTATCCTCCTTCTCGAGGAAGGGTTTCAATCTTGCTGCAGTTATGACAACGGATAATTTGGATCCTGACAGTAACTCAAAGTGTGACAACATTATCGTTCATCTTTATGGCGACTGTGTATAGAGAAGAAGATAGTCCATTCTTTGTAGATATCATATACTGTCAAATTTCTTCCATTCCAAGAAGAAATTCACCTCTAGCACGACTGGATAAGCTTTTCCACACTTCAAATTCCTGATTATGCAGTTCTTTTCAAATGTTTTTTAGCTTCTCCTCAATTACTAGGTTAGGATTTCTTCAGCTGTAGCAAATTTCTTCTCTGAAATTTCAACATTTTGAAAGCATATTTGGAGTGCACTTGAAGTTGAATGCAAAGTGGAACCTCCATTATCCGTTCCCAGAATCTACATTTTCCCAGATTATTCATTCAAATTATGCAGTCCGCCAACATCCTAACTGAATATTTTCCCCTTTCACTTCAATAATTAGAGCAAGCCTCGGAAAAGCCATCGTCTTCGCATCACAAATGCCTCCTGCTGTTTAGGAAAAATACGGAAGTCATAAAGCAGAGTGGCCGTAACAACTGGAACGAGACAGTGCATTCCGAAAGCTCTACTTCCTTGCAGATGGAAGAGTTTCATCAAATGTTCATACTTTTTAAAATCTACATTATATCCAGGGTTAGACATTTAATTTTTACTCTTTTTACGATTGTATCGCTGAGCAGGTTTTCGGAACTCTCTCAAAGCACTAGTCACTGCGTTTTCAGACAGAAATCAAACTTTCTGCACCCTAACGCAAATCTAGTATTTTAATATGGTCGGATACCTAACTCTAGACTTGAGAGTTTGCAATATGCTTGGAAGCTTTCTTACATCTAAGATCTTTATATATTCTTACTGCTGCGGTTGGTCATAGCTCACTTCAGAGTAAGTGATGATGACTGATTGATGCTTGTTGTTTAAAAGGGCCTGACATCTAGGTCATCGGCCCCTAATGTTACAAAATAAGACAAAATGAAATGACAATTTTAAAACCCAAAATCCTCCACTGACCACAATTCAAAACGTGAGGACGAAGAGTGAATGGATGGATATGAATTTAAAACTATCAGTGGAACCGACCCACAATGCCTCACATGCACAGAAGCTGGCGTAAAACAATAGTATTACTGACCAAGGGACTGCTTGTATAGCACGATACTGAATCGAAGATGCTTGTAGTCGAAAGGAGTCCAAAATCCAACTCATCGGCCCCTCACAATGGTACTTATCACTAGAAAAGTTGATGATGATGCTTGTTGTTTTAAGGGGCCTAACATCGAAGGTCACCACTAGAAAAGTAGAACCATGGTATTTGTCATGTTGCAGTACTAATCGATAGTAGCGTAGACTCGCGGTATTTCACACATTATGGAAGCACTCACAGGTAATGAAATTCGCACATGTATTTCGCACATTGCAGCGCCATTGAAAGCAACGCAAACCTATGGTGTTCATCACCTAAGTGTACTAACCACAGGGACTCTTACTATCCCGTGGTGTTCCTCATATACTGGGTACTAACCATAGGCAAGCCAGAACCATGGGTATCGTCATCCCATGGTGTCGCTCATATAGTGCTACTAATCACAGGTACTGTAAAAGCTGTCGCGCTCTCATTTGCTACTAATCACAAACCTATTTGGTACCTAACATAGTGGTACTACACACAAGGAAAAGCGACCCATGGTGTTCCCCACGTGGTGGTACTAATCACAAGGAGTTTCATGGTTCTAATATAATCATCCCTTGGTCGCCCCTTTTAGTCACCTCTTACGACAGGCAGGGTATACTGTGGGTGTATTCTTCGTCTGCGTCCCCCATCCACAGGGGGTCAGAGTAAGTGGGAAAAAGTATTTGCAAATGCACTTTTTCTAAACTTTTACTCATTTACACATTACTTAGGATGAACCTTCCACAGTTGCTGCAATTTTCAACGATGTACTCCAGGGGGTGCCACATTTGATTTCCCGCGCTAACTGCTCATGTAGCTTGTGACGTCACTATAACGAAAGTGGTAACATTAGAAAGCGGTCTCTGGTCAGCTGTTAAGGGTTTTTCGCATGTTTATTAAGTTAAATAGTACAATGCATGAGTGAATACGTGGTGTTATTTAATACAAGGAGACAGTAAAATGAGTAAAAGCAGGAATAGCTGTGCTGTTGCAGTGTTAAACTGAGAATATAATTAATCACAGCTTCCCAAAAAAATTATTACAGGCTAAATGGATGTTACGGTGTCAAACAGGTGATAAAATCAACCTTAACACGACCAGAATTTGTTCCACACCTTTCCTCCCTCATGACTATGAACAAGACTTTAAAAATGAATTGCTAGTCTTGCCATTAAAATGGAAATTGAAGGCAGATGCTGTACCCTAACTGGCATGGAAATGACATTGATGCTATAAGTTCAAGAAATGATGATCAGCTAATATGTGCCATTATTGGTATTAAAAGAGTGTTTATATTGATATTCTATATTTCATTCCCTCTTAAACTGCAAAGATTAGTATGATTTTCTACTTTTGCACAGAAATCATTAAATTAGGTCAAAAATATTTTTTTCTTATTTATAGACAAAGTCCAACTGAGATCAGAGATGTCAGAACAGAACCGTCCTAAAAAGGGCCTTGTAAACAACACCAGATTTGTCTTCCAAGAAAGTAAAACCATCAATCGAGCACAGGCCAACCTCAACTTGCGAACCATTCAGCCTCTTAGTTTTCGTCAAAACCATCCGCAATCATCATCTCCCTTCACTGTGAACTACCGTCCAGTAGAGAAACTCGCCATGAGAGGCACCATGTCACTATGTGTGAGAATCCCACATTCTCCTTAATGTTTCAACAGAGCTGATACCATGGTCTTTTGGACCAAATGCCAAATTTTTACAGAAATTATACAGTGGTGTGTTGTAGATCTCATTGTACATGGTGGTGACAGTGGTTTTTAAGAGGAAGTATAACTAGGCAACCATCCTCTATTAACAATAAGGAAAAAATTGAAGGGGTCCGACTCTTAGAAAAATGACAGTATCGGCCAGAGAAAATGAAGGCCACGAAGGATATGAAAATGAAAGACTCCCTAGGGCTCACAACCTACCACCGTCGGGGTCAGAAAAGAACAAGAGTTGACGTGTATAGTGCGTATTGGTATCACCTAAATATCACTATAAAATTTGTCACAAATGGAACATAATTACTTTTACACATATCAAGTGAAAAATCCCTGGCAAATTAAGAAATATGTTTTTTGGAAAATATTAATACGTACTTACCAACTTTGCAAGTACATTTGTTGTTGCGCTCATAGTGACACACGTATGTCTTTTGTCTTACACTTTGAACAATTCCGTGTGATATCTGTGTTCACTGAAGTTCTTCGCTTTCGTTTCATTCTTCACTTGTCAATGACATCATTTCATGAATTGTATCGCGATATGCTATATTTAATAGGCAACAAAATGGTATGGCCAATGTACATAAGAAAAATTCAGTGGACTAGTGATTTATTGGTCCAGGGATCGAGCTACTTTCTTTCGAACAGAAATAAAAATATTTATTGGTCCAGGGATCATGCTATTTTTCTTTTGACCTCCATTTTGCTGTTTGTACTGGCCAAAGATAATGAGAATCTACAGACATAGCACTCCCATTCCATGGTGCTAGCCCTGGACCTGAAGAAAGTAACAAAAGACGGCACCAGCAGCAAATGGACAAAGATAATGAGAATCCACAGATATAGCCCTCCCATTCCACGGTGCTAGCCCTGGACCTGAAGAAAATAACAAAAGACGGCACCAACAGCGTAGTACGACATAAACCAGTCCTGTCTACAAGCCTTAAGTATGTTTTCAAATTTCTCAAATAACGACGGTATTTCTTAATTTGCCAGGGATTTTTCACTTGATATGTGTAAAAGCAATTATTATGTTCCATTTGTGACAAATTTTATAGTGATATTTGGGTGATACCTTTGCGCATCATACCCGAGTTGACCATGGGAAGGTGGACAGGATAGATGAAAGTGAGGAGTCTTGCACAAGTAAGTGGAAGAAATACCAGGACTCAGCTAAGGGCCCCAGTCTCCAATGCATGCTATCAAAAAGCAGCAGGAATAGATGAAACTGGACCTGAAATGGTTAAAGACAGTGGGAGGGCAGGGATGATTGGCTTCATAGGGTAATAGGATTAGTATGGATTCTGATTCAACAAAAGTACCTGCATCTACGTAGAAGTTAACTCATTCACTGCCGCCTAAATTAAACCTATGCATCGCCCCAGAAGCTGATTAAGTTTTTTTCTTTCTGTTAGTTAGAAGGTAGTAGATGGTAGTTTTAACATTACAAGTGAAGTTTTTACACATACACATGAAAAATCATTGATTCATCAATGACTGACATGAAGAAAGATCTTGCATCCTAGGTGCCAGTAGATGGACATGTGTGTCATCAATGTGCAAAATATGTGCAACATCGATGTGCAAATTATTAACACAGCATATTTACATTGCATTGTAACAAATGATGTATCATTATATTTTAGTCGCTCACATCATGCAGGCCTATAGCATTTTATTTACAGAAATGGACGTTTAAACCCACTTAATCAATACAATGGATTCGGGCACCCACTCAAAGTATTTCATCGTAAAGTAAGGCTCTAAGCAACATGCAAGCTTTGCAGGGAACTGAGGACAATAAATGGAGTCAGTTCTTTTCCCCTTTTTGTAGCATAATTCGCATTACTTTCTCATCGAGTTGCCTTTTTTATTTATTGTTTGTGTTGGAATTTGAAGGACTAATACAATTGCCATTGCCACTTTCATTTTTACACCACGTTTGAAAACAATCAGGTTATGAACCAATAAGCCAAACATATAACTCAAACCTCAACCCAAGTGCCATTACAAAAGAAAACGCTCAATCACTGTGCCAGCCAGGAAAGACAAGTAAAACCGGATCATGTATAATGACGCACATTCGCGTCAGGCGGCATCCAAGTGTTACGCAATGGAAGAAAAAGGATTGAAACAACTACCTGTATTTCATTGATCAGTATACTAGGTGAGGCACTTATAGGCTTTTTCAAAAGAAGGGCACAATCAATGGATGCGAGTATCATAAGTCAGATGAAGACCAGCATGGTATCAGACCACAGAGGGGCTGCCAGGACTAGATTGTCAGCCTGTGTCAAATAATTGAAAACTGCTATAAGATGTAGACAGCTAAGTTTAGTAGGTCCAGAAAAGGCATATGATAAGAGTATCACGGGAAAAGACGTTATCCATATTGGGAGATTATGGGATGAGGGGTAGTTTATTACAGGAAATCAAAGTTATTTACAATGTCAATCAGACCATAGTGAGAATTGATGGTAGAACGAGTTCTTTATTCAAGGTAGTTACAGGAGTCGCACAAGGATGTAATACCTTTATTCAAAATATATATGGATAATTTACTGAAATGTATAAAATGGCAGTTGAGTGAAAATGTTTAGTGGTTTGGCCTACGACTGGGTCTTAATTGAGTTATCCTTGATTCTTAGTTGATCTTTCCTTCCTTCCTTCCTAATAGCCCTACTGACCTCATTTTTCTTTTGACTTGTCTAGGTCCCATCCCTTCATTCCTTTCTTCAATTTCAGATGGCATTTAATGACCAACAAGTTGTCGTCAGAGTCCAAGTCAGCTCCTGGGAAAGTTCTGCAATCCAACACCTGGTTTCTGAATATATGCCTAATCATAATAAAGTAAATTTGATACCTTTCAGTGTCTCGAGGTCTTGTCCACGTATACAGCCGTCGTTTGTGGTGTTTGAACCAAGTATTAGCAAGGACTAAATTATGATCAGTGCAGAATTCAACCAACCGACTTCCTCTTTCATTCCTTTGTCCCAATCCCAATTCTCCTACTGTATTACCTCCTCTTCCTTTGCCTACCACTGCATTCCAGTCTCCCAGTCTCCCATCACAATTAGATTCTAGTCACCTTTTACTTATCGTATTAAATCTTCTATCTCTCCATACATTTTGATTTCTTCACTATCCACCGCCGACATGAAATTAATGAGGTTTGTTAATACGAACAGATGGGAACGTTGGTAGAAGGATACCCTGAGGTAAAGGACAAGTTGGGAATAAACTAGATGGATGAAGCTGTATGTATAAACTAAGAGAATAATGGACTCTGCCAAGGAGGGTACGAGAAGTAGAGACACAGGCAATGATGTTAGGTTCAGTTTTTTTGGCAAGTGTGGATCTAAACAAGGCCACAAAGCCAACTGTAAATAGAGAGTTGTGGAGGCACTTAGTTAATACACAGAGGGCTGCAGATTGTACTCAAAGGCATAACAGTCGATAAAGATTGTGTGTGTTTATGTATGTACAGGGTCTCTCATATTAACCCAGACCGAATGCACGGTGTATGTACTCTGCGCTACGGCAGCTGCAGTATAGGAAGCGCACACATAGTTCTTGACTGTGCAAGCAGCCTGCACGTGTTTGACCCGGCAAGCACGAGTTGCTAGTCAATCTCAGGTGTTAAGATGGTAAGACAGTTATCATCGCAATACCATATTTTCGTATGTAAAAGTTCTGGTTTTATCTTAATGGTCGTGTGAACAGTCATAACTCTCGCTAATGGTGTACAGAAAATCCTAATGGTGTTTATGAAGTCCCTCATGATAGGAAGACTGGTGTTTGGTGTGCTGTTAGTGCAAGACGAATAATTGGGTACCAAGATGGTATTCTGATGCCGTTCTTCCAACAGTAAACGGAAGAAGAAAAATCAGCTGGGAGGTTTCAACAACATTCAGCCCCTGCTCATACAGCAGAAGATTCCCTTCTTACAATCTCAGAAGTGCTTGCGAACAGAGTAATCAGTACTGGTCTATTTCCCCCTCGTTCTCCAAATCTAACAGTGTGTGATTTTTGCTTGTGGGGTAAACTTAAAGAAAAAGTGTATCGAACAAATCCTGATACATCATAGGAACTGAAAGAAAACATTACAAATGAAATCAGAAACATTATAGTGGCAGAACTCACTTGCATCAGCCAGAATGAGATTACCAGATACAATGCCTGTATAACGCAGGAAGGATTGTATGCACGCTTAAAGCAGGGCAGCTGCACGCAACATAAGTTCAGCTGAGGCAGCTGCCTTATGGCCGAGTACAAACGCTGTAATGTCATAGGACATTACTCAGGCAAATGGTATGCTACAGGGAGATCCCCATGACCCTCTCCTTGTTTAACACAGCCGCTCATGACAGAGAGCAAGAGCAGAAGCTAATGAGGTGAAGATATACATCTACACAGATGATGATAAATCATCTCAACATATGTCTAAGGTGGATGATGATGCCTACCGATGTAGAGTTAAAGGAATCTCAATAAATACAGTCAATTTCAGATTTTTTGGTTTAACCTTTCAGAATACTATAACTTTTTTCCAAGACAGACACCAGACAAACAGCAACAGCAGCTACAAGCCATGATCTCCCTATCCTCGCCTATGGAATAGAACTATCAACAAAGATGACAAGGTCCACCTATTCAATACTGTATGTAATACGTTAACATTATTTATTACATCGGGACTAGTTTCGACCCTTGCATTGGGTCATCTTCAGCCTTAAATCATTAATGGAAAAGAACATTAAATGTAACTTGAAAACACCATCTAATATAGGCCTAACACTACCGACATGTCTTGAAGCATTGATGAAATATGTTGTGGTTACACAGGAGTCCATTTAAATTTATGTCTTGCACATGTCCAACACTTTTGTGTCACTTTTTCTTTTAAGATAATCGTAGTCTTAATACAAAACAGTACCACTGCACATATGTCCAATACTTTTTTTTGTGTCACTTATCTACCTACAAAAATTTGAGCCATGTTTAAGCTAGCCATACAATAAAAGTGAACCATTTTCATTTGATTATGAATTAATGCAGAGAACTCGTGAGTTTTACGAGAGAGAGAGAGAGAGAGAGAGAGAGAGAGAGAATTCCTACGCTTGTATGGCCATCGTCCTGTTCCTGCAGATCAAGTTGTGGAATGCACATGTCAAACGTTATTGCTTTCAAAACGTACTGCTAATAAGAAAGGTGTTCACCTCCAGGAACTGAAGGGAAAAGGGACTGGGGAACCTAGCAGTAGCAGAAAAGAGGCAGGTAGTGGGAGAACTGTTTCTTAGCACTCCAGGAAAGAAACTACTGTATTTACTCGCATATTAGACCTCCTTTTTTCCCCGCTTTTACAGCCAAAATTAATAAAGGGGGGTCCAATATGCGATAACCTCAAAATTTTGTGCAGTGAACACACGACTTCTAGGTTATAAAGAGCTATAAATTGTATGTGTAAACATTCTATACTATTATTTAACAAACTTAGAATGTATTTAAGTTATACTGGCTATTTTCGTCGGAAAACAGTATTTCTAAACGTAAAAAGACAAAAAATGGTGAACACGACATTTAGGCCTACGGTACATATAAAAGTCCGTATTAGTTACCATACTCGTATCACGTCATTTGTTACATCTCATTAACTCCTCTTGTGAGGTTGACATCAGGAAGGGCATACGACTGTAAAAACTCGCTACGAAGATTCATCTCACTTCACACTCGATCCCGTAGAAGAAAGGGATAAGGGTATCGTGTTATCATATAATTAAATATTGATACAAAAGAACTTAATGGCCAGTCATTTGTCTCTGTCAATTCAGCAGTAGGCCTACCACAGTAAACCTGATCACTGCTTTCATTTGAATTATCGCCTTGCACCGCCAACTTCCCCGCTTGCTACCGGCAATCGCCATTCTAAGTGACGTCATCTTCACTGCTATCTCTCGTCAGTCGTGTCAGCCACGCTTCATTCTCTTTGAGCCATGCACTGCAATCGAGCATACGAGGTCCCGTCTTTTTGAAACTTTTAAAAATAATTTTGTTCCCGACTATAGAATCTAAACAGTGTAAATCTATTCCCAGACTGTCTCTGATATTCCCAGTTGATGTATATGTAGCAGAAGCCACTCCTTCAGAATAAAGCCGTGCTGTAAAGGCATGCCAAACCATCAGCTGATAGCTAGCGTATGTTACAAGTTGTACTTCCAAATTTAATACAGTCATTGGAAACATTCTTTTGATAACTGCGGCTGGTGAAACACAGACCCTTATTTTTAAGTATATTTCATGCTTGCTCTCTACATTTATCACATCATGAGATACGACGGAGCACATTGTTTAGGTTAGGTTTTTTTTTTTTTTTTTTTTTTTTTTTTTTTGCTAGTTGTTTTACGTCGCACCGACACAGATAGGTCTTACGGCGACGATGGGACAGGAAAGGGCTAAGAGTGGGAAGGAAGCGGCCGTGGCCTTAGTTAAGGTACAGCCCCAGCATTTGCCTGGTGTGAAAATGGGAAACCACGGAAAACCATCTTCAGGGCTGCCGATAGTGGGATTCGAACCTACTATCTCCCGGATGCAAGCTCACAGCCGCGTGCCTCTACGCGCACGGCCAACTCGCCCCGTGGTTAGGTATATTATTGCCCTGATAGTGCCAAAAGTTTTACGGAAAAAAATAAATAACAGGAAAATATACCGCATTTATGGATATCTACAGGTGTGGCAGTAATGCGTTTTATTATCATAATGTTTAATTTTGTACGTTTGTTTGCTCTTTTTTTATTAGCGCATATCCTAGTACCTCTGTTTTGTTTGGCATCTCCGAAAATCGTTTAAAGTACGTGGGGACATAAGATTATTACCGTATTATTATTATTATTATTATTATTATTATTTGTTAGGTACGTTGGCAAGTAAAACAATCGTTTTAATTGGATAGCTTTTATCACGTTTAAACTTACTTCTCTCCAAAAATATACCTATATTAGCCCGAGTTACGAGATATTAAACGACCATTTTGTCAATAATCTCGACTGCTATATAAATAGCAACAACCGCATAAAGTAAACTAGTTTCCTCATCCCGAGGTGGTACAGCTCTTTTTAGACACCCCCAGTGGAGGGGAGTTACATGTACCGGTACTGCTTTTACCACATATCAACCTTCCTGCCATTCGTAAATCTCTGGCAGTACGGTACCAGGAATCGAAGTCAGACCCCCCGAAAACAGCAACTAATTGTGCTAACCATTACGCTGGCGAATATTATTAACTACAAAACACAGACATATAGCATGACTGATGCATGCTTGCAATGCGCAGGTTGGACACGAAACTAGGCCTATTCATCTATTTGTGCAACGTCATCAGAGCTGCAATAGACCTATGCTACAGAGGCGGACATTTCTTAACTACGAAAACAGATGTACCACATGAATGCAACGCATTTTTCATTGCGTAGGTCGTACGGACGAAACTATTCACAAATTTGTGCGTTGTCATCAGAGCAAGTCTTGTACCCGCTTCAAAACGGAATCATTATCGTTCTCTGACGAATTACGTTTGGGGCTCTTATAGGCAAGATTTGTTTTTTTTCATTTTCTTTGTCTCGAAAAGCCAGGTGGTGATTATTGTTTTAAGAGGAAGTACAACTGGGCAACCATCCTCTATATAACACTAATCAGAGAGAAACAATGGAAGGGGTCCGACACTTCGAAAAATGAAGGTATCGGCCAAAGGAAGACAAGGGCCACGAAGGGCGTGAAAATGAAAGACTCCCTAGCCCTCACAAACCTAATAGCGCCAGGGTCGGAAAAGAACAAGAGTTGACCAAGAGAGGTCGGATAGGATAGATGAAAGTGAGGAGCCTGACATAAGTGGAAGCAATGCCAGGACTCTGCTAAGGGCCCCGTGGTCGCCAACCCACGCTCCAAAGTTCAGAGCCCGTGGGGCCGAAAAGCCAGGGGGGGGGGGGTCTAATACGCGAAGGGGTCTAATACACGAGTAAATACGGTAATTAAGCCATCTCCTGTAACAGAAATTGATTCTCTCCAGCCTGATGCAATGCTAAGACAAGTGTACGATTATTACACCACGAAGAAATAACCTACCGTGGCAAAATTACTAGCCTCCATTAAAAAACAAAGCTTTTCTCCGAGGGGTAAAACTTCCTTAAAATTGGTACTGCGAGCCATAGGTTTTGGAAATGAAGAAACACGTATTTTTTGTTTTTGGAAAATCCATTTAATGGGGGTTAAACAGGAGTGATAAATTGGGGTGAATTTTTAGAAAGCCTACATCTACAGTACATCTCAGAAACGTAAAATGTTACAGATGTAAAAATTGGTATTTGGAATCTCCTGTAAAAGTAAAAAGGTGATTTGTTTTTGGAAACTCCACTTAGGAGAACTAAAAAGGGGGTGAAATTTTAAAATGAGTATTTCTCCAGCATATCTCTAAAACATAACATGTTGTCGAAGTGAAAAATAGTATTTTTTATCTCTATTAAAAATAAACACATGTTTTTTGTTTTCTGAAAAAACACTTGGGTGGAGGGGTAAAAGTGACTGAAAATGGAGTTGAATTCTTTTAATTAGGATACTGATATCTCAAAAGCTGAAGATGTTATGGACGTAAAATTTAGTACTTGGAATCTCCTTTATAAATAAAGGAATACGTATTTTTTGTTTTCGGAAATCCACCTAAAGCGGGGAGGGAAACTAAAAATTATTTGAATTATTTTTATGAGGATACTATTATCTCAAAAAAGAAAGATTTTGCAGACGTGAAAATTGGTATTTGAATCTGCTTTAAAATGAAAGAGACACGTATTCTCGGAAAATCCAATGAAGCGGAAGGAGGTGAAAGAATTGAAAAGTTAACTGAATTAATTGTATGAGGATACTTACATCTAATAAAAACTAAAGTTGTTACAGACGTGAAAATTGGTATTTGTATCTCTTTTAAAAACAAAGAAAAGTGTTTTGGGGGGAAATCAACTTGGGGGCAGGGGTGAAAAAGAGTTGAATTCCTTTTATGATATCTCAAAAACTGAAGATGTTCGAGTCATGATATTTGGTATTTAGAAGACCCTTTTACTATTAAAGAAACAAGTATTTTTAACGGGAAATCCACTTGGGGGGGGGGGTGAAAGTGATAAGAAGTAAATTATTTTTATGGGTAAACATATCTCAGAACTGAAGGTAACAGACGTGAACACTGATATTTGGAATCTCCTTTAAACATAAGGTAAGACGCCTTTTTTGAGGGGGGGGAGGAGGGGGGAAATCAACTTAACGACAGTGGGGTGAAAAAGGAGTTGAGACCAATTGATTTTACTGTTCATAATGTACTTATTCTGATCATAAACCGATCATTTTTAATCTTTCCTGGGTTCGTTTTCAAGAACCATATTTTCCTTTGAAGAACATAGTTAGATTAGAGTAGATTCTCCTGGCATTTAAATAAGAATTTAAACACACATGAAATAAATAATAGGAATGAAATTGACCGTGCAATTGTTCACCTCTATAATAAGGTCAATAATGCACGGAAGTATATCATTCGTGTCGCCAGATATCTTGCATACTTGCCTACGCGCGACGATGGTGCTGGTCACATTGTCAGCAATGACAATAGCAGCAGATGTAATTTACCGCCAAGTAGCGGTCTTGCATCATGCTGTGAGTTCCAGAACATTAATAATAATAATAATAATAGTAATAATAATAATAATAATCTACATTCAACTAATATCACCCACCCTAATAATAATAATAATAATAATAATAATAATGTTCTGGACCGTCGTTAAAATGTGCGGACCACACTGGAAACTGGTCCTGGCCGGGTAATGACTAACATTGCAGTCTGACCACAGGTTCAGCCAAGACACCCAAGACGACACCACGCCAATCTCTTCAAGGATTTGATCCATATTAAAATTGCTTATAGGAAAAGACTAGCTAATGTACCCGTGCTTCACAACGGAATTCTCAAAAAGACTGTCTTTGTGGTTTTCCTACCTGAAGTCGCCAGTAGGAATGTAGCGATTAAAAGCAATGTTATCATAATATAAAATACTCGATCAAATGAAAAACCGCACATTTTCTCACTTTTAGCGAACAGTACTACTGTGCCGATCTAACAGTCCAGAGTTCCAGTGCTGGAATGACCAGACCGCAGACAGCCATGAACACTCCTCTGCCATTATTCCATTAAATATGCACACTGCTCATTCTAATCAGTGCCTCAGAGTCGGGATTAAATAGCTGGAATGCTATGATGAGCCAGTTTGTTACGTATCAGTAGTATCAGAAAATTTATGAACCAGAGGAACGGCATGCTAAAGAAGAAAGTTATCTAACTCCCCAGTTACCTTCTGCCAATATTCAGACAGGCTGTTATTTTCAGTACGACCGGGCGAGTTGGCCGCGCGGTTAGGGCCGAGCAGCTGTGAGCTTGCATCCGGGAGGTAGTGGGTTCTAACTCCACTGTCGACAGCCCTGAAGATGGTTTTTGTGGTCTCCCATTTTCATACCAGGCAAATGTTGGGGCGGTAACTTAATTAAGGCCAGGGCCGTTTACTTCCCACTCCTAGCCCTTTGCTATCCCATCGTCGCCATGAGTCCTATCTGTGTCAGCGCAGCGTAAAGCAAAATTTAAAAAATCTTGGTATACAGCAGTAATCCCATCTATCAGAGATGAGCCGCAACAGAGATACAAAACACATCATAACACACAATGGTCAATGTAATGTTATTGTTGATCCATCTTATGAGCTTTCTGTATTGTAGGCCTTCACATTCAGTTTTCTTTCGATTGTGTAATATTAGGGTGTCTTATAAAATTCATTATAGCCTAGACTGCAGTTCCTTATCCTCGACTTTACATAACGATTTTCATTCAGTTCTGTTTACCCATTTTCTCGTGGCGGCGCTGAAATGGACTTTATACAAAAAAATACAATCTCATTAATATCTCCGTTATCATAGCTGGTACAGTAAAAATGTAAAAGACATAATGATCGGAAATTTAATATTTAATTTAGTTACATACTATTTGTCAACAGGACCAGGAACAACACAAAGATTTGATTATTCAATCTAAGGCTTTCCCCTAAACTGCCATTTCACTCAGTGTGAATAAAATTATTTATAGCCTACATTGTAGCGACTTATTCCCCGACTTTGCATACCGATTTTCATTAATATAGGACAAATATTTGAGAATTAAATTTTAGGCCTTCCCCTAAACTACCATTTCTCTCAGCGTGAATAAGATTTATGGCCTAGATTGTAGCGACTTATTCCCGGGCCTTACATACCGATTTTCAATAAATTTTTACAGCCGTTTTCTCGTGATGCGTGTACATACATACAGACAGAAATTACGGAAAAGTAAAAAATGCATTCCCTTGTTACTATGGACATGGCCGATACAGAAATACCATTCTTTTCAAATTCTGAGCAATGTACAGACAAAACTCTTATTTTATATATATAGATGGCAAAGATTTAGGGACCCAACTGACCGGGTGGAATACTTGGACCTAACCCGGGAAGTACTAAATCGCTTGATGGAAAGAAAGATTGAAAAATGGGAAGAACTTTGCCGTAATCTCTCAGAAAACAAGTGAGATCACGAATTTTGGCGGATTCTCTCAGAAAACGAGTTAGGTCGCGAATTTTGCCGGATTATATATAAAACGTTAAGCAATCAATTATAAATTTCATTATAATACCGTAGCAAAGCACGGGCATCTTGCTAGTTTATTATAAACAGACTTACATCAGTACTGGTTTCGGCCTTCCATGGCCATCATCAGCTCGTATATTACAATAATGTAGCTATTAGACATATGTCACAAAGATGTTGTTATGATTAAAGCATCCGGATGTTTAATGGGGTTAAAAATAAAATATATTGTAGTAATGTTTTGTCTATGCGGGCTTAAAATAGTATCTGTGATCAATGTACCAGTGAAGGCTACAGTAAGCTAAAACTTATTGTGTGTACATTAAACATATTAAAATACATAAAGCATAGTATAGAACACTAGATAAGTTTAAACACACTAAAATATAAAGTACATGTATGTTAAAACACTTGTTAAAATTTGAGAGTTCGTGCTGTGTGGAGTTCCTTCTTCAAGCTTCCTTGTAGTTCTTGCACTTATATGTCTATGTTAATTTAGTTGCATCAAGTGATCTTCGAGAATATTCTATTTGGCTAATATATGTCATGATAATTCATGGTGAAAACCCTTGTCGTAAAAAAATTTTTTCAAGTACTGTTGTGATTCAACCGTTGATATACTCCAACATGTTCAGAAAAAATTATTTAAATGATCTATTTTCTATGCCATTGAAAAGGTAAGTAGTATTGTTATTGGTTGAAATGACGGGGATTTCTGAGCAGTACCCTCAACAAGGTAAGCTGAATACATTGAATGATATTCTGCTTCCAAGGTATTGAAACAGGCTGCCATTCCACAATCCGTGACTTCACATCCTCTGACACCAAGTGGCAACCATTTTTAAGGTGAAGAAAGGCTCGCGCGCATGTGTAGATCAAAGTAGAAGGGGTAGTAATCAGCTGCAGTTCACCATTACCATGTGCTCATTATCACAGTACCAGTACCGTCAATTGAAGATTTGATATATTATTTAATTAATGGCTCGTATATGCACTCTGTGCAGGATTGTATATATAACTTTTTTTTACAATTTGCTTTACGTTGCAGCGACATAGGTAAGTCTTATGGCAACAATGGGATAGGAAAGGCATAGGAGTGGGAAAGAAGCGGCTGTGGCCTTAATTAAGGTACAACCCCATCATTTGCCAGGTGTGAAAATGGGAAACCACGGAAACCCATCTTCAGGGCTGCTGACAGTGGGGTTAGAACCCATTATCTCCTGGATGGAATATTTTACTATTTAACGACGGATTAAAAATATTCAAAGTGAATTTATGTGCGCTGCTTAAGTCTCACAGTACCGGGCGGCCAATCTATCAGCCATGCGAGCTGCTGCTGAAAATGCTGGGGAGGGGGAGGGGTGATCTGTTGGCCGTATTTTTCTTTCTTTCGCATGTATCTTCAATTCCTGTTGCACGATGGCAGCATAAATAATACCGCCTGAAAGAATGAAGCTTTACTCTCTGGAAATACCTATGACACACTTTACTGACATCAGTGAAGTTTTAGAAAAGCTTTCTTTCAACGCATTATAAGTTTTGTGCGTGGTAGCCCTGCACTATGAGGCACTCCGCCGCTTCGTGTCTCTTGTTATCTCGTTTATTTACTTCCAATAACGTAAGGATGGGCAAGTATTTGAAAGATGAATGAAATTTGTAATGTAACATTAAGGGCCGGTTTCATCAACGTGGGTTAAACCTTAACCCCGAGTTACACAGTTTTAACTCTGAGTTTGACTGTTCATTCCGTTTCATCAAGGAGGGTTATTTTTAACTCTAGGTTAAGACCGGAGTTAAGTTAACCCCGCCTTTCACCTGGGTTAAACTGTTTATTCGAGGTTAAAAGCAATATGGCCACAGTAAATCATGTATTTGATGCAAAGTTGCTTTATTTAGATTTGTTAAACGGTGTTCCTAACAGAAATAGGCCTATAATAAGAAGGAAAGACTTTGAAAATCTATCTGAGGAATAATTTCTTGAAGAGATAGACTTCAAAAACTGTCGTCAGAAAATTCGTCGATGAAGTTCGCGAGAGGTTAGAATACACAGCTAATCGAAACAAACTTGGGCTTGCGAACTAAAAGAAACTACATTGACCGTAATAGTAGCAACAGCGGTATTACACAATATTGCTGTGGAGACCTGAGATTAACTTCCCCCACAGGACTTGACTCTGCGTCAGTATCTCACAGGAAGGAGAAGGAACAGGAATGTTGGAATTGAGAATGACATCATTCTTCACATTGATAACGACAGCACTGCAGTGGCATATAGGAATTCAACTGCACACCACCACTTCAATAGTACAACACTTATGAACATTATACTGAGTATTACATAGTGGTTATACAGAAATGCACTTTGAAATTAAACTGTATATTTACTTCCATGTATAATATTGCTGTGAAGGTGTGCCAACTTTCAAAACAACTCTTGGCACAGAGAAGCTAATATTTTTATAGAACTGTTTTAGTTGTTTCGTAGATCGCACTGTAACGTGGGCAATATTATGAAATTCCCGTTATTCTTTTCCATGTATCCTCCTTTTCTGTTAATTGTATACCGTCAATCTTCTTGCATTCTATAATACTTCGGCACTCGGTGGCTAATTCAATAAATAATGATTTTTCTAAAGCAGAAAAATTCGTGCCACTATTTTTCTTCTGCACTTCTTCCATTTTTCGTTCAAGATCACGAAAGAATAATATCTACCATGGACCTGAGGAAGAAAACGAAATACAGCGCAAGAAATAAACAAAAGAACCACGCAAGAAGTGTATTCATGATCTCTGATTTTTAGTCACTGCCTCCTTGATTATTAGGACAGCTGTTTCCTGTGAGGGTTAACACGGTGTTAGTTAACCCTCTGCCGAAATAGCTTGGTGAAACGCGTGACTTGTAAGAATGAGTTAAAATATTAATCCTAAGTTAACAAACCCAGGGTTAGAGAATATTTAACCCACGTTGATGAAACCAGGCCTAAGTGATTCATTAGAGAATAATTTATCGACTGACAAGTTTTGGAAGTAAAGAAGAGGTTATTGCGTATTAACCTGTTGTTTGAGTCATCAGTCCAGAGACTGGTTTGATACAGCCCTCCATGCCACTCTATCCTGTGCTAAACTTTTCATTTCTACATAACTAGTACATCCTATATCTGCTTGTCATATTTGTACCTCGGTCTACGCCAACCGTTCTTACCACATACACTTCCCTCAAAAACCAACTGTACAAGACCTGGGTATCTTAAGATGTACCCTATCATTCTATCTCTTCTTCTGGTCAAATTTAGCCCAATCGACTTCCTCTCACCAATTCAACTCAGTATCTCTTCAGTCATAGCTCTATCTACCCATCTCACCTTCAGCATTCTTCTGCAACACCACACTTCAAAAGTTTCTAATCTCTTTCTTTCTGAGCTACTCCTTGTTTCACTTCCATAGAATGCCACGCCCCAGACAGAAGTCTTCAAAATCATCTAATTCCTATATCAATATTCGAGGTGAACAAATTTCTTAAGAACGGCCTTCCTTGCTTGTGCTAGTCTGCATTTCATGTCCTCCTTACTTATGCCATCATTAGTTATTTTACTTACCGAAGTAACAATAGTCATCAACTTCCTTTAATATTACCTGCATCACCTGAGTTTGCTCGACCGCACTCCATTACTTTTGTTTTGGTCTTACCGTATTTTATCGTGTAATTCCCCCTTTTTTTCTCAAAAATTTTTCTTGAAAATACTAGGGAGGGAATTATGCGAGTGGTGCTTCTAGGCATTCAGAAAGGGAAACGATGTATTAGGTAAAAGTTATATTTACGGTAATATCGGTGTGAAAAAAGTGGTACCTACCGGTATTTATTTTAAATTAACACAAGAGAATACCACGGTTTCATTAGGCTACAATGAAGAGCAGCAATGCATTGTTTCTTTTCTCTCACCATTCTGCGGCACACTTTCGTCACTACCATTACTATTTCAGGTTCAGATAACACATCATTTTCATTTTCACTATTCCACAACATGTCGTCCTCGGAACCGTCAATGGCACAAGAAATTCCAGTTTTTTAAAATTCTTCTTAACAATTATCATCATCATTAGTCGTCGTGCTCATTACTGAGCGTCGTGACCTCATAACTCCATCATTTCCGTGTTGCAACCTTGACAAGATGTCTCCATCCCGAGCGGTTTTCACATTTTGTTAATATGATCTGAAGTGGTAGCCCAGTGATCTTCTTTGCCTGACCTATCGACACTAATTTTCTCCCACGCCCGAATTATCCATTCGCACATCGTCGGTATTGATGGCTTCCTTATCTTGCCTCCTGAAGTCAGCTGATGAGATCCCGCCATCATCCATTCTAAATGCAGGCGTCGAAGATGTTCTCTGAAAGGTTTGTTGACGCTGACATCTAAAGGTTGAATAATGGACTTTCAACCTCCAGGGATGATGACAGGATGGGACTTCATCAGTTTCATTTTCTCTTATACAGCTTCCACAAGGTGACCCCAGAAACTGTCTAAGACAAGAAGGGACTTCTTTTGTAATATTGCCCCTGGTCGTCTTCCCCAGACTTTCTCCAACCAATCCACCATCAAATCTGCTGTCACCCAGCCCTTTTCTTGAACTCGTAAGTGTATTCCATGTGGGGGAGTCTCCTTTGGTAATGTCTTCCTTTTAAAGATGGCATACGGTGGAAGTTTATTGCTGTCTGCTGTAATGCACATCACTGTGCATCTTAAGACTCTCCACTCCAGTCGTCTTCACAAGGACACTTTTTGAGCCAGTTGGAGCAGCGGTGGTGTTATGCGGCATATCAAAAAACACTGGCGTCTGGTCAGTGTTACCAACCTGAGAGAATAAATAGTCATATTGCTGTTGCACTTGTATTACGTAACGATGGAACTTGATTACCTTATCTGTATACTCTCGAGGTAAACGCTGGCACAAAGATGTTCTCCTCCGTAAACTGAGATTTTGCCGTCTCATAAAACGAATCACCCAACCAATGCTTGCTTTAAAATCCTTTCTGTCAATGTTGAGCATGGCAGCTATCTCGCGAGCTTTGTTCTGAATCATTTCGTAAGAGACAACACAATCATCATTCCGAAGGTCATTGGCATAAGAAATTACACCATTATCAATTTCGGGATATTTCCGTTTTAGGCCCACGGAAAGATCTGGAGCTTGCCTTTGCAGTCATGAGTTATCTTTTTGTCTCCGCCAATACCGTATTGAATTAGGATCAACGAAGAAATGCCTTCCTGCAGCTTTCACTCAGTTTGTATCGGCGTAAGATAACACATTTAATTTAAATTTTGCCGTGTAGTATGAATATTTCAACATTATGACGACTTGTAACAAACTGACCTAGAAACATGTCTGCAATTTCACTGTTCAAATTTACGGTATGTTGTGGCAATGGAAACATTTTTATGTCAAGTACCGCTGTGTTCATTGTTGTCCATTATCAAGTCATTTGAATGCCGCTCCAGTAAGAACAAACCAGGAGAGGGAATTATGTGCGATATTTAAAAAGACCATTTTTAATGATGAAAAATCGTAGGGGAGGGAAATATGCGAGGGGGGAGCTTATGCGATAAAATACAGTATTTATTTTCATCTTGTATTCCTTCCCTGAGACGCTGTCAATACCATTCAGCAATTTCTCCAGATCTTTAGCATAGTCATATAAAATATCATTGGCAAATCTCGAAGTTTTGATTTCCTCTCCTTGAATTTTTATACCCTTTCCAAATTCCTCTTTGATTTCCTTTATTGCCTGTTCTATGTAAACACTGAAAATAAGAGGGGACAAACTGCAGTCTTGCCTCACTCCTTTCTGGATTGCTGACTCTTTTTCAAAGCCCTCAATTCTTATCACTGCAGACATTTTTGTATAGACTGTAGATAAATCTCCTTTCTCGGTATTTGATCCTGATAAGAATCTCAAATAGCTTGGTCCAATCAACATCATCGAATGCTTTTCTAGATCTACGAACGCCATGTATGTGGGCTTGTCTTTCTTAATTCCGTCCTCTAAGATCAAAGTCAGGATTGCTTCACGGGTTCCCACATTTCTTCTGAAGCCAAATTGATCTTCCCCCAACTCAGTTTCAACTTGTCTTTCCATTCTTCTGTACATAATACGTTAAAATTTTGCAAGTGTGAGATACAAAACTAATCGTGCGGTAGTTTTCACACTTCTCAGCACCGGCTTTTTTGGGAATAGGTATAACAACATTCTGCAGAAAATCAGATGGCACTTCTCCTGTACCATATATCTTACACTCTAAACGGTAAAACCTCTCCATGCTGCTTTCTCCGAAGGCAGTAGGTAATTCTGAGGGTATGTCATCAATTCCCTGTGCCTTAGGTCTCTCAAAGCTCTGTCGAATTCTGACCTCAAAATTGGGTCTTCCATGTCATCAGCATCAACAGCCTCTTCTTGCTCCAGAACACTATCATATACTTCTTTACCTTGATACAACTGTTGGATATGTTCCTGCCATCATTCTGACTTGTCTTCTTTCCCTAGAACTGGTTTTTCAACTGAGCTTTTAATATTCATACACCTACTTACCCTTTCTCCAAAGGTTTCCTTGATTTTCCTGTATGCAGCATCTACCTTTCCTAGGGTCATACAACCTTCAACAACCTTACACTTCTCTTTCAGGCATTCTTCCATAACTGTCCTGCACTTTCTATCTACTTCCTTATTTATTCGCCTGTATTGTTTTCTGCCCTCATTTTTTGCATTCTTGTACTTTTGTCATTCGTCAATCAGGTCTAGTATCTCTTGATTTATCCACTGTTTCTTAGGTGATTCTTCCTTTCTTCCTAACTTTTCTTCAGCAGCCTTACTGATCTCATTCTCCACGACTGTCCATTCTTCCTCTACTGTGTTTCCTTCAGCTTTTTCATTCAGTCCCTGTGTTACATGTTCCTTGAAACAATCCCTCACACTATTTTTTTTCAACTTGTCTAGATACCATCTCCTTGCATTCCTTCCTTTCTTCACTTTCTTGAACTTCAGATGGCATTTCATGACCAACAGGTTGTGGTCGGAGCCACGTTTGCTCCTGGGAAAGTCTTGCAATCCAACATCTGGTTTCTGAATCTCTGCCAAATCCCACTATACTTCAGCATTTCAGGTCTAATTTCATCTATGCCTGCTGGTTTATGACAAAGTTTATTTACCACCCGTTCCACTTCCTCAAGAGTAATTTCACCAACATAATTTTCCTACTCCCCACAAGCTTGGATGTTCGCGACACCACCAGGAAGATTTCCTTTTACGTTGAGAAGATTTTCAAAATATTCCCTCCACCTGTCCAGTGATTCCCTCGGATCTATGAGTTCACCGAAACACTGTTCATTTCCTTTTTCCATCCTTTCCTAAGATTCTTTATTACTGTCCAGAAAGGTTTCCCTGCTGCTTGACCTAGCCTTTCCAGGTTATTACCAAAATCTTCCACAACTTTTTGGATTCAACAACTATTTGTTTCGCTCCGTTTCCTTCATCTACGTACAATCCCGTCTGAATCGGCCCTTGTTTGGAGCCATTTCTGATAACCTTCTTTTTTCGTTTACAAGCTGCTCTCATTTCATCATTCCACCAAGATGGTAGCTTTTTCCCATCTCTACACACAGTTGTACCTAGGCATTCCCTTGCTGTTACTACTACAGCATCCCTGTATGCCACCCATTCTCTTTCTATATCCTGAACCTGCTTACTGTCAACTGTTTGGAACTTCTCACTAATCATATCCATGTACTTCTGTCTGATTTCTTTGTCCTGGAGATTTTCTACCCTTATTCATTTGTAGACAGATTTCATTTTTTCTATCCTAGGCCTAGAGATACTTAGGTCACTACAGATCAGATAGTGGTCTGTATCATCGAAAAATCCTTGAAAAACACACACATTCCTGACAGACTTCCTGAATTCAAAGTCGGTTAAGATATAGTCTATTATGGATCTCATACCCCTTGCCTCCCATGTGTAGCCTTATGTTTGAAGAATGTATTTGTAACTGCTAAACCCATACTAGCTCAGAAGTCCAGCAAACACTTCCCAATGCCACTACCTTCCACATCTTCCCCCATATTTACCAATTACCCTTTCGTATCCTTCAGTTCTATTTCCAATACTTGCATTGAAATCGCCCATTAGCAATATTCTATCCTTGCTGTTAACCCTGACTATGATGTCATTTAATGCTTCATAAAACTAGTCAACTTCATCCTCATCTGCACCCTCACATGGTGAATACACGGAGACAATTCTCGTCCCAATTCCTCCAACTGCCAAATCTACCCACATCATTAGCTAATTTACGTGCCTAACAGAAACTATTTTGCGTGCAATAGTAAACCTGATAAAGAGCCCTACCCCACACTCTGCCCTACCCTTTTTAACACCCGTCAAGTACACATTATAATATCCTATCTCTTCTTCGTTATCTCCCCTAATCCGAATTTCACTTAGTCCTACCGCATCCAGACGCATCCTCTTTGCTGACTCAGCCAGTTCTACTTTCTTTCTTCCATAAGCCCCATTAATATTGATAGCTCCCTATCGAATTCCATTTATTTTGCCAAGTTGTTTCCAAGGAGTCCCTCACTTGTCAAACGGGAGTGGGACGCCGTTACTCCCATAGGTCCAAGGCTTGCTAAAATGTTCTCAGCTCGGTAAATTCATGAAGCAGGATGCTACCCTACTTACACATTGTCCAAGTGAGGATCTCTCTTCTAACGGGTTAGGGACCATGGTGGATTGTATAGTCCTAGCCACATGAGCACAAGGAGGGCCACGATTCAGAATATGTCCGAGATGCCCACTCCCATTCCATAGCAACTGGTATCCCAGCTCTCAGGACCACTTACTAAGCCACTCAACCGTTGCCCATGGTTCACAAACTAGGACGTGACTACAGTAACCCATGGTAAAAATACACTATAAATGTAAAAAATTAGGTCAAATTTTGAAATCAATTATTTTCAAAAAATAATTAAAATGTGTACACTTTTAAATGAAAATGAAACTCTAGTGCAGTTATAGTCACATTTACATGTAATCTATTCACCTGTGTGCTATGGGGGAAAAAAAAAACACAGGGATTTACCTAAAAAATGTAAGCAGGAGAACACTTTTCCTAAACCTGTGCATTTTCAATAAAATATACTTTGCATTCTTAGCACAACCACTAAATTAGGCTACAGCCTGACAACAAAAGGGTTAAGAGAAATTTAATTGCATATGAGAGTGCAATGAAAATAATCTTGCAAGTGATTTGAAATTAAAGTACTGTATACTGGCTTTGCAGACTATTTTGACAGTATGTGCACTGGATATGATAACCTATAGAAATCTGTGAGTACCGGGCGAGTTGGCCGTGCGCGTAGAGGCGCGCGGCTGTGAACTTGCATCCGGGAGATAGTAGGTTCGAATCCCACTATCGGCAGCCCTGAAAATGGTTTTCCGTGGTTTCCCATTTTCACACCAGGCAAATGCTGGGGCTGTACCTTAATTAAGGCCACGGCCGCTTCCTTCCAACTCCTAGGCCTTTCCTATCCCATGGTCGCCATAAGACCTACCTGTGTCGGTGCGACGTAAAGCCCCTAGCAAAAAAAAATCTGTGAGTACCATCTGAACACCCTATTTCCTACTCGATACTGTGCGAACTTGCAATGTAATGTCTCCGGTATACGTAATATCGTTTCTTGGGGTGGGTCCCTGGTAAGCATAATGGAAGGATCACTCCTCACGGCTGCTTCACGTATCATGTCATATCATTCGTACACATTTCCTCATTCCTAAACATACACCTACGTTCGTAAATTACTCCATGATGATCGGACGCTCCACTGGTATCTACGCGATCTCTCATATTTTGTTGCCTTCTTTTAATTTCCAGCATTTTAAAGGTTCATTGTGATTTCTATGGTGAATTTATATCGGCATGCATTATATGATGTGCAGTGGTCATTTTCTGCTGTAACCCATGCTGTGCTTAGTTTGTGTTTTTATGCAAATTTAATGTCAAATGTTAGCTCGTGATGTCATAGCTTCATCATGGCTGACATTCAACAAGTTGAAGGGAAATAGTGACTGAACTATGACGTCATAACCATGGCCATCCTGTCAAAATAGTCGTAGCACTTTGGAAATATTTTCAATTAATAATCTCTTACAAATTCCAAAAAAATCACAACTGTTCCATTAGCTCCTTTCGGCATGGTAGATTTCGCCCTTTAAGTTTTAACCCTAGAAGTGCCGAGTGTTTTTCCCTAAATGCCAGGCCATTTTCGCATGTATTGCACATTTATGTTTTTAACAAATTTAAGCACGTTTAGATGCAGAAACGTTAGTCACGCAGAACACCATATCACTCAAAAAGCTTTATTCAAGATGCTTATATAAGTATTAGATCATTTACTTATCTGATGCGTATCAGGCGATCATAAATTTGGAAAACTAAAAATAAATTTTTTTTCATAATTTCAAGTTCGCCATTAGTAATAAATAACATTCATTTTAAAAAATCACTCGCCAACCGCCGAGCACTACTGGGAGTCATTCTCGGAGAGATTTCTTTCCCTGCCAGACTCCATAGGCCTCCAGAAATGCTGCAGTTTATGAAAACAGTCACGGTGCACCCCATATTTATTGGAATAGCAATTTACTTTTTAATTTCGTAGACAGTTACATCAAATCAGGTTTGCATACGAGAAGAGGCTTTCATTTCCCCAGAATGTCTGTTAGTTTTAGTTGTTTTTTGCCGCATAATCATTACTTTCTTTCACCAAAAGCTTCCAAATCAAATCCATAAAGAAGTGGAAATACATAATAGGTGTACTGTTTCGGGGCGGACAGATCCAAATGCCAAGATCCCTTACGTGGAACTTCTCGGAAACATCGAACTCCGGTTCGGCTTGATAAACCCTGCATCACTTTGGAAAGAGTATCATCCAATGAAACGTGGGAAGGCCTGCTCTCTTCATCGGAATCACTTTCATTTCAGATTCTGGAATATATTCTTCTCCGCTCTCGGAAGAATCATCTGCTAAAGAAAATATATCGTTGGAAGAGGAAGCATCCCAATCGTCTTCAAGAACATTGTGAATGTCACTTGAATCACGTAGCTCATCATCCATGATGAAAGTTTACACGTCAAAAGAAACAATTTAAGAATAAACTCAATCTGTTGAAACTAGCGAAAGATATTCACAGAAACAGCGAGCGAACGCGAAGTTACATAGCAACTGAGACGACAGGGGGATGAGGAAAGAGTAGCTGAATTTATACCTACCCTGACCTTGACTGAGTCATTTCCGGCTATTGATGAATGTGCGATGGAAAACTTGAAGCATCCTCTTCAGTGTCTTACTTATTAAAATAGCGTAAGTGAACGCTAAACGGTGTTATGACTGGTTAAGCGAATGCATGTACTATGCGTCACGCGTGCGACGTTGGCATTCTAGGGACATTATATTGAGTCACAAGCGCGACGTTTGGAAGTTCTAGGGTTAAAAATTCTGAAATCCGAAAGGGCGATGGTCGGCTTGTGTACTGGACCCCATTATCACTCGAAACAACTACGGAACTTTACAATAAGAAATTTGCACCGTCTCTAAGCATACTATTCTAGTGAGAGACAATTAGTACCAATTAAAAGTGATTATTGTTATATGATTGGTCTGGATTGATTCTTGCCGTGCGGACGTTAGGATAGGATCTGGACTGGTTCTTGCCGTGCAGACGGTTAGGATAGGATCTGGACAAGACCCTTGGTCTGGACAATTAGAAGCCGCGAAGCAGCCCTAGGCCTCTAGTTTCATGTGGAAACATGATTGGTCTGGACTGGTTCTTGCCGTGTGGACATTATTAGGATAGGATCTGGACAAGACCATTGGTCTGGACTGGGTGTTTTTTGTGGTTTTATTTAGCTGGGGTTGGTAACGCAATGTATATCAGCTTTGATGGCAATGACGCCACATTCTGTTCACGTTGACCCATTCGCCGAATGCGGTAAAAATATAGACACGGGTACTCAATGATTATTACATAGAATGTTACTTGAAATGCTTCCAAGTTTACCTTATAATGATCAAGGAAGAGAGATGTGTTCAATACACTTACCAGGGACCAACCCGCCCGCCCCTAAAAGTACATTTACTTTTATAGCCAGAAATACTGTTTCGGACACCATATTCCATTGCTTATAACGGTGATTGGTTCACGTAACGAAAAGGATGACGTCACTGACACCTAGGATGAGGCAGAGAATTTGTTACCAACTATTGCCACACTCCCTTCAAGAGGCTCTTTTCTATCGCCGCGGGGCATACTACCCGCACGGCAAGGAAAAAAGTATAGCCATATCAAACCAACAGTTGACAGCATTGTCGTTCCTCTCGGCACTCCCTCTCAGTGCTACTAGTGCGACAGTGAACTGGCATGCGCCACCTAGCGGTCGCTCGTGTTACTAAACCGTGAGGACCTTCTCTATAGCTTCGCCTAAAATGATAATTAAAAAACCGATTATCATGAAATGGCAACAACTAAGGCGAAGCTACAGAGAAGAGCACTCACGGTTTAGTAACATGAGCGACCGCTAGGTGGCGCACGCCAGTTCACTGTCGCACTAGCAGCGCTGAGAGGGAGCGCCGAGAGGAACGACAATGCTGCCAACTGTTGCATTTTAGAACCTCTGAATGACTTTTTTTTCTTGCCGTGCAGACAGTATGTGCCGCGGCCATAGTTAAGAGCCTCTCGAAGGGAGTGTGGCTCCCGAAGGGAGCCACTGTTCTCATGACAGAGATTGGCCTCGAGGTGCAAAAATACCTTAAAATAATTATCTTTTCGAGGTGCAAAAATACCTTAAAGCTAATGCAATGGTTGGTAACAAATTCTCGGCCTCATCCTAGGTGTCAGTGACATCATCCTCTAACTTACGTGAACCAATCACCGTTATAAGCAATGGAGTATGGCGTCTAAAACAGTATTTCTTCTTATAAAAGTAAATATACTTCTAGGGGCGGGCAGGTTGGTCTCTGGCAAGCGTATTGAACACATCTCTCTTCCTCGATCATTATAAGGTAAAATTGGAAGCATTTCAAGTAACATTCTATGTAATAATCGTTGAGTTCCCCTCTCTGTATTTTTACCACAACTAATCCTGAGCTGCCAGCCAAATTATGAAAGCCTGAAAAATAATAATTTACCAACATCTCTGACACCTGTACTTTACAAAATTTCCTATGGCCTATATAAGCAATAAAGCATAAATCTCTATGTACAGAGAATTAAAATTTTAAAATCTTCAACTCAAAATGAACTGTAATAAACATCTTAATGTTCCAGGAGCTAAAAATTGTTATATCCCGGCATCTGAATGGGCTTGTTTAATACATGGTTTTAAAAGGCCTACCTGCTAGAAAATATTTTTTCATCAGCCAGATATCATGCCTCGTCGTCTGGAATTCGTACAGGAAAATGAAGTAAAATGATGCATAAGAAAATACACTCACCTGCTACACTATCAGATGTAGACAATCGCCAAGACTGATCAATCTGCGACAAATATTCGCCAATTAGCTGAATGGAACATTTCCAACAATTCTGGAAAACAATATTCCAGCATTATTAAGAATTCAAATACAAAAAGAAAACAATAAACACCAATAAACTATATTTTAAAATGTGTATAAAGAAGGCCGACAAATCTCGGGTTACACATTCATTGAAGCCAGATACTAAATGCTAAAAGCCGCACATGAAAACATTCCTGATGTGCCAAATACAAAAGGTGACAATGAAAAACTATTCGTAAACAAATTACCGAAAGCCTACAAAACGATAAGGCCAACCATACCAAAGAGAACGGACGGCTGTATTGGCAGCTCAGAAAACTGGTGAAACCGTGAAACAAAATGAAACCACCTTATATACACGGTTGTATATCATCCTTTGTTCTTTAAATGTAATTCGATTTTGATTCAAGTTCGATTGATGTAAAACTGCTTACGAAGAAGCAGTATTTAACGCTTAAGTGTTTCTAATTTCAGATCATAGTTAAACGTCGAAGAAAGCTACGCGAAGCTTGACACTAAACATGGCCAACAAAAACAGGAATTAGAAGGATGTTCAAATTAACAATGTACAACTGCTGTACAGCTCAACAGCAAAATAAAATCGAAATTTCATACTGGTACAATAAAAAACATCAAAACACGACAAGTTAATTCAGGAAAAAAGAAACAATTTTCTAACACAAGTAATGCATTTGATCTCTGCCAACCGGCTTTTAATGAGATTATTGATGGCTATTCCCATCTTACCAGTAAAGTTTTAATATTTTTGTACTGCTGCACAGTTCCAACATTTCAAAGATTAGTTCGTGCAGATCAATTATTGCACAGACATTCGGAAAAAAAAATCCCCACATCAATATGTCGAACAAAACTCGTAGAATGAATAGAATGTTAACCGGTATCCAGAGTCCAGATACGAACTGCACAACTTCAGTTTTTATGAATTTCCAGACATCATGTATACCAACGTACAAAGAATTAGGTTGAAAATGATTCTCGTATTAATCTGTCTTATAACGATAAGATGTATAAAACACTTCATGGCCAATGTCTCTTTGATATACTATCTTAATTGAAACTGATAACTTGGGTTAAATTCTTTCTGTTAAAAAAAGTAGGGAACCCCTGTCGATATCCATAAAGGAAATGTAAGAACTAGAAGTTGGCTACGCTAGACCTTGGTTATTTCTCGCGTGAACAATAGACAGGTAGGCGGATATTCTACAGAATTTTATTACCGAGGGTAGGGTACCCGGTGGGCCTAGAGAACTTGGAATGGTAAATACTACAGCAGTAATGTCGTACGCTTAAGACCTTTTTGGATATAGTCTTCTCCGAATCTTATTGAAAGTGTCGCTGTTATAACCCCATAGTTAGAGCCATGCGCGGATATATAAAATAATATCCGCACCGCATCCGCAAATGGATATCCGCGGATATTATAAATATTTAGCAAAAGTATATTACACCCAAGATATTGAAACGGATAGATCTGTTAACATAATACGATAGGCCTGACACCTGGCACCAGAACCCGTACAGTCACAGGTTTATGAGGGATTTTCTATTGCGACCACTACGGACGCACCGGTATTGACCTGTTTCTTCCTTCCACTAATTGCGTGCAGAAGCCAGTTACGCTTGGGTCAGATTTAGCCTACGGCTTTATGGTTTCAAGGCTCTATACAGAATGTACCAAAACTCGACGGCAAAAATTTAGGAATGGATTCCTCACATAGAGAGAAGGAAAAAAAAAAAAAGTTATGAGAACATGGGTCCGAAAACTTATACTTACAGATTTATTCAAACTTTTGTACATTTACACCGTACGCCTGTAACGGCAGCTGAAACACTTTAAGCATGTATCAGAGGAAATGTTCAAAGTGACGACCTTCAGCTGGAATACAAGCTTCCGTTCGTCGTCGCATGGAGTTACGCACGCGATCAAAAATGCCTGGTAGTAGTGCGTACTGCCTGACAGGCTGTCACAATGCGCTCACGTAAAGTTGCTTCATCAGGAACAGGAGTTGCATACACTAGAGAATTAACGTGTCCCCACAGGTAAAAGTCCACGGGGTTCAACTCAAGAGAGCGTGGTGGCCAAGCAATCGGTCCTCCTCCACCCATCCAGCGCTCAGGAAAATGGGTATTATGGTACCTGCGGGCTGGGAGACTGAAATGTGCGGGAGCACCATCATGCATGATAAACATTTGTCAATGGGATGCAAGTGGCATTTCTTCCAAGTAATCAGGCAATGCAGTACACAAGAAATTCGTGTAGTTCTGTCCAATAAGCCTATTCAGAAGAACATAGGGTCCCAACAAGGTATCACCAACAATACCTGCCCAGATGTTAATGACAAGATTGGATGATTTCATGAGGATTTGTTTCATTCCACAGGTGTTGAGTATGGAAATTCTGTATTCCGTATCTTGTGAATGTTTCTTCATCTGTGAACAAAACAGAAGCTGCGAAGTTAGGTGTCGTGCTGCGTAGTTGTAGGAACCACTGGCAAAATGTTACTCTTGCAGGATAATCCGCAGGAGACAAGGCTCGTACACGCTGCAGATGATACGAATACAACAGGTTTTCTCGTAGCAGTCTCCAGATCGTCATGTGCAGCCTATTCCTCTGCAAGCCTAACTTCCTAGTGCTGATTCCAGGACTTTCATCCACAGCGTTGAGTACAGCTTCCTCCTCTTCAACGGTTGTACTGCTTGACCGTCCCCCGGTTCCTGGAGGACATTCAAAACTCCCGTGTTCATAGATGCGGTGATGGATTCCTTCAAATGTCTTTCTGTCTGGCAGTCTGCGCCTTGGGTATCGTTCCTGATACAAGCGATGTGCCTTCAATGCATTACCATCCGCCAAATCATACATCTAATGCAAGCTCGTAAGCTCTGCATTCGTGTACATGAGCACTGCGGCCTGCAAATTACAATTACTGTTAACCACAAAAACAGACACCATGCACCAAATTGCATATGGCTACAGCTACTTAACTTCACTTACTTATGTAAGCAGACTGCAAACCACAATCACTAACCACAGATACCAGATGTCTTAAACAGACTGGAAATCACAGACCCCCCTAGGTTCTGTATGGTCCACCTGTCACGTGGACAGGTGGTGTGTGATGTACCGATACCGGTGCTCCCATTGGAGCTCCTCTGTTGGTCGTTAGTGTTTTTAAACTGTAGTGTGATTTATCGCTTGAATGATGAGATTTTAAATTTATATTTCCAGTATAGGTGATTTTTTTCTGTAATTGTAACTAGGACAGTATTGTGTTGGTCACCCATCCAGTGAATGACCACTCCCAATGTTGCTTAACTCTGTATTTGTTTGCTCTGTCTGTATGCGTGCATTGTGTTCTATTATGTGTGAGCCTAGGAAGACTGATGTGCATTGAAATGTCGTATGGCTTTTAATGCCGGGATATCCCAGGACGGGTTCAGCTCACCAGATGCAGGTCTTTCTATTTGACTTCCGTAGGCGACCTGCGCGTCGTTGATGAGGTTGAAATGATGTTGAAGACAATACATACACCCAGCCCCCATGCCACTGGAATTAACCAATTAGGGTTAAAATCTCCGACCCGGCCGGGAATCGAACCCGGGACCCTCTGAACCAAAGGCCAGTACGCTGACCGTTCAGCCAATGAGTCGGACTGTGCATTCACTGAACATGACTGACTCAGCAGTTACATGTATCAGTAAGTGGTAGTACTGGATGGTACCCATCCAAGTGCTAGCCATGCCCAATTTTGCTGGTCTGTGAACAGTGAGGCTGTTACCAATATCGTTTGCAGTGACGACCACTTTTGTTAAACATGAGTTTATGTTGACGTGGGTACGCAGATGTTAATTTTTTATTAGCATCGTTTATATGCACCGCCTCCTCTCTCCAGGAACCAGTGCTTCAACTTTTGATGTTAAGAAGGCCGTTTATTGTTGAGGATCAGTAGTTAAGGAAGTGAGAGCTGGGCATGGTAGGTCTTACTTTCTTGGCGGGGGAGGGGAGGGGGTTGTCTGGTTAGGTTCGCCAGGGTCTCAGCTACTCGATCCACCGAGGGGGCCCTGAGTAGGACTGAATTTGGTGTTGGAGTATGCTGAGGATGAGCAGTAGGAGGTTTATTGTTTGGTGAGTTGGCCCTGAGGGGAGGGGGTGGTGAGAAGAGGCGAGGGTGGGTTTGGCTGTGTATGTGTTCCAGTTGGTTTTGGATAGGTGTTTTTGCGAAGATTTTGTTTGATTATTGCCACTTGAAATACAGGCAGCCAGGGAACAATGCTGCGTGATTGCCATGGCAATTCGCGCAGGTCGCCTGGTCACGTGGCACCTTGCATTCAGGGTGGTGGTGAGGTCCACCACACCCATTGCATCAGGTCTTATTTTTGCACCTGGCAGCATGTTGATTTACTTTGAGACAATTATAGCAGAGAATGGTTAATGAGGGGTGTGGTGGGTAAGGTTGAGATGTGGTTTTGATATGTGGTGTGGTAGGAGGGGGTGCTATGGCATTCTTTGACTGTTTTGGTTGGTTTTGCCTCTGGGGTGGGTTATTTTTGACTGTGGTTTGAGAGGTTTGTGATTGGGTAGTAATGAGGGTTGATTGAGTTGATTTATTGCTTGACTGGGGGGGGAGGGGGGGAATGGTTTGAGTGTGGATATCGGCAGCTGTGGGATAGTTTTGCTGAGATTTATCTTGGGTGTCTGGAGTTGTCTGGGATTCTTGCTGTTGGGTGGTTGGAGTGGCTTGTGTGGGGGTGCTTGTGGTGGGGTTGGGAGGATTGGTTTGAGTAGCTTTCGGCTTCAGTCTTCTTCTGTTGGTGGTGGCTTGACAGCTGGCATCTTGAGTTTTCCTGGTGTGCTTGTTGGTAACATTAGTTGAGGTTGTTTGAGTTGTTGCTTCCACTGATGAGGGCTTGATTTGAGATGTGGGGGTGGAGAGGGTTTGGGTTGCTTGGTTCTTGGTTTTGGATGGTAAGATAATTTGTTGATTGACGTCATTATTGAGGGGATTAATAATGATAGGGATGTTTGTGTGTTCAAGCACTTCCAGAATATGGTTGATAGAATTATTGCAATAAGGAGGTTTTTTTTTTTTTGCTTTACGTCGTACTGACACAGATGTGTCTTATGGCGACGATGGGATAGGAAATGCCTAGGAAGTGGACGGAAGTGGCTGGGGCCTTAATTGAGGTACAGCCCCGGCATTTGCCTGGTGTAAAAATGGGAAACCACGGAAAACCATCTTCAGGGCTGCCGACAGTGGGGCTCGAACCCACTATCTCCCGATTACTGGATACTGGCCGCACTTAAGCGACTGCAGCTATTGAGCTCGGTGCAATAAGGAGTGACCAACAAGAGGTTGTTATGCGACTCTTCGATGACTGTGATGTGATCGGAGAAGATAGGCATGAGGACACTGATGATGGCTTTCCTGGTCATGAGGACCGGATCTGTGTTCCTGAGGTTGAATATAGCACCTTGCATTTTGGATAAACTGCGAACACAGAAGATTGGGGATGTGTAGTTGACTTTTTCAGTGTAGTCTTTTGCTTCATCTTCTACGGAGTTATCGCTGTATCTTCTACCTGAGGGGTTGATTGGATGATAGGTAGGGCGGGAGAAGAGTAGGGGGAGGCGGGGTAGTAAAGTGGAAAGTGGTGGCGTAGTGGGCTCGGGGTGGACAGAGGCGTTTGAGATTGTGCGAGTTGAGTGAAAGGACTGAAAGATGATTCCATGAAGGACGTGATTTCTGCTTGCCAGGCTTGTAGGTTGGCAGTTAACTCGGTTTGTCAGGTTGGAGGTTGGCTCATGATGTGTGAGTGAGGGGCAGGTAAGGTGAACCACTGGTTTGGTCTGGTCAAACTTGTACGAGGACCGGCATTGTTAGGCGCTCACTCAGTGGGCACGGTCGGAACAAGTGTAGTTTTACCGTGTTGTAATGAGACAAGTTCCGAACCAATGACCGCACTGAGGCCTCTGACAAATTTGCTTGCTTCTTGGGTGCCCGCCAGTTTTACAGGCTGTCCGCTGGTTCTGGTCTGGTCTGCTTTTGCTGGGTGATTGGTGGAGGCCGCGGGCAGTCCTGTTTGACTGTATCCAGGAGGTCGGACCGCGCTGGGATCAGCAATGGCTGGCTGGGCGGTGAAGCGCTCCTGGCAATGTGGTGCGGTAATATTCAGTACCGTGGTGAGTGCTTGACGGAAGGTGATGGCAAGCTGGCGGTGTGCTGGGTGCAAGCTCGTAGTCTTGGCTCTCCGTGGTGTGTTCTCTTCGAACGCTTGGCTGAGAGTTAAACAGACGTGACCTAGGGGGATGTTTTCCCAAAGGGAAGGGGTGGGCCACCTAGAAGGTAACGCCTTCTCTCTGGCCAGGAGATTTGGCGAGGTTTGGAGGTTTACTGGAGTTAGGAGATGGATAAGGGGAGCATTGATTATTAGGGAGTTGTGAAGATGTGGCCTCTTGGCTAAGGAGTGCAGTTTGTTCCTTGCTTTTTATTAGAATTTTGAGTACATACAGGTTTACAATACAGGTTTGTTACATATACAAGGTGATTACAATTGCTGGTTTACTGATTTATATATACAGTGCAACTACATATATGTTGGTGGGAGGGGGAGATTTGTTCTGGGGTGATTAAGGTGTGGTGTGAGGAGATGGATAGTGGCGGTGAGGTTATAAAGGGAGGTGATGAGGAGGTGAATTGGATTGAACGGTGGTTGGAATGGGACGTTGAAACCTGTTTGGGGTTGGGGTGGGTAGTCTTGAGGGTATGTGGGAATTGGAGTGGGGGGTGAGCGGGGGTGGCGAAGTGCGGTGGTTGCGGGTTGGCAGCTGGGTAGGGATGGAGAGCGTGAGGGCTCTACTCTTCAGTGCTGGCCGTTGATTTGGACCCCAGTGCTTACTAGTTGTTTCACATTGCTTTCTGTTGGCAGTTGCAGCCGGACCATGAATGTAGGGCCGTGGGCGCTGCGTATTCTGGTGGCTCTTTGTATGGGGATGCCTGCTGTTCTGAGTTGTCTTAGGATATCTTCATCTGTGATGTCAGGTGCTACTCCCCGTAGCACGCAGCTGTGGGTGGCTTGAGGAGGTGGTGTTCTCTGGTGAGTTGCTGCGGAGTTCACTGGTGCCGGCTATGGAGCAGCCTCTATCTCTTCCTGCGTGGTTGGAGGGGTGTGTTATCGGAAACGGCTAAGCTGAAAGATGATCGGATATCATGTGTGAGAGCTAAGGTATTTTAAGACTCACATCGGATTCATTCACAACATGATTACTTATGTAACAATTGAAACAGATGTTTCGAATTATTTTGCAGTAAACAGGACATGTAAATTTTTACTAACATTAATTTGTATAACGAAGTTTGAATAAATCTGTAAGTATACGTTTCCGAGCCCATGTTGTCATAGACCTAACCATTTATTCTTCTCTCTTTGTGAGGAATCCATTCCTAAATTTTTGCTGCTGAGTTTTGGTACACTCTGTATATCACATTCTCCCATTCAAATGTCAAGGGGTGCCTAACGACAAGCAAAAGTAGGAGTTTACCTGAGTGAAAATCAATAAACATAATTATTTTGAAATTATCAGCAAAATTATCTGCACTGCCGTACAGTTTGCATCCCCCAAGACACTAACTTTGCGGATATCCGTGCAGGGCTCTACCCATACTTATAGATGGTGGTGGTGATTATGATTTTAAGAGGAAGTACAACTGGGCAATCATCCTCTATTAATACTAATCAGAGGGAAAAGATGGAAGGGATCCAACACATCGAAAAATGAAGGTATTGTCCAAAAACAGACAAGGCCCACGAAGGACATGAAAATGAAAGTCTCCCTAGGCCTCGGAAACCTAATACCGCCGGGATCGAAAAAGAACAAGAGTTGACCAAGGAAGGTCAGATAAGATAGATGAAAGTGAGGAGCCTGGCACAACTAATTGGAAGCAACTGCAGGACTCAGCTAAGGACCCCATGGTCGATAACCTGCACTCCCAATTTAAGAGCCCCTGAGGCCTCTTGTAGTCACCTCTTATGACAGGCAGGGGCTACCAGGGATGTACTCTACCGAGCCCACCCACAGGGGGTTCATAATTATAGAGCTCTACCCTCGCATGGTTCCTTCAATTATGGTACATTCCATTACAAATGACCCTCTCCTTACGTCAAAGGAACAAAAATTCCTATGTAACATAATCATACCTCAACATCAAATTGGCCGGGTGGTTATGGGCGTGTACCTGTGAACTTACATTCTGGAGATGGTGGGCTCGAATCCCACCGTCAGCAGCCTTGAAAATGGCAGTCCGTGATTTTCCATTTTCATACCAGGCAAATGCTCGGGCTGTACCTTAATTAAGGCCACTACCTTCCCAATCCTGGCCAATTTCCTTAATTACTCATGCTGGGTCGCAGAGACCTGAGTGAATATTCTTTTATCAATTTCCTGTGATATATTGTAATACACTGACTGACAGAGCAAATGCAACAACAAGAAGGAGTGGTCAGAACTTTATGCCAATTGCAGGGTAGACTGACGTCGCTGAGGTATGCTCATGATGTGAAATGCGCCACTGTGCTGCGCACGTAGCGAACGATAAATGGGACACGGCGTTGGCGAATGGCCCACTTCGTACCGTGATTTCTCAGCCGACAGTCATTGTAGAACGTGTTGTCGTGTGCCACAGGACACGTGTATAGCTAAGAATGCCAGGCCGCCGTCAACGGAGGCATTTCCAGCAGACAGACGACTTTACGAGGGGTATGGTGATCAGGCTGAGAAGGGCAGGTTGGTCGCTTCGTCAAATCGCAGCCGATACCCATAGGGATGTGTCCACGGTGCAGCGCCTGTGGCGAAGATGGTTGGCGCAGGGACATGTGGCACGTGCGAGGGATCCAGGCGCAGCCCGAGTGACGTCAGCACGCGAGGATCGGCGCATCCGCCGCCAAGCGGTGGCAGCCCCGCACGCCACGTCAACCGCCATTCTTCAGCATGTGCAAGACACCCTGGCTGTTCCAATATCGACCAGAACAATTTCCCATCGATTGGTTGAAGGAGGCCTGCACTCCCGGCGTCCGCTCAGAAGACTACCATTGACTCCACAGCATAGACGTGCACGCCTGGCATGGTGCCGGGCTAGAGCAACTTGGATGAGGGAATGGCGGAACGTCGTGTTCTCCGATGAGTCACGCTTCTGTTCTGTCAGTGATAGCAGAGATAGTCACCGCAGACGAGTGTGGCGTCGGCGTGGAGAAAGGTCAAATCCGGCAGTAACTGTGGAGCGCCCTACCGCTAGACAACGCGGCATCATGGTTTGGGGCGCTATTGCGTATGATTCCACCTCACCTCTAGTGCGTATTCAAGGCACGTTAAATGCCCACTGCTACGTGCAGCATGTGCTGCGGCCGGTGGCACTCCCGTACCTTCAGGGGCTGCCCAATGCTCTGTTTCAGCAGGATAATGCCCGCCCACACACTGCTCGCATCTCCCAACAAGCTCTACGAGGTGTACAGATGCTTCCGTGGCCAACGTACTCTCCGGATCTCTCACCAATCGAACACGTGTGGGATCTCATTGGACGCCGTTTGTAAACTCTGCCCCAGCCTCGTACGGACGACCAACTGTGGCAAATGGTTGACAGAGAATGGAGAACCATCCCTCAGGACACCATCCACACTCTTATTGACTCTGTACCTCGACGTGTTTCTGCATGCATCGCCACTCGCGGTGGTCCTACATCCTACTGAGTCGATGCCGTGCGCATTGTGTAACCTGCATATCAGTTTGAAATAAACATCAATTATTCTTTCGTGCCGTCTCTGTTTTTTCCCCAACTTTCATCCCTTTCGAACCACTCCTCCTTGGTGTTGCATTGTCACTGTCAGTCAGTGTATAATTATTGCCAGCACTGTATTTCATTACAGTTATTTGTCTTGGTGTGATAGAAGTCGTTCTTTCTTGTGCATTTGCTATTGTAATGAGATTTGACCCGATGTGAGTATGTGTGTATTCTGCTGGAAGATATATGTAAAACTGCCAGTGGCGAAACTACTTGGAGTCATTTGAGGCAATGCCTACCCTAAGAAATACGATTAAGTTACATAAATATCGGAACAAATTTGTCTGTTGTTATTGTGCTAAAACTGAAATAATATTCTCTACTATGTACTACATGGCTGACCTCAGGCACGGCCGACTTGATGATTCGCTCTAGCTAAGGAGCGCAGCGAGGGATCCAGTCGGCCGTGCAGCAGGCTATGTGCTTCGCTGATCGCCCGCTAGATGGTAACAGCGGACTACTTTTTCTGTAGAGAGGCAGGAAATAACTTGACTCACGCAGGACTTTTTTGTTTGCGTTTCGCCAGCTTGATGATTGGGAGCGGGGTGGTGGAGGAAAGTTGGGTTACTGCCCGCCCCCCTCTCTCCGCAAGGTCTAGGGCCCATTGAGACTTGCCTCTCCTGCTATTCGAGTGTGCAGAAATTCCTAGCATGAAGGCGACAATGAAGTACGTATTGTTAATTGTGTAACTGCGCACGCTATTCTTTTGAGTTAGTAGATAATATTGGCAATATTAGTGACAATTCAGACATGGAAACAACCAATTCAAATTCTGAGTTTCTGTTGTGTAAAACAAGACTGGCATTATCTGGTTGAAACTAGCGTTTAAATAATGAGTGAAGCAGGCAGGCCACTTCGGGAACTTCACAAGTCTTTTGAACTCTTTAAAATGGACGTATGAAGAGAAGTGTGAATCCAAATACAAAGATGTATGCCTAATTTAGATATTATTTTGAAGGCAAAGTAGCTAGAAAATTTCAATTTTATTGGTATACACGATATTCGTGGTTTTGTTATAGGGTTTACATGTGTTTTGTTTGGTGGTGAAAAGGAATGGACTTCAAATGGGACAAATGTTATTAAAAAGTTCTTATAAAAGCGGAGAAGCATCTACATTGAAATAAACATATTCAGAATGAAGAGAAATTCCGTTTACTGGGGTGCAATGTGCAAGAATTCAAGCTGTTAAACATAACGAAGTCATAAAACAAAATCGGCTTGTTGTTGAGAGGCTTGATACTGTGTGTTTCTTGAGAAACAGGAGCTTGTATTTCGAGGTCATTTTGAAAGGGAAGACTCCATCAACAGGAACAATTACCTAGAATTGTTAGATCTTCTTTCAAAACAGGAATAGTACATTCGATATCATCTCCAGTCCACGTCGGGCTAATAAATAATAATAATAATAATAATAATAATAATAATAATAATAATAATAATAATAATAATAATAATAATAATAATAATAATAGGAATACGGTAATAATAATGTTATTTGTCTTACGTCCCATTAACTACTTTTACGGTTTTCGGAGACACCGAGGTACCGTAATTTAGCCCCGCAGGGGTTCTTTTACGTGCCAGTAAATCTACTAACACGAGGCTAACGTATTTGATCACCTCCAAATATCACCGGACTGAGCCAGCTGAGCCACTCAGCCCGGCACGTCGGGCTTTAAAGGTATATCAAGCGAAACACAGAATGAATTAACTGAGTCTGTAACCACGATAATTCAGGAGACGATCAAAGCAGAGTTAGATTCTTGTGATTTCATTGGTATTCATGCGGATGAGACCTTAGACGTATCAAATAGATCTCAAGTCGGTGTAATATTCCGGTTCTACTCAAAACAGGATCACATATAAAGATTCATAGGCTTTCATTATGTTTCGATTGATGAGACTGCATCGGGCTTATCAGAATTAATTGTCGGTGTTCTGCGAAAGTGCGGAGTAATTGATAAAATCACATGTCAAACATATGACGTGTGCTCCACAATGGCAGGAAAGCATAAGGGTGTTCAGCATTACGTTAAACAAATTGGTGACGGGCAATATTTCTACACTGCTATGCCCACAAATTAAACCTTGTTCTTCCCCATTACTCCAAAATGACATAATCAGTCAGGCTCTTCATTCCTAAGCTGACAGTGTTTAATTAATTTTTAGTAAATCCTCAAAGAGATCTTCTGTAATCCAAAGGATTCAGACTTCTACAAGCATTGGAGCTTTCATTCCAGAGCAGTCCACACAATATTTTCACACTATGATGATTTAAGACATGCTTTTGAAGATATTGCACAAAATTATGAGGGTAGGGACAGTGAGTCGTACAATTTTGCTGTTGGATTGCTTAACATACTCAGGAAGGCCCAATTAATTCATTTGCTCTGTCTCTGTAGATATTTTTTTTATTTATACAGACCCCATCCTTGTTCTACTGAAACATAAAACCCCATCTGATGTAATTCTGTGCAATAATGAAATGATTAAAACCATTGGTATCCTCTTTGAATACCACTCAAGAACATGCGATCACAAAACACGGTATCCTATTGCGTTGAAAAATGTCGTAAAATAAATAGTGAGATGTAGATGACAGGTCATTCCAAATGCTCAAAATTTTAACAATGAAGTCCTTGACACCTTAATTATGCAAATGGAAATAAGGTTTGATGATTTTGTAAGCATTCAGTTTGTTGAGTTTTTGGATCCAATTCGCTTCATAGTTTACAAAGAGAGCTTCCCTGCTATTAAACTGAACAATGTTATGAACATATATAAATTTTTTAAATAGAGAGATACTGGAAAATGGGTTGATAAACATTTATTCCGACAAAAACATTTTGTCCCCTCAAAAGATTATATTGTCCTTAATGACCTCGAACCAGTTTATGTTGAAGTGTGAAAATTGATTTGCCTAATATTATCATTTCCTGTAACCACGGCTTCCTATGAATTGAGTATGAGTACTCTGAAGAGGATAAAAACTTTCTTGCGTAGTACAATGATGAATGAAAGATCAGCAGCCTTAGAACCATTTCTACATTGGTAGATGCAGAGTGGGTCTTGGTCCATAAGTGGCTACGGCTGGTCCGTGGTCCAATAGCTCTGCACTCAGACCGGCCAACCGAGCAAAGGAAAGGTGGCCACGGCTCTACCGTGTCTCTACACCTCTGCATTCGGGAGACGGGACAGGGCTGGACCTCATGGCTGGCGCCAACCGTCGGCTGTCCTGAGAATGGTTTTCCGTGGTTTTCCATTCTCCTGCACTAAGGTGAATGCCGGGACAGTTCCTAGCATGGGCCACGGCCGCCCACCCCCTCACCTTCTCCGAGCATCTCCTTCACCGTAACAGAGAGACGGGGTCACCGTCTAAGAGGCCCGCCTCCCCCTTCAGGGAAGAAATGAAAACATTTTAAAAAATTTCTATCAAGAAAAAGCCTGTGAAGGAATTAATGAGTTATGAACTATTGAAGGACCATGTGAGTGACCATTTTGCAACCAAGAAAACTCGACGTTTGGAACTACCTACTCTACAAGAAACATTAAGATAAGATTTGCTGCCTAGCTGTTCAATACGTAATAGCTTCGCCACTGAAAACTGCCAAGAAAATCTGTGAGAATCTAACCAAATTTCTTATATTATGTGTAAATGTTGCATTATGGTGCAGCTTCACCTGTTTAGAATGCTGTCTTTAATATGATGGTTCCAAGGATCAATTCCTGGCTGGGTGGGGGAGTTTAACCTTCATTGGTTATTTCCTCTAGCTCGGATTTGGGTGTTTGTTCATTGTTCAACAATTAGATTTCATTGTATGTATGGCCCCATTTTTCACAGATGAGCGTCAACTCAGAAAATATGAATGAAACGTTTGCAGCCAATGGCCATTATGAATAAAGAACTAAATACAATATTACAATTCCAATATAACACAGAAATAATACAATATTAAATTATACAATCTAACAGTCTTCAGAACAGATTTTCTTCCAGGATTCACACTGGAGTTTGCAGTATATTGTGTGGTTTGGGTTACCAACTGAAAATTTCCAAATGCAGGACATTATTTAGCAAAAAGCAGGACATTTAAGAAAAATGCCTGACAATTTCAATCGATAACAAAATTATACATATATTACACACAACTTTTTACAAAAAGAAATACCTTACTTAATGATCAGTCCTTACTGCAGTTCATTTTCTTGAAGTACATATTTATAAAATTCTTCACACGACACATCTTTGAAATTGAACTTCGCAAGTAACATTCCTTTCACTGATTCTACCAACAAACGGTTCCTTTCCTTTGTCCATTGAGCATTTATGAATGAAAACACACGTTCAGTGGAGGCATTGCTGCCTGGTATGGCAAAGAAAAACTGGCAAATGTTCAAAAGTTCAGAAAATACCTCAATGTTCTGGCACTTATTTAAAAAAAAACAGACCATTGTTGGTCTAGTGTTGTATCTTTATCCAAAGTTGAAGTTTTAGAATAAGCCCTTACGTTGCAGAACTGGTCGAATAATTTTGAATCATCTATTTCTACACCTTTTGACTCTAAGTACTGAATACATGGTACAATATCGTCAAAGCTGATGTCTTTAATGTTTTGAAGTTTCAACCATTTGAAACACTTGAATTCCTCTATAGGATGCATCCATTTATCCAAGTGCTCAGTGCAGGTTTCATAGAAGCAAGATACATTCTCCATAAACACTTTGCATTCTTTATCCAAACCATCTTCTGAAAATGTATTTAACACATGCCTGACTTTAAGGGGAATGAATTGACCTTCAAGTCTGCCTTTTAATGAATATTGGACAGATTCTAATAGTTCAAGCACTTCTACAACTGAATTATGTTCTTTCTCAAGTGACAAAATTTTATAGTGAAAAATGTGCATGGTTGAGTAAAGAAGCAAAAGATAGAGCTCTGAAAAGTCATTTTCAAGGAAGTTTCTAATTGATGAAGGCACTGACTTCCTACCCTGAGAAAGAAAGTAGGATTTCAGAGCTGGGAACAATTACAGGATTCTTTCATCAACTGCTGGATACAATGTTAACCACGTAGTCTTAGAATGATTTAAAAGCTGCAGATAATTTACATCAACAAATTCACAAAAGTCTTTCAGTTCCTGAGTGCGCACTGCATATATATGAAAGAAGTTGAAAATTTTCATCACCACAGACTCAATATCAACAGAAAGAGCATCAGCTCCATGTTGCAAACAGTTATGTAGAATGTGAGCAGGACATCCAACACCTACTATGTTTTCATTCAAGTCTTTTTTGAGAGCAGAGAATACTTTCTTCCCTTCCCTGCTTGCAAGGCCTCCAAAATTAACATTGGCACTGTCTCCAGAAAATGCAATGCATCTCGAAGTAATTTTATGCTTTTTGAGAGTATCTGAAATATAGGAGGAAATACATTCAGAACTTTCATTTGGACATGCTTGTAAATCAAGAACTTTTATCTGAATGCCATTATTTTTGTAATCAAAGAATTGGATGACAATTGGAAACAACTTTGGTGCACCATGATTGCTTGCATCTGTTCCCAGGCCAAAAAATGGAACTTTATTGTTAAGAGTTTCAATTATAATATCTGTCAAGTGAGGAGCAATAACATTATTTATTATGGCTTCTGTTTTAGTTCTTGCACAGGTCAGTTTCTGTGCTACTTCAGAACCTAACAACATACTCTTATTCAATTTAGCTGTGCAGTCCAGTGATTTGTACGACTGGTGATGGAAAACTGTATGAAATGACATTGTAGCTTCTGCGGCTTGAACTTTTTTATCATCTGGTGAATATTTGGGAGTGACAAATGATAACATTGAACATGATATTGACCTAGTTCACACTGTCTTTTTGTGTTTTTCACTGTTAACGTGTCTCCAAGTCACCAACACCTTTATCTGACATTAACATAACTATCACACACTGCACATTTCGCTTCACTTTCACTGCGTCTGTGAGTAAAGCAAGGATACTTATGTTTTAGTTTATCCGAAAATTTACACTGTCTTTTTTTAGATTCACTCCTTTCAGGTTGCAAAGATGACATACCGGTACGCAATAGGATGCAATGAGATTAATATTTCACTCCACTCGCTGCATACTCGCACTATAATTTACGGTGCCAACCAGATAACCAAACACAATAGCTGCAAATCATATGGCAAGCACATGTAAACTGTAGCTCTCGACACTTCCGATTTCTCTCAACATAAACGTGGAAATGAAACGCGTTGATTGGTTGATCGATGCCTGGACTTCGAGTTCAATATATCAAATATTAGTATTACTTATTTCCACCCTCGGAAGTAGCGCCCTGAGCACATGGAGTTGATGTACAATACAATAACATGCTGTCTTCAGCCTAAAACCTAAGTGAGCAATCTTTTAATGAAAAATGCCGGACAATGTCGATAAATTAAAAATGCAGGCCGGACATAACCAAAATGATTGAAAAGCAGGACATGTCCGGCAAAAGCCGGACGGTTGGTAACCCTATGTGTGGTATCATTCACAAAGATTTCCACAATGATTACATACACAGTCCAGTCCTGGCTCATAGAACCATTTTGTTTCACACAGTTTACAATGAAAACCATGGACGGCACATCTAGTGACTATGTCTCAAATCGTACACTTTGCGCATCCAAGCTTTATAAAATATTGCATCAGCGGCATAAAGTCTCTCCATATGTACTTCTTTTTTAATTGTAATTTTTTGCAATAGTTGGTCGTATCCTGGAGGGAACTGTAGAGGCATTTGGAAACAAAGTTCCTCTATGTAGAATAGTTCCCTTGTCAGCTCGTAAGCCAGTCGTGAAAGAGTGTACTTTGAAACACACAAAACTTTCTTCAAGAAAGTCACTTTAACTTTTTCTAATAGCGCTAAGTGTTTCTTCTTTAGATATGGCCAGATGATTTCCAGGCCGTATGATACAACGAATGTTACGTTCAGCTGAAACAATTCCAAAGCTGTCTTTGAGGATAGTCTGTTTGGGTGAAGTATGTCATTCATTGCCTTGACTGCCATATTTACATGATCTGTAATGTGCAATGTAAAATTCTTGCCAGAAATTTGTAATGTAACGCCCAGGTACTTGAAGCTGTTTACACTTCCTCCTAAACGTCATCGAGACTGTCTTTTCTTCGTTCAGATGAAGCTCATTCTTTTCCGCCCATGCTATAAACAGGTTGAAAGTTGCTTGCAGCTCTTGCTCTGAACTCGAAGCCCATATCATCTGCATACATATACAAAATTACTTGAAGTGGAACCAACACCCAAATCAACCATGGAAGAGTCACAACTGCAGTCACAAGGCACAATGAAGCGGAGAAGGAGACAATGCAACAAACCATGCCAGTGGACAAAGTGGTGCGCTACCAGATGGACCAGATGGAGGATATGAACAACAACGGCCAGGAGGACAACGGACACAACAATGCGAATAGTGCAAAAGAAATAAATGACATCTCGCCAGCGGAACAGATAATAATGAACTCGTTCGTAACAGCAGCCAAAATGAGCACGAATGGAGAGAAAGGGAATGGCGATCGCGATAACAGTGGAAGAATGGTGGGAAAAGAAGAATGCAGAAAATGGACGAAGATAGTCTTGTACACAAAACCTCAGACAACAGTGGGATAGACAAGTATAATACTCAGATGACATGGAAGCCTACACCAACACCTCCACAAAGGAGTAATATGCAAATCCGCCGTCCTAACGAAGCACAAGCAGAAACACCGCCGAGAAAGGAATATGAGTCGGTGCAGGTAAAAACTCCAGACCTGGAATATGCCAATTTTCCGGAGCAAGTTGCCAGCAAATCAAGTAGAAAGCAAACTAGACAGCAATACACAATGATAAGCACAGGTCCAAGAGTTGAACAATTGCAAGCGGCAAAGAAGAAAGCTTGGCTCTTTATGGGGCGTTTGAGCCCGCACACAACATCCGATGTCATAAAGAAATACCTAGAAAACAGAGGAATCAAAGACGACGTTATGTGTGAAGAAATAATAACCAATTACGAGACGAAAGCTTTCAAAGTGGGGATTCCATTTGATCTAATGGACAGGGTATATAAAGAGGAATTCTGGCCGAAAGGGATTGCTATCAAACGTTTTCAATTTCGATCCTTTCGCCCCATACGAGACAATGGACGCTCCTTCGAATAATTCGGAAAAGAAAATAGTTGAAAGAAGGAACCAAAACTTAAAAGATGCTTCAAGAAGTCTAAGAATCATGATATGCAATATAGAAGGACTAAAAGGTGCAATGAATATGAGCCCGGAAAACTTTCTATTAGGGTACGATATAACAATTTTATTGGAAACATTCGTCACTGACGACTGGCAACACCCAGACTTCTATGGTTTTCATCTTACAGCTAGACAGGGAGAAAAAGGAAGACCTTCTGGGGGGATAACTATCCTCATAAAACCACACCTAACCCCAATATTATCAAAAAGGCAACAGAACCATACCCTACTACTGGAAGTAGGCGGCCTCGTAATTATAGCCGCTTACTTCCAACCGAACATAACAGCGATCGACATAATGGACGAGCTAGGCCAAATGATCACTCAGAGCAAGCAAGATAAACCAATAATTATAGCAGGTGACCTTAACTGCAGAGTGGACATTCCGAATTACAAATCAAAGCTAGTCCTCGAGAAACTGGAAGAAGAAGGCTTCATCCTGCTAAACAACCCCACTATCCCTACATACATCTCACATAATGGAAAGAGCACAATAGATATTGCACTTACGAAAGGACCAATAACAGGCATCATGACTACAATATGGACAACAAACCAAGCCGTGATTAGGAAACACTTACCAATTGAAATACGTATCCAAGGGGAGTGGGAAAAACTACAGAAAAAGACAATTCACCCCCTTTCAAGGAAAATAGATGTTGAGAAAGTTAAAGATATGCTAGATTCAACTACACAACTAGAGACATTAATAGATAATTCAAGACTGGATGATGCAACAGGAATAATAGAAGAAATCCTACAAAAGGCCGCTATTTCACGGGCCACAAGAAGAACAAAGATATGGTTTGATAGTGAGTGCTATAGGCTGAGGAGGGAGACCCTAGATAAATTGCAACAGTTAAGGCAGAACTTGAATAATCAAAGTCTAATATACATATACAATGAGAAGAGGAAACTCTACAAAAGAACACTGAAAGAAAAACGCACCTACTTAGAATCAGAGAGCAAGAAGCTAGCAGAGGAAGCCAAGAAAAATCCGTTCATAGCCCTACACCCAAAGAAACAACAACAGACGCACTACATAAACATGGAAATCTGGGAATCACACTTTAGTAAGATTCTCAACATCGAAGGTCCAGCGCACCCCAGAAAAGATCTACATACCACTACTCCACATATACAATTAGACTGGGTACCCCTGACCATAGAGGAAACTAGAACCGCTATAGACAGCACCAAAAACAAGAAAGCCGCAGGTCCGGACGGGATCTATAACGAATATGTAAAAGACACTGCACACCTGCTAGCCCCTATATGGACAAAATTATATAACAAATGTATAGAAACTGCTTCCATTCCCGACCAGTGGAGAAAGTCAATTGTAAAAGTTCTATATAAAGGCAAAGGAGACCCAAGAGATCCCAATAAGTACAGAGGCATAGCACTGGAAAACTGCCCCTTCAAAATATTCACCAAAATTATAACAGGAAAAATAAATGAGGAAATAAATGTGCATCTGCCAGAGAACCAATTTGGTTTTAGGAAGGGACGATCTACCCTAAACGCTATTGAACTCCTGCTAAACCAAATCTGGGATGCCGTAGAAGACAACGGAAAATATTACACCATCTTCATAGATTTTATTAAAGCTTTTGACCTGATAAACAGGAAGCTAGTGATAGACAAGCTTAAGGAGATGCTAGGCACGAACAACATATGGACCTATCTCATCACATCAATACTGCAATGGAACGAAGTACGAGTTTCGGATAACCTCACTCTATCAGATCCAATAGCTCAATCAAACGGGGTCCTAAAGGGTGACCCACTGAGTCCTTTGCTGTTTATAGTTGCAACCGCAGATATCCTAAGAATTACCCAAAAGGAGGGAGTATTTTCTTGCGTGTATGCCGATGATATTGTAATTGGCTCGAGAGACATAACAAAATTACAGGAAACTGTAAATGACGTCCAAAACTGGTGCTCCGAAAACAAGCTGTTCATAAACATCTCAAAAACAGACAGGAGGGAGAGTACCCGCCTCAGCAGAGACCTTCATTCGGGATAAAAAATTAAAGATAGTATCAGACTTCAAATATTTAGGCATCACCCTGCAATCGAGCGCATATTGTTTCACAAAACATGTCACAGAAAAGGCAACTCAAGCAATGATGGCAATGCATGAAATAAAAGACATTAGATCACTTAGTCTGGAGACACCAATGTTGCTATTCAGAGTAAAAAATTCTTCCAATAATGACTTATAGCATTGAAATTATCTGGACACATTTAACAACGAGGAACTTATCAACCTTGGAAAAGGTGAAAGCGAACTATATAAAGAAGGTGATAGGTGTATCAAAAACGACATGATCTAGACTTGTATATCTCCTCACAAGGGAATCATTTCTCATAGAGGATCTCAGGACAAGTATGCCACTACCGAACACCGGTGCATCAAAGAAACTGCTAGCAAATTTGACGGAGAAGAGAGAAGAAGTCCAACCAGACTTCTATGGCACAGGGCAATGATAGATCGCTCGTGGACAAAAGCTAATTTTGAATTAAGACATGTCATTACAAGATTAGCAGTTGACGGTTTTCATCACCTACTCCGCAAATCAAAACACTTCCATGACCCAAGTATAGACTGTGAGTGCAAACTATGTGGAAAAACGTGTGAACAGTACCACATTGAATTCTGTACAAGAAGAACAATGTCTATAAGTGATTATGCAAATATGTAACCCATCAATGTAACCTAAATTCTCTGTTATGGCTATTTGGTTGCATTAAATATATTTAAAAAAAAAAAAATTACTTGTTTAGGACAAATTTCTGCAACATCCGCAGTCGCAATGATAAACAACAGCGGATTCAGAGGATCACCCTGTAAGATGCCAGTGGTTTGTTCTATAGGGTCAGATGTCGTTATTCCATTATTTATCACTATATCATTTGAAGCCAATATGTTTTTAATGAGTCATGTTATGTAACTGTTATACCCTATCAATTGCCCTAATTTCTCTAACAGGATCTTCCTGTTAATTATGTCAAATGCTTTGAAAAAAATCTATGAAAATGCCATGTAATTTTCCTCTTGGGAATGCTAGAGCTGCCTTGATATCTTTTTGAAGACATTGAATAGTCTGTATTGATGATCTTCCCCTCTGAAATCCAAATTGTGCCTCTGGGAGTCTGGCATCGACTTCCCTATTCAGTCGTTTACAGAGGAGTTTTGTTAAAGTCTTGAACATGGTGCACTCGAGAGCAATACCTGTATAGGCATTTGGATCTTCTATATTTCCCTTTCCCTTATAGAGCATTCTCACAGCAGACTTCTTCCAATATATGCTTTGCCTCTCCAAAGGATACACGCCATTATTATATAAATCATTATAGAATGTTTCTTCTGTTTTATATACTTTCCTCATTCCTTTCAGTTATGTAAATCATATAGCACTTTTATCATACAGAATGCCAAAGTGTTCATTAACCAATGAAGAAACTGTAGAAGAAAGCAAGGGTGCCCATAGAATGGCTTGTAGGAGGGGCCTAGTCCTGGGGTTATGTAGTATTTTTAATATTTTTGAAGGTGAATGGCGACTTGTATTCCACGGTAGCTAACCACCCACGGTATCTGCTACCACTTCTACATAATACCGACTTTTAAATCATTTTCTTGAAAGAAAAACGCCTTACTATATTAGATTTTTTCCTTTCCCTGAGAACTGGGGGGGGGGCACGTCCCCCCTTGCTCTGAGTATGGGCGCCCTTGGAAGAAAGTGAGAATTCTAATTCTGATCTAGTCACCTCTTTGGATGAAGAAATACTTCTAGACCTGGGTGATGTCTATTACCTAGATAAAAATGGGAAAACAAAGAGGAATAGACATACTTTTAGCAAGAGGGTTCATGCAAAAAGAACATCCTTCTAGTGTGCGAATTGCAGTAAAACTTGTCATTACCTTGGTGATGTATTTAAATATGAAGGGTCCAGGGAAAGAACGTGCTAAGTCCATTTTATCATTTTTTCTGATATTACTGCCATCTTTTGGCTCGAAGAATATAGTTTCAGTCCTCTGCCCAATAAAGGGAATGAAACTGTTAAGTTCCTAGATATAAGCTATTTTAAAACCATACACAGGGGAAGAATATGATGAGTCCATGTGAAACAGGGAAATAAGCTGTCTAGTCCAGGAAGTTTGTTATTGTAATTTGAGAATCATTTTCTAGAAGTAGTATTTTCCTGGTAATTTTACACCATTATTTAGTTGTTTAACAATGCTAGTATATTATTTAGTTGGTTCATGAATTCAGTATCATTCATGTGTGTAAAGTTCATATTTGATAGTTAAGCAGAGCAGCCATGGATAGCGATAGTGAAATAAGTAGTGATGAAGTGCAGCCTTCAACATGTTCTTGCTCAGCAAGAAAGAGATTAAAGTTAGGATGCATGAGTGATGTTAAAAAGATGTTGACTCTTCAAAGGCACGAAACTGGAGAGCCTTTAGTACACGTACAACACGAGGAGTAAGATGTTAGTGACAGCCAGTTCTTCAAAAACCTCTTAGCAATAAGTTAACAGCCCAACAACACTAAAAGGTAAGCTTTAACTCCACATTCTCTAACGCATTTCAGTCTTAGTTTTTTTTTCTTTTCGTTATTTCACTCAACTAATTAAGGATTTATCCTCCTTTTCAAATTTTCACATACGTAAGATAGCTCAACATTAATTACATTGCCCAACGTTTTGACTGTCACCCATTCAAGTAATAATACCGACATCCCATACTCCAGCAACTGAAACACACTGTTAAAACTTCAAAATAATAGTCAAATGGAAGACATTAATGACACTTCGACTGCCCTTATTCAAGCCATTATTTCAACTGTTTCAACATTGGCTAAATTTGAATCAAATATCAACTGTTGTTTACATGCACTAGGCACTCCACCTCATAGAGAGTGTCCAACAGAGTTGAATAGCCCACGGATACTTCAGCGAACTAACTTGTTTGGGTCTAAAATATAATTACGCAACTTAGACATCTAGGTTGAATTACGACGTAAAGCAACGTGTTTCACATGAGCTGGTCAAAAACCATATACAAACTTTCCACAACTTGATGCTAATTCCATTAGACCAGATCATGAACGTAATATTAAGATCAAATTTAAGTGAAATTAGCACAAATTTGGAATGCTTTTCTACATCATTTCACATGTAAAATACGTGTACAGTATTTTGTAATTATACTGTATTCTGCATTAATTCTCAATTTTTGTATATAAATTTTAAACTGTCTTCGAACTTTGGCATCGCATAAGATTTTAGACTATCACTATTGTCATTTATTACACATATGACAGCCATTAGCCGGCCCCGTGGTGTAGGGGTAGCGTGCCTGCCTCTCACCCGGAGGCCCCGGGTTCGATTCCCGGCCAGGTCAGGGATTTTTACCTGGACCTGAGGGCTGGTTCGAGGTCCACTCAGCCTACGTGATTAGAATTGAGGAGCTATCTGACAGTGAGATAGGGGCCCCGGTCTAGAAAGCCAAGAATAACGACCGAGAGGATTCGTCGTGCTGACCACACGACACCTCGTAATCTGCAGGCCTCCGGGCTGAGCAGCGGTCGCTTGGTAGGCCAAGGCCCTTCAAGGGCTGTAGTGCCATGGGGTTTGGTTTGATTTGGTTTTATGACAGCCATTGTTTAAGAGAAAATTCACAAGAATGTTCACCAGTGCAACATATTTTTAATCAATTTGACATTTTGTTAATAATAAGATATTGTAAATTTTTTTAATGTATTCACTCATGCAACATCTTTTACAATTTTCCAACCAGACGTCTGGTAGAAATTTGAGGTATTGATATGACTGATGATGCCCCACAAAAGGGGAAAAACATGTCTCAATTATTTTAATGATGTTTAACTGACACATTAACATCTTGCACTGTATTGAATAGGTTGAAATTTAAATAAATTTCTTACATTATCATATTACTTACTCAACAAGCCCATCACTGCAGTTACGCAACAGCGTGACTTAGGTGTAATATTCGATACAAAATTTCATTTTAAGAACCTCATAGAAACGTATACAACCAAGGCTATGAAATTACTAGGCATTCTCTACCACTTCACAGAAATTTCTGATCTCACCTCTCATCGTCACTTCTTCCTCATGATCATTCAACCTCTCTTGAACTACTGGTCTCCAATTTGGACAACAGCCTCCCCCTCCAATATTAACCAGTTAGACAGAGCAGTACAATTCTTTGCTGCAACTGTTAGGAACAGAAACCCCAAGCTCAGAAATCTGTCTATGCAGTAGGTATTAGGGGTAATAAATGTGTCACTGCTGCACATCAGGCGACAGGTAGCTGACCAAAATTTCCTCCATAGGATCATAAAAGAGCATTACCGCTCGGAACATCTTGTCTCACTCTTCTCTCTCCGTGTTCCTTCCCGCTCCACCAGAACGAAAGACCTTCTCCACATTGCCCACACTCAGCAATCAATACTTCAATGATCTTTCCTAATCTGCCTCCCAACTCTCTTCAACAATATTATTAGGAGACAAGAGCGTGATATAGCATCAAGTAAAAGCTTATTCAGGAGGGGTGTAAAGAGTCTCCTAAGGATAAGTTGATTGTGAAGAGGTTATACTGCCATCTTGACCCACAATGACTTGGCTGTGAACATGGACATTCTCATGATTTTTGATTAGGACAGTTGTTATTAGTAGGCTGTGTACCTGATCTTGTTATCATTCGTTATGTTTGCTATATTTTATCATGAAAGTTTACATTTAGTAATTTGTTGACAATTCAAGTGAAATTTGCTCAGTGTAGCTGTATCTTGTGCTTAATAAATAAATAAATAAATAAATAAATAAAGAAAGAAAGAAAGAAAGAAAGAAAGAAAGAAAGAAAGAAAGAAAGAAAGAAAGTTGGAATTTGAGAGGACAAATTGGGGGCAAATATTTATTTACAGGAAGGGGAGTAACGGATTAGAATAGCTTACAAAGGGAGATGTTCATTAAATTTCCAATTTCTTTGAAATCATTTGAGAAATAGCCCACCTGGGCGACTGTCCTGAATGCAGATCAGGGTGGGTGGGTGGGTCGGTCGGTTGGTCGGTCGGTCGGTCTCGGTCGGTCGCTTGCGCGGCCTACTGGATTCGATAAACCGAGGGAATCGATATGAGACCCCAGTCTCCAGGATGTCCCCGATGCCTATGTTCGTGAGCCCTAGCCGATTAAATTCGGTACTTGTATATTTTTGAAACTGGGGACAAATAAGCATATTGGATGACGTATATTGGTTGCGCAGCAGTGCCTCTTGCTCGATACGCTAACAGACTGAGTACCTTAATCTGTTCTTATCAGCTTAATATCTGATATGTTGTGCATCGCACGACCAGAATATTAAACTTATTTTCGGAAATCGATGGAGTGCTAGGGGCTTGCTCCACCTCTGTCACGGATTGGCCCGGCATTGCAGTACAGTCGCGATCGGCCCACCCTAAAACAAAAAAGCAAAAAATAAGTTGAACATTCTGGTACTTGTTAATTATATTACATATTTAAAAAAGTTATATTATCATAATGATTGTATGTATCACTATAATGCAGTAGTCAGACCATCAGTCCTCTATGCAGCAGAATGCCTATCCCTAAAAAGACCCCACTAAGAGCCCTGGAAGTGCAAGAACAGAAATTCCTGAAAAGAATAATAGGGCCAAGGATCCTACCAGATGGAAGGCAATGTTACAAACCCAACAATGAGCTCTACCAGCATCAAGAAAACCTCATAGATACTATCAGAAGAGAACGTCTGACTTTCTATGGACACCTACACAGAATGGATCCTAATAGATTATCCCATAAGATCTTCAAGGTTGCTAACAAGGGCAAAGCTAATGGATTCTCCTGGACCAAGCAAGTGGACAAAGATCTTGCAAA